>NW_008751757.1:300605-305127 GCF_000715545.1 Opisthorchis viverrini
GCTTTTTTATTTATTGTTAGCACTTTATTTTGTTTCCATAATCATTATATATATAATATGTACAATATATATCATTGTGTTGTCTTCATCAAACATCATGTTACATGTATACATGAAATGTGTCGTCACATTAGATTATGCTCATCATCACCATCAAAGACAGCAACATCAGTGTTGGCACTGATGCTTCACTGCCGTAACTGGATTATATTATACTATACTATACCACATACTATATATTGTACGAATATGTGATATAAAAATTAAACATTGTTTCATCACGGTATATTATAATATTTATATTATAGTGTTATTATATATGGTTACATTATAATATATATATTATAGCTATATTATAATTCGTTATTCTCTGCTACTTTTCATACTGTTATTAGTAATATGTATCTATTGTATGCTGTCCCCTCTCTAGTGCCTTAGTTCCGGAAAAAGACTCGTCAACTGGGAACACAACAGGTTTATTGCAAATGACGGAGTACAAATGTCACAAGGTGTCTCGCGTTATTCACAGAAGACAATTTTAACATTGATCCAGGCTGTCTGATTGACGTTCGGTGAACACCCAAACTCATCATCGACCGCATTTCTGTGAAATGCCTGAACACTCATCAACGTCGGTCGTGCTTTTGTGGCGTGCCTGAACATTCATCGGCCGTTGGTGAATCGATCGGCTGAGTGATTGATTAGTTTGAATGGTTGACAGCTTTCCTACTGTGATTTTGATTGGCTCTGAGTGTCTCGGGATTCCTGAGACTACTTTCAGGAATCTGACCTTCCTGGAAATATTATTCTCTTAGTCAATAAAATTTTGCATTAATTCGGTTGTGACTGAAACACATGAGCATGAATTTCATAAAACGAGTTAAATCAGTGTCTGTTCTCAGTACGCTAACGGTTGGATGGTTCGCATACGAACTGGGTTCGCCAATCAACAATGGCCAAACCTGTGGACGCCTGCGGACGCCGCCGCTAAAGGCCGTGGCGGAATCGAGTGTGGTGCTGCATGCAAGCCCCTGGCGCCGATGTAAACCCGAAAAAATGAGATCAACGGATGAATGGGCAAAAGTTTGTCCCAAGCCATCCAACAGCCTAAACATTGTGACATAGTAGTGAGTACCAGCGTCATCCGTTGTATGACACCTACCCCTGTATAATGCTATGAAGGTGCTACCCGGAGCCGCACATTAACACACTGTCAAGACGGTAATGGAGACCGTCGCAGTTGAGACCTCGCAGTTGATGATGTTGTCATGTTTAGGATAAAAATGTCTGGCGGTAGTCGGACGGGAAGCTGCTCGAAAATGGGGCGAATTTATATGAGTTTGTGAAGCTAAAGTTTATCATGTGTAGCCTCAAGACCGATCCTACTAATGCCACGTGATCGAAGCTGCACTGGGGGGGGGTTCATCCCCTTCCGAGTGACTTATGCCACGTGATCGAAGCTGCACTGGGGGGTTTATCCCCATCCGAGTGACTCTGTTGTTTTCCGGCATTACAACGGGTCGTGTTTCAAAGCATCTCGCGCTTACTTGGATAACCGTTTTTTCATGTCATTCTGTTCGTTCCCAGGTCCTTTCACGACCTGAGATTACGGTTCTTCGAACTTACATGAAGACTGTGCCAATAGTGGAATTTCGGGTGTCCCTGGTCTCACACTCCGTTCTTCACCTGACCGTAGACAAGTTGTTTTCTGATTGGAGTTTGGACCATCGGTTTCAAGTTCAGAGGAGCCGAACGGCATTCATCTCCAACAACACTTTCTATTCGAAAGACTTCAGCGTTCGAGCTTGTTGTTCCAATTGATCCACGGGACTTTGAGCACGCAACTCAAGTGAAGTCAGCCAAGAACCCGAACATGTCGTCTGTATAGCGTCCAGATAATACCAGAAAAATGATAAACAGTTTATTTATACAGATTAGGAAAGATGTTATTTGACCGCATACACTACTTTGCTTGCCTCTCGGTCGAGATCAAGCCCCAACAGAATGCCAAAAAAAGTGTCTAGGGACATTCTGGTATTCCTCAACACTCTGGAGGGGACAAAATACCGCCTCCCTAGTAATACCTTTTAATGTAAAGGTACCAGCGTTTGATTTAGGTCTTTAACTATTTTAGGAGCTGAAACAATCAAGCAATATGCAACGGGACCAACATTTCATACCTAGATTGAACGCATCTAGTAGTAAGATGTCCGCATCTGAGTCCAGTTCTACTCACTCGTGAGTCGTAAATCGAAGAGATAAACGACTCACTCAATGAGGCTCGAAATTTCCCACGAGAATGGGGGACTTTGAGCACGCAACTCAAGTGAAGTCAGCCAAGAACCCGAGCATGTCGTCTGTATAGCGTCCAGATAATACCAGAAAAATGATAAACAGTTTATTTATACAGATTAGGAAGGATGTTATTTGACCACACACACTACTTTGCTTGCTTCTCGGCCGAGATCAAGCCCCAACAGAATGCCAAAAAAAGTGTCTAGGGACATTCTGGTATTCCTCAACACTCTGGAGGGGACAAAATACCGCCTCCCTAGTAATACCTTTTAATGTAAAGGTACCAGCGTTTGATTTAGGTCTTTAACTATTTTAGGAGCTGAAACAATCAAGCAATATGCAACGGGACCAACATTTCATACCTAGATTGAACGCATCTAGTAGTAAGATGTCCGCATCTGAGTCCAGTTCTACTCACTCGTGAGTCGTAAATCGAAGAGATAAACGACTCACTCAATGAGGCTCGAAATTTCCCACGAGAATGGGACATACTTCTTGAGAAACAACTCGAATCGAAATGAGCGTAATGGCTTTCATCCTCAATAGTTAATCTCTTTTGAGACTAACAGGCTCATGTGCGTTTCTTGTGTGCTCCGCGTGCCAAAGTCCTCGTTTCAGTCAGTAAAACCTCTTATTCTGATCATCTTACGTCTTTTCTGCACCCAAACTGAGACCAGGAATAAAATCAGCTGATCACCTGTCGAATTCATCCTATTGACTTGCCAGCCATGCTGGCCTAAGTTTCAGCCCAAGAACACTGCCCGTTTTTGAATGAGTTGGTCAAACTCTGTTTGTCCCAACATTTGAGTCTTGTCAAAGCGGTGTTGTCCTCCCAGCTGTTACTGCACGAATTAATTTCTTGGCTGTCTGTTATTCTCAAACTCACGTCGTGTGGTTGTTTCCATATTGGTGTGTCGTTGGATGTACTTCGGGGAGTGTGAAACTGGATCAGCCGGATAAAACGTGAGCGCAGGAGTGAACTCAGCTTGTGTTTTACGGCACCATTATGACGTTGAGCATAGCAACATCAACGGAACTCATCACGTGAGACGCATGTGCAAGAATGCGCCCACACAGAACGAACAACGGCAAACGAGAGTAGCGTCGACGCCCACGCATTTGGCATGAGTCCGTCTGCGTTCTGAGCCTTTTGCGCAGTGCGCTGAATGCCTATGTCTACCTAGAGTAGTCAGATAACTCTGTGGACTGTGAACAACAATCGATTTTGCCTTGAAAATGAAACCAAATGGGACTTGGGAGACTGATTTGAATTAACAATTGATTGGACACCAAAAGAGCTTCACTGATCGAAAATAGACACGGGAATATGTGCTTAAAGACCACATGGAAGTGTTAAGGTAGCGTATCAAATTTCAGGGAAGAGGCTAAAAATGAGCCTATCTTTGCAGTGCGTCAGCTTCAGGATAAATTCCAAGAACGGAACCAGCCCTTATGAATTCTGTTCACAAAAGCCTTTGATATGAACACAATAATCAAACAATAAAATTGTACAAACTTCAAATCATGGGACTACATTATCCTCATCATTATCATCTTCGTCATCATCATCATCACCATCAAAGACAGCAACATCTGTGTTGTCACTGATGCTTTACTACGCCGGTTTAGGAACTGCTAATTCCAAACGGGATCCCAAGGTTCACACCGACAACAAGATGGCGAAACCCATGTGTTGATTCAAACAAAACAAGCGAAGGTTAAAGTAAGGAGCGGTTTGCGCTCAGGTCAAAACAAGAAAGGCAGTCCAAGGGCAACACGAAGACACCGTTTTTTATGCCGAGAAGAACTGAGACCGACTGAGCTAGATAACCGACCGCGCAAAGATCGCTTCACTGAAATGCAATCCAGCAAGGCGCTTTAACTCCGTGGATGAGTGCAACTCGCACGCCAAATATTCTACGAGTCATCGCTTCTGGATCACCGGACACATGAAGGGAGAAGTCTGAAAGAGCTGAGTTAGTCGTTGGTCCTTTGAGGTATATAAATACGCTTGGGTCTTGGATGCGAGTTTCGGAGACACTGCATATATCGATTTTAGGAGAGTATAAGATTTCGGTAAGCACTGACAGTTTACCAGTTTGACATAGAATACTGGAATTAAGAGCTCCAATGTAGAAAGGATCTCGTAGATTTGGCAAGGTGTTATTTTGTTCATTGTTAATAAGAAGTGAGAAGCATAATATCCTTCGGTCGGATAACTGACAGT
>NW_008751757.1:314556-384648 GCF_000715545.1 Opisthorchis viverrini
TGTCTAGGGACATTCTGGTATTCCTCAACACTCTGGAGGGGACAAAATACCGCCTCCCTAGTAATACCTTTTAATGTAAAGGTACCAGCGTTTGATTTAGGTCTTTAACTATTTTAGGAGCTGAAACAATCAAGCAATATGCAACGGGACCAACATTTCATACCTAGATTGAACGCATCTAGTAGTAAGATGTCCGCATCTGAGTCCAGTTCTACTCACTCGTGAGTTGTAAATCGAAGAGATAAACGACTCACTCAATGAGGCTCGAAATTTCCCACGAGAATGGGACATACTTCTTGAGAAACAACTCGAATCGAAATGAGCGTAATGGCTTTCATCCTCAATAGTTAATCTCTTTTGAGACTAACAGGCTCATGTGCGTTTCTTGTGTGCTCCGCGTGCCAAAGTCCTCGTTTCAGTCAGTAAAACCTCTTATTCTGATCATCTTACGTCTTTTCTGCACCCAAACTGAGACCAGGAATAAAATCAGCTGATCACCTGTCGAATTCATCCTATTGACTTGCCAGCCATGCTGGCCTAAGTTTCACCCCAAGAACACTGCCCGTTTTTGAATGAGTTGGTCAAACTCTGTTTGTCCCAACATTTGAGTCTTGTCAAAGCGGTGTTGTCCTCCCAGCTGTTACTGCACGAATTAATTTCTTGGCTGTCTGTTATTCTCAAACTCACGTCGTGTGGTTGTTTCCATATTGGTGTGTCGTTGGATGTACTTCGGGGAGGGTGAAACCGGATCAGCCGGATAAAACGTGAGCGCAGGAGTGAACTCAGCTTGTGTTTTACGGCACCATTATGACGTTGAGCATAGCAACATCAACGGAACTCATCACGTGAGACGCATGTGCAAGAATGCGCCCACACAGAACGAACAACGGCAAACGAGAGTAGCGTCGACGCCCACGCATTTGGCATGAGTCCGTCTGCGTTCTGAGCCTTTTGCGCAGTGCGCTGAATGCCCATGTCTACCTAGAGTAGTCAGATAACTCTGTGGACTGTGAACAACAATCGATTTTGCCTTGAAAATGAAACCAAATGGGACTTGGGAGACTGATTTGAATTAACAATTGATTGGACACCAAGAGAGCTTCAATGATCGAAAATAGACACGGGAATATGTGCTTAAAGACCACATGGAAGTGTTAAGGTAGCGTATCAAATTTCAGGGAAGAGGCTAAAAATGAGCCTATCTTTGCAGTGCGTCAGCTTCAGGATAAATTCCAAGAACGGAACCAGCCCTTATGAATTCTGTTCACAAAAGCCTTTGATATGAACACAATAATCAAACAATAAAATTGTACAAACTTCAAATCATGGGACTACATTATCCTCATCATTATCATCTTCGTCATCATCATCATCACCATCAAAGACAACAACATCTGTGTTGTCACTGATGCTTCACTACGCCGGTTTAGGAACTGCTAATTCCAAACGGGATCCCAAGGTTCACACCGACAACAAGATGGCGAAACCCATGTGTTGATTCAAACAAAACAAGCGATGGCAAGGTTAAGGAGCGGTTTGCGCTCAGGTCAAAACAAGAAAGGCAGTCCAAGGGCAACACGAAGACACCGTTTTTTATGCCGAGAAGAACTGAGACCGACTGAGCTAGATAACCGACCGCGCAAAGATCGCTTCACTGAAATACAATCCAGCAAGGCGCTTTAACTCCGTGGATGAGTGCAACTCGCACGCCAAATATTCTACGAGTCATCGCTTCTGGATCACCGGACACATGAAGGGAGAAGTCTGAAAGAGCTGAGTTAGTCGTTGGTCCTTTGAGGTATATAAATACGCTTGGGTCTTGGATGCGAGTTTCGGAGACACTGCATATATCGATTTTAGGAGAGTATAAGATTTCGGTAAGCACTGACAGTTTACCAGTTTGACATAGAATACTGGAATTAAGAGCTCCAATGTAGAAATGATCTCGTAGATTTGGCAAGGTGTTATTTTGTTCATTGTTAATAATGAGAGAGAAGCATAATATCCTTCGGTCGGATAACTGACAGTCAAATGCTGGTGTAGTGGGAAGGGGTTGGGGAGGGACATTGGTACCGAACTGCTGGCAAGGTGTTATTTTGTTCATTGTTAATAAGAAGTGAGAAGCATAATATCCTTCGGTCGGATAACTGACAGTCAAATGCTGGTGTAGTGGGAAGGGGTTGGGGAGGGACATTGGTGAAAACCGAACTGCGCGAGCAAATGGTAGTTCCCATTTGCCCATGCCGAGGAAAGGGGTTTGGTTGAGATTCCCCATCTGGAACTTTTGAGTCAAAAGTCTGACACACAAAGTAGTTGAAGGAGGCAGGTGTTTTTTGGGACCCTGCTTCTAGCGTCTGACTCAAAAGTGTGACCTGCTCGGCTGAAGGGGGATGGTCCACCCCGAGGGTGCACGGGGTTAAGCATCACTGTGCCGCTTTTGATGCAGCTGTGCACAGCAGTCACCGTTTGAGCAGCTCCAGACTCTCTGGTTTTTAAAGTATTCTGTCAGCGGTCACGGTCAACCGCTGGGTGATCAGAGTGTGCGGTTTTCAGAACCGACTTTTCCAACCTATACTTCCTCGGGGAAAGGCAGTATCTCTGTTTCCATGAGTATGGGGGTGCTGGTCACCTGGGGGAAACAGTTTATTGCCCTCACACTCCCTTCACAGACGACAGTAGGGCTTTATCTCGCCAGCTCGCCTCGTAGGAGAACCACTCGTGTAACGGTGATACTACTGATGGGGATGCATGCGAGTAGTCTGTTTTGTTCTTGTTAATTCACTTTGCGTCTCTTGAAAAGGGAGATCTGTTGCGGAATTAGTGGAGTCGCATTGTAACCTTTGCTTAATTTTAGCAATGGACGATTGAACTCAATGAATATTCAGGAACGTTCAAGAAGATGCGTTCAGTAGAAGATGAATGTCCAGTTTTTGTAATTAAGATGCAAATGAGAGTTTTGATTTCCTGTCCAATAGTCTGAAACTGTTCAGTTGGCATTTTCTAATAAATAACTCCGCAGAGAATGCCTTTTTCCTTTCACTGGTAGTCTTCCTGCTCTTGGAATGAATACTCCCATTCGGCCTTCTTGGTAGGGTAGCACCTTGTGGAACAAAGTTTCAGCCAGTTTAGCTCACGGGATCATTGTACCACTCAAGCCACGTCAAGGTGGCATCTTTAGATCGAAGACATTCATTATCTGACATAAGCGACTAAAGTCAGCCAGTTTAGCTCACGGGATCATTGTAGCCACGTCAAGGTAGCATCTTTATATCGAAGACATGCATTATCTGACATAAGCGACTAAAAAACTAATCAGAAGATGGACCAATCGGAGCCAAGCACATTTGAGCTATCTATGCAGAGTTGGGAACTGCGTCCAGTTAAACTGTAACCTACTAAAAAATTGTACTTTCACCTACCCAGAGAGGACCAAGTCCTGTTCTTGACTGATTTATTCGATCACGACAATAAAACTGTTGGTTAAATCTGTGAAAAAGGTCGCCATCAATTCGACCTACTCTGGACCCGAAAATTCAGCGGTCGAGCCTCAATTTTAGTGCTCCATGTGAAAAAATACACCGTCTTCGAGGAGTTGAGTGCACCTACTTTGACGTCCTTCATCAAACTTGACCTAATCGCTGTTCGAGATCGCCGAGCAACTGTAACAGACGTCAGCATAGTCTCGGATGGGCGCGGATTGACTGTGTGGAATGAGGAAAGGAGCAGAAGTATGGTGCTGATGAGTATTCCCTCGCCATAATCTCCACCCTACATGCAATCGGTTGTGATGTCGACTTTTTGGTTCACCGACCGATGATCATCTCTTATCGAGGGATCTGCCTTCCTCAGTCCGCTAAGGCTGTTATTGGACTGGGACTTCCTAAGGTCGCAGTCAGTGACTTGTGTTTGCTTGCCATTGTGGGCTTTCTGCGTACTTATGACACTTTTATGCGTGGCACATGGCGTTGAATGCACATTTTTGCCATTTAATCTCACACCAGACCCAATATGATGGACACTTTGTGCCTGATGTGCGAGTCTTTACTGTGCTAGCGCCTACCGCGCCTTGAAGAGCATTCACCATTGCTTGTCCTTTCCTCGGTTGTTGGTCTCTAGACGCGTATTTCCATATCAAAATCTCTACATACTTTGGGATTCATCTTATCTGACTGAAACTGTTGTTGGCCTGATTTCGAATGAGGTGTTTCTCTCTTTTCACCCATATTCTCCTGTCACTCTTTCGCATTCATCGTTTGCATTCACTTTTTATGTTTGTGACCATGCTCTTCAAAAATAAATGATGATAGTTCATTAAGTTTATAGAATCCAACGCATATCAAGTTCTGGACAAGGGAGAAGTTCAACCTTACTAGCATTCATCGTGTGTTCTGACCAAGGTCACTCCATAGCAGAATGAACTCGTTCGCTTCCTGTTGTGGTGTTTGCTGTAAGGGAAAAGCGCCACTGCCAGGTAGGTCACCAGTGGATGGTAACGGTGAATGGCACGTTAAAGGCCTAGTTATTGATTTTTAATGAAGCATATACTGGACAAAATCTATGCGTGCCAAAAGACCTAAGAATGACCTTGAATCCACCATGAGTCATACAACAATGCGGCCATTGTATCTATTCCTAGTTTTGAATTTTCGACATCGATTTCTATGTTCGCTCCCTCAGCACCTGCGTGACGTGTGCCGTGTTTAAAATTCATCAGGATGACTAAGCGCTTCACAGTACTAAAATGGAACAATCGTGGATTGTCTTTGAAAAGTCAATAGAAATGTTACCTTTCAGTTTTGTGACTACACCATTAGAATGACATGAACAATGACAGCGCTCCTCTCAAATTCCGAAAACGAACGTGTTTTTATATTCCTACCCTGAGCCGAAAACGAGAGTAGTCACCGTTTCACAGGGCACCATTCTATATTCCTCCACTTCCACACAGAAGGATTTCTTGACATTTCATCAAAGAACTATCAAACATAGAAATGGGAGAAACGATATTCCAGCTATTATAATGACTGACTGTCCCTGGTGAAATCAGATTCCTCGTTGACGAGGCGTTTCAACCTGCTCAGCTTGTTAGATTCAGCGAATGGATCAGGGGAGCTTAGTTTACTTTTAGCTGTTGGACTGGTGATGTAATGTACCATCCGAATAGCGTTGGAGATAATAGGCTCAAGCATCCTGCTAGGAAAGAGGATACACCCACCGTTCACACAGATTGTACCCCCAGACTAAGGGTTCATCATTCCCTGGCACAACTTTTAGTAGCCGTTTCATGTAAACGACCCTTCCATCGTGTGATTTTTCGACCAAACTGTGAGGAAAGTTTAGTAAGATTAAAGTGAGCAAGCACAGATTTTGTGCGTGCGTGGGAGCCGATCGAACTTGTTAACCATTGGTAGTTGAGTAGGCATTCCTATTGGCTTGTTGGCTGACCCTGTCTGGTTAATGTCCGAATGACCTCTTTGGTTCCCTTAACTTACGTCTCCCCACACATTGTCTTGTTCCTTGGTCTATTGATCTGATACCCAGCCCTGATTTAGGGCATCCAGTGAGTTGGCTGCTCTTCTTTCGTAGAGGGATAGACTGCAGAGCAAGGCTCAATTTCTGTGCTTCGATTGGTTGGATTCGTTGAAGAGTGCTACACCTCCATGTACTCATTTCCGTGTTTTGCGTTTTCACGTCGCAAGATCTTCACTTTCTCTAAATTAAACATTGGTCCTTCTCGGACTTCGATTATGAGACTTAGGAAGAGTGCAACTCTACCACAAACCTAGAAGTGGCATTGGTTACTCACTCAGTTAACGCCAGACTGTGGTATTGAGTGGCTCCCGATTGATGAGCCCTCGGGTGGAAGTCTCATGTGACCTCCAAGGTTCTGAGCAGAATATTCTTCCCAGCCCAAACAATTCGGCTGCAACACGCGCCTCTAACTGCCCAGTCACATATGGGAGGATCACGTGTGTGCGAAGTTATATGACGTCACGGGATTTGATCGACATCCTGCAACCAGACAATCTTGACCGTTACGTTCTTCAACGGTTGTTTGAAAAGCTAAAGCATACCTATATTTGTACTGTACTACTCATAAGGTTACTGAAAATCCATCGATAGCCCACGACCGGTTTCGCCCCTATTCGGGTTAGCTCATCAGGTAGGCGCAGTCCCCGGGTTTCCGTCAACCTTATGTTCTACTCGAAACCAAATTGCACGAAATTAGCGAATATACACTCAGCTGCAAACTAACTTGGTTCTTTCGAGAAAGAAACAAATTAGTTTGCAGATGAGTGTATAAAGCATACCTACTTTGTACTTTGAATCATCAATTTTTCTAGCAGCGTTTGGGAACGATCGCCTCATTAACTTCATACGACTTGTAACGATGGTGAATCGTCCAAATTGCGTCATGGTACAAAGCAGCCGAACTTTGCCAACCCATTGTTGATCCACTTGATAAACTCCGAAACTTGGAGAGATCAGGATTACAGACGGGCCATTTCAGCGTCTTCAAAGATGTGGCAGAATCCGGCTCAGGATGAGATGCGTCAGCTACTGTATGGTCTCGTCCAGCCTGCTCTGATATCTGGGTGTCTCGCTCAGTTTTGCATATCCACTGTGTCCGAGAATGTCCGGATTAGGTTTACATCACGCCTCCGACATTGCAAACTCGGTGTTCAGCGAACACAAAACGTTCTATACGTAATGGGCTACTCACAAGGTTACTGAAAACTCTCCAACCTTATAAGTAGTGCATTACGTCTATACAATATATCGCAATATCTCGAATATCGTACCAACTGAAACAAGAGATGGCCCAGTGCAGCTGGGTTCCACATGGGCCTCTCGTCAAGATTTAACTGATATTCAGCTGAGTGTAGTTGAAAGAAATTCCTCGCCACCTATGTCCACCAGTTAGATCTTTGCTGGGAGCGAGGATATTCCTATGGACGTTTGGTGAAACACATCTGATACACCGTTTCAAGTTTTGCTAAACAATCGGTGGGTTTATTGCCGAGCAACGTTTCATTTTTGACACAAAAGCTTCGTCAGGCCAAGTGAGTAAGTAAGTAGATCTATTGGGTCTTAAGGCGGTCGGGGAATCAATCTGTGAGATTCCTTATGATTGGTGACGTGATCAGTGCTGGGTGTTCAATCTGATGTTCCTGTTTGTTGATTCATGGGGATGACTGAGATTTACGATGGATTGGTTAGGCGAGGCCGTCTTTATGATGAACCCGGATTTTTTCGTCCTTGCTTCTTCAGTCTAGGACACCGTCATGGAAAATTCCCCTTGGGGTCGTTCACAGAATTCGTTCACCTGTGTTCGTCCAAGGGTGCCAGGACCATTGATTTAGGGATGGGGGTGGGGTTTTAATTGTTGTTGTTGTACTTTTACTCCCATACCATTTCGCTGATAACTGCACACCGCCTCGTGTAATCTCGGCCGATCTAAGGCCGTTCTCCATACTTTTGCAAGTTCTACCCCCTCAGGGCAAGATGGCCCAAGTGGTCAGAACCCGAAGTTGCTGACCGGAAGGTTCATGGTTCGAACACGACCTCTACCTCTGAACGTCCTCTGTCTAGGCTTGGGCAACCTGGGAGAATCCCAGCCCTCATGCTTCCTTCAACTGGCATAGCAGTTAGACACCGAAAGGGTGCTACAGCTTAACGAACGAACTCTACCCCCTCTATTCTGTTCACACTGGGATGCTTGGCGATTTCCACCGCCTCGGTCACCAGTCGCTGTGGTGTGAATCTTAAACCCCGTCTCAGGATGTCCACATTTCCAGCCCAGTGTCCAGTGCATGCCCTACCATTGGAGAATCTTTGAATACCGTTTGATATTCATCTATTTTTCTCGGTGGTCTGTTAATGGATAGCTTATGCTCACCGATTCTGGTGTGCAATTCCCTGGCTGTCTGACCTATATAAACCTTCGTACTGTCGTTACATTTTACTCTGTATATACAGTTCATAGTCTTATCAACCGGAAGGCGATCCTTCAACTGCACTAGTGCAGAGCGTAGTCATTCCCTCCTAGAACGCTGGCTAACATTAGTTAGCCATATTCAGTACCCTTTTAGTAACTTCAGATGTCCCTGTTTTGTATGGAATGACCGCTGTTCCGACCGATTCCTTGTTGGTGTTGGCACCAATACCCGTCTTAGTTGTCGCTTAATTAAGCCCGCTGGATATCCGCTATCTTGAAGTAGCTTTTTTAACCTCAAGTTGTGCTGCTCTTCGGTCGACCTCCTCTGTACACAGTGCTCTCACTCAACTCAACGCCGCTGAAACTGTGCTAGCATATACTGCTTTTGGATGTGCAGAGGAGTAGTTTAAGACCGCAACGCTATCTGATGATTTCCGGTAAACAGTGGTTTTTAATTTTCCATCACACTTGTATGGCATGCAGTCAAGGAAAATGAGTGTAATCTTGACAAACACAGGTGAACGGAATCTGTAGACGGCCGCAAGACAAATTTTCCAGCAAGGTGTCCTAGACTGAAAAAGCAAGGACGAAAAATCCGGGTTCATCATGGAGACAAATCCTTCCCCCCCCCTAACCAATCTATCGTAATGTCAGTCATCCCCACTAACCAACAAACAGGAACATCAAACTGAAAACCCAGTACTGATCAAGTCTGCTGGTTTTTTGCCTGTCAGAGACCAGCTCTCAAGATCCCTGTTCAAAATTCTCGTCAGTTGCACGTTACATCTTGAACGCAAGGCACTCAGCTACGTTACGCAACGAACCAATCATTGGTTTGTATTAGTCTTTTGGGTGGTTTCTTCATTAATTGGTGTTCTGCATAGATGGGAGACGGAAGCAGTATCACCGCTAAGCAAACCGTTATTCAAGCTACCGGTCAGTCAAATCGGAGCATCTACAAACTGCACGTTCAATCACACCATTTTCACGCCAAAACGTTCTGGTATTTTTAGAAATACGTCTACTTTAAATTTCTGGTTGACTCGATTGGGATTACGACAAGGGTCTGACGGTGAACCAGGCGCGTTCATCGAAAACTGTTTCTAGAATCCGTTAGGCCGATTCACTGATTACTACTTGGCATTGGATTGCTATGCGTTCCAACGAGTTTGCAGGACGCAGTACAAGCCACAAAGCGATTGCCAACTTTCCGATAGGCATATGAAGTAGATTTCAATGGGAGACTCAACTGAATTCAGCCGAGTCTGCCCCTTATAATGGTCTCGAACTGTCCGTCGACAATTTACTTACTCGTGACCGGAAAGTCTGAAACCCGGGCCACTTGAAACGAGCAAGGCTCCCAATTGAACTACGCTAATAAAACGGCTCATTATAGCCTCTAAAATACTAACTCATTACTTCAGTCATCAAAAGGAAACATTCTTCTCGAGAAATACATGCAAATCAAAGCGGTTTTCACGGGAGACTCAGTTGAATCTCTCGTTTATGTTGTCCTCCAGCTGAATGTGCTGCACAAAGGCCGCCTCATGTCTCAGCTGGCACGATATTCGAGATATCGAAGTGTGTTTTCATGAAGTTTTTTTAAGCACGAGTTCTTCAAATCATCTTTTATATGTTTCGACGACCGGTTTCGCCCCTCTTGGAGCTCATAATAAACGAGAGATTCAGCTGAATCTGTAAAGAAAATCAAGTAGATTTGCGAGTGAGTGTATTTCTCGAAAACTGTCCACTTTGGTTTCAGGTAGAACATAAGGTTGACGGTGGAAACTCGGGGATGCTGATCAGACGGAGGCAACCTCAGTGACGTGAACAAAAACTGCTCACCCCAGCTGTATCCAGCAACTCTTCCTTTAGAAATGTTTAGACCATTTCCGTCTTCAATCTGCTTGTCTTAGTATCGCAGTTAAAGGTATGGGAATCACGACAGACCACAGCATAACTTTTTGTTGTAAATGTGACTACTGTTGGGTCTCCGAAAGTAGTGCAGAAAATACATCAAATGTTAAACAGTGAATTTTCTGATAGCAGTCCCACTAAATCACTAGTTTGGCGTGTACCTAGCTGCATCTCTTGTTTATGACGTTCCTCCAGGAACTTCGTTTTACGGGTCGGTTGATTTTAATTTGAGCTTTAAGCTGATGTTTGGACAGTGGTCATTCTGTGTGCCGGAAGTTACTGAGACTACCCATTATTCTCACTTTCTTCCGGTCCTTTTCACCTCGGATCATCCAACTTCCAACAACCAACCAATCAAACTGTGGATGCTAATGGAAGCTACTTTGAAGAACATGAGGCGGCCAGTGCGCAGCACATTTAATTGTAGAATATCATAAACGAGAGATTCAGTTGAGTCTCTTGTGAAAACCAAATTGATTTGCAAATGAGTGTATTTCTCGAAAACAGTGCAATTTGGGGTCAAGTAGAACATATAGTCGACCGAAACTCGGGGACTGCGCCTATCTGATGAGCCTGAATTGGAAGGGCGAAACCGATCGTGGGCTGTCAAAGGGATTTCAGCAACCTTGTGAGTAGTTTCCTTTATGAAAATATACCGCGATATCTCGAATATCGTGCCAACTGAAACATGAGGCGGCCAGTGCGCAGCACATTTAATTGTAGAATATCATAAACGAGAGATTCAGTTGAGTCTCTTGTGAAAACCAAATTGATTTGCAAATGAGTGTATTTCTTGAGTGCTAGCATCGTTTTGGTAACAAATGATAGTCATTCGCCTCTGTCAAAAGCGTGTATCGAGTATAAAAATGCTGTTACGTGGTGTCAGTCTTCATTTCTTCATGAAGTGCGTCTTTGAGGACAACTCCAATTTTAGGCGCCACCATCATCAGCCACATTGGAATATCATTGATGGGTTTGCCTGGATGTTCGAACAGTCACCGTCGCTCGTTAAAGGATGGTGATGCTCAGGAGCTTATCTCATTCTGAATGTCGTTTAACCAATCTTGATGAAGTGAAACTTAATGCTTGTTTTCAAATTGAGTTGGTTTTAGCCAAAGCCTGGAACTGATCCCACCCGAAGCTCTCATTTGTGATATTCATCAATCATATGTGCTACACAAAGGCCGCCTCGTCTTTCAGTTGATGCAGATATCGCAAAGTAAGTTGATCCTATCCGATAGTGGGCTGCTGAATAGTTCACCCTTATCGTATTGGTCACGTTATGTCAAGTGTTGCTGAACGTTTCTTGAGGATGGAGGAACTGGAAAAGTAAGAACCTTCACAAACAATCCGTTAAAAACAACTGTAGTCCATCCGTGTCGAAAAGTCAGGAGGGACTTTACAGTTATATTTGAAATGCACTACTTATAAGGTTGCTGAAAATTCGTCGACAGCCCACAACCGGTTTCGCCCTCCAAGTTCGGGCTCATCAGGTAAGCGCAGTCCCCGAGTTTCCGTCAACCTTATGCTCTACATGAAACCAAATTGCACGAAATCAGCGAATATACACTCATTTGCAAACTGATTTGGTTTTTCGAGAGACTCACCCTGAACTAAGCTGAATCTTTCGGTTTGATGTTTCCAGGCAACTGAATGTGCTGGACCAGGTTGCCTCATGTTTCGAAATATCGCGATACCTGTATACTTGTGATGCACTACTCACAGCGACTGAAACCTGAGGCGGTCTGGTGCAGCAAATTCAGTTGCCTGGAAACATCACAAACAAGATATTCAGCTGAACTCTACAGTTGTTCCACGCCTGTTCGAACATATCATATATATCATATCATCATATACATATCATATATCATAGGAACCTCTGCTAAGGGTGAAAACAGCTCATTGATGTGAATAACTTCCGGTTGAGTAGACAGCACAATGTGTCACTCAGTGATGACGTTCACACCAGGTGACTTGGGGTTGGAAGTTTCGAACTGATAATCATGTTGTAAGCTTCACTGACCGAGGTGTCAAACAGCGGTTAGGTGGTTATGATCGACCTTGATGGAGAAATCTACCGGATAAGTTTATTGGGCTTCTATCCTGACATATTTTCGACCTTTAAAGAGATGACTTTATCAAAAACACGTGATTTTGTCTCTAGATGACTGTCAGTATGCAACATACTCTTCGGAACTCGATGAGACGAGATTAAGTTACCCTCGTGATTAACGCGGTTCAGCCTATGTGCTTCTGAGAGTTGTTTGTTCTTCAAAACTTCACTTTCTGTGGACCTCTTTCGGCCTTTTGGCGTTCAGAATGCTGGTCGTGCAAAAATGCGCAAAAAGGTGTCGTGGGTAAACATGAGGTGACAATCAAGTAGTTGGTCAGGTGGTCAAGTTTTGTTCTCGACAACCGTGACCAGTAGTACAAGGTGACTGAAGTTTTTTCATCTCAAACAAGACTCGGTATTAATTGATGACTGAAAGACCTGTAGTTGAGTTACCAGAGGGAGTGAAAAAACAAATGGATGGCTTTCGGACCAAAGACTCCAGTTTGAAAAGCAATTTACAAATCACAACCATTCAAGCTTGAAAGAAATCATGTCAGTTGAAAAATTTCCACGGCAGTCTTGAACAAGCTTACAAGTCAGTGGGAGATAAATGTATCGAAATATGTTACCCCACACCCAACAAATCAGTTGGCAGCTCAGTTGGTCATATCCGATTGGTTTGACTTTACCACATCCATTGCATGCTCGCAGTAAATGGGGTTTTCCAGTTCCAGAGGAGTAGTCTGGGAAAAACAGGGGAAAAAATTGCAGTAACTTGTTTTAATTCCTGACTCCAATTCATCATTGACAGCATGACATCGGTGTTCAATACCGATGCTTCGCTGCCGTACAACCACGAGTTATTTGAAAGCCTTATTGGGAAGAAGAGAATAAAGGTGGGCGGGGGAAAGGACTTGGTGCAGGTCTATCAAAATCATTCCCGACACCGATTGACAGCTTATCCAACCATACAAAAGATGGTTCCACAAGCGCAATACACGGCATGCGCTAAGCTTGCTCAATTATGTATTCGTTCTCCTCTTCGAGCAGGAGGAGAAGGCGCAGAGGTTATTGGACGGAACGACCAAAGTCTTACAATCTTTTGGAATGCGCTTTGCAACCCCAAAGTGTGAGATCATGCCTCTGGGCACACAGTCACTGAACACGGCGCTAACAACCCACACTCGCAGTAGTTGGACATTTTACGCTCGTTGGAAGTTGTATCAGCTCTGAGTATGGTGTGACAGTTGAGGTCAACACACGAATCTGCAAAACTCGGGTGACACTTGCTAAGTTGAGATATGTATGGTGTCAGAGTGGCATATTCCTGATTCGCAAGGGTGGTGTGCATCAGGCTACAACATCTGGAGCCATTTTGCTGTACGGCTGTGAAACTTGGGCTGTTCGGAACTGAGACGTCTTCAGGTATTCGAGAAGCGAAGTCTCAGAACCATAGGTCGAATTAGGAACGAGGCAAAGCGAACTTTCAGTGAAAAAACGTGTCCATCACCAGAAACTGCGCTGGTTAAGCCATTTATTGCGCCTTCGGGACCATCTTTTGCCGACGAGTGCGTTGTTTTATGTGCTCACTTCGGAATTATGCAAGAGAACAAGTAATATATAGAGCAAAACACGTTAAACTCATGAGTTTGCTGATGTACACAGCAACATCGGTGTTGTTTGTTTACACTGTCTTTATGTGTTTCTCAATAAAGAAACAGATGAACTTAGCTCGTGTTCAACTTCGAATGTACATGGCAAAGTATTCCAACGACTGATCTGAAAGCCTCGAACCGAATTTGGAAGATCATATTGCCGATGACTTAGATTGCCTCCTACCCCTGCAATGCCCGCAGTAATTTCGAATATGTGAATTCCTCGCTTTTCTGAAGCTCACGGTCTCTCATCTGTCCAGACGGTCTATCCACCGTACGCTTGGTGGCACACACAAGATCAGGTGTGTGACAGACCTACGGGCGGATCCATGAAACGGGCCCTCCAACTGCTGGAGCACGAAGACCTTGGCTGGAAAACGTTTCCCTCGGAACCATCGTCAAGATCAAGTTGGATAAATTAATTGCTTCGTCATCCAGGTCCACAGCTGAAGGATTTTCCGTGGTCTTCCGCGAGAGGGGAGAAAACGTTCTGAGGCCCATTGCGGCCCGATTCAAAACACTAACAACAACAGGTGAGAACTGCAGCCTAGAAGTGGATGACTTACCAAGCTTAGAAATCATCGTCAAAGAGTTCGACTTGCATAGACGTTGACTTCAGCTTGTTTTACGCGAAATATTTTAAATAGTGCCTCGGGTACATATCATTCCATGCATATTGCCTCACGAATTCGGCGTTAGCAAACACCCGCAGTGCAAGCTGTTTAGCTTGTCAAGTGTGCAAGTGTAGAGATACATCCGCGAAAATTTGAACATTTATACCCCGAAGTTGCCAGAGGTAGGGCATCTGAAGCTATCGGGAACCATCTTCAGGTCAATTTAGAGAATGAATGCTCTTTGAACTCGCAACCACCCATCCCTTTCATCTAGTCAAGCAGCCCATCAAGAGAAAGACTGTCCAACGAAGCGCCGCTGGGAACCTGTCTACATGCAATACTTTGTTTTATCACTACTGAAATAAATACAAGTAGTAAAGCTCTGCTCGAGAATCTAGTTCACACGGAAAGTAAGGGATAGATTAGGGCGTGATACTCACCGGACCAAGACCTGGATATGCATAAATGGTGTCCTTGGCATCATCTTTTAGGTCGGGTGATTTTGAAGGATCACCATCACCGCTGCTGTGGACAAACGAAAGAAATGGAGCAGTTTCTGGTTTGGAAGGCAAGACTGGCTGTGGGTGGATACAAAATAAGGGTGAAAAATCCCAGCTACGCAAACACTCTACCGGGGTAGACGGGCAGGCGGGCCGTCGATAGCAAAAAACTAGCAGTATTGCCGTACGTCATGTTTTAAAATCCCCTTGTGTAGTAACGGTAGTTTCCTCAGCTTAGTTCTCGGTCTGTGCCTCCCAAGCTAGCGTTCACGTCAAAACAAACACCAAAAGTGCAAAAGGTCTATTAACGCCCAAAACGAAATCAGGAGCAGTTGTACAGCGCTTCGTATATATAGCGTAAGCGGCTATAACTTTCTGGAATTTCTGACGCGTTCTGGAGCTCCATTGGCAACCGGCATTTGGTCAATACTGGGTCATGATTGGCTGTTGGGTCCATATTGTTGACCAATCAGATCTCGTCTTGATGCCGGACCGGCAAGCGTCCCGAATTTTGGGCGAACCTCGAGCGGGCCAGGCTTCTCGGCCGTAGCAGCGCCTAAAGACGTGCGGTATAGTGGGATCCGCGTGGATTCCTGCCTAACACCTTGCTCGTCTAGTAACCTGAGTTCGAAGTAGATATAATCACCAAGCGTGTTCCCTTTTCACCACTGAATTCCAACCAATTGGGATGTCACCTAGATGGAGTAGATCCGTTCCACAGTACAATACATATGCTTTTCTTAACATCCAACGGACCACGGTCGCAAACACTCTATTCTTCACTTTAATGAGGATATATCGGTGCGGAATGGACATTTCTACACACCGCGTCCATCAATCAATTTCAAAAGAGTTTGTATTTTTACAGAGACGCCCAAAATCAGGTTATTCGAAGTTTGCTTCTTGATTATCAGGAGCTTGAACGTGGGAATTAAACTTTCAGGAATATGGATATATAATAAGACCTGTGTATAGTTCTCTCTTAACTTTTAACAATGAAAAGAGGAGAAAGATTCTCTTCCACACCAGTTTGTGCGCTTGACAGCTAGTTCACCTCACCTTCCTGGAAGCCTTCACTCGCCGCAACCGGTTGAGTTAAAGCATACTAAGTAAGTATTCAAGCTACTCAACACTAGCCATCCAGCGATACTTTTGAAAAAGGCCGTACTAACATTGAAGAACACGCAGTGGAACATAAGTTGTCTCAAATTTGTGTAAAATTGTAAAGCAGACGACTATCAAGAAGGACTTTCATAATCCCGGTTTTCAATTTGTCTGTGAACACAGCACCGTCTCTACAAGCAAAAACCCGCAGCGGATACAAATTTCCTACTGAAGATAGGTTCTTTTGACTGCAGGAAGAAACGAGAAGCAATTCCAAGTCCGGTGGAAGAAAACTTCAGTACCTTTAAACCTCCTCAATGACAGGACGAGATGGAATTAATCACTTTAGTTGCTGTGTATGCTTGCAACTTCAGTGACCTTGCAAACGCAAACCTGAGACATACCTGTGCATCTGGTTTAAAGCTTGTCCTTGAAGCCTGCACTTGGAGCCGAATGACTCAAACAGGACTGAATCCAGGTTAATCTCTTTTACGACGGTGTACTCCAACTGAGTGTGCTGCACCAGGCAGCCTCATGTTTGACTTGATACTATACTCTAGAAATGCCATCTCCTTGCTTCCTCTTGTTTGCCAAGGGTAGGTTCATCCTTTCATCATCATCCACAGCATGACATCAGTGTGCAACACCGACGCTTCACTGCCGTACAACCACAATTTGGTTGAAAGCCTTATTGTGAAGAAGAGAATAAAGGTGGACGGAAGAAGGACTTATGCTAGCTTAGCACAATCATTCCGAGGTGCCTACACCTCCACACATTCACTCAGGCAATCTGGATAGAAACTGACAACAAGAACGCCACTGACATCGATTGGCAGCCATAGCTTGTAGTGTCTCCAACCAGGCACAGTGAGGATCACGTGGTCCCCATCCTGAAAGCCGAGTAGCACCGGCAGCACCCAAGCTTTTCGTGTTACTTTACTCGAGATGACTTCGACAACACACGACTTATTTCGCCCTTTTTTAGGCTCATCAGACGGGCGCCGTCCCCGAGTTTCCGCCAACTTAAATCCAAATTGGACGGAGTTCAACAATTACTCTAACTTTGACTCAACTGAATCAGTCTGAATCTCTGATTCATTTTTCATAAAGAGACACGGGAGGAATTTGTTCACAACAGATTCACGCTTTTGTCCCGATCTATTCACATAAAACCCGACTGCACGGGGTCAGTGTGTCTCACCTTTTTAAGTAATGCTTCGTTCATAGCAAGTGCAATTTAATTGAAGTTTTAACATAGTGAGCTTACAAAATCTTTCCTGGTGAATGCTGCTAGCCATAGTTTACCTGGTGAGAAAAACGGATCACCTACTGTTTAGCTAATCACCTTTAAAATAGCCTAGCATAGACTCACATTCATCAGCCCACTACTGATGGCCTGTTATTGCCTCAAAGTCAACTCTCGGCCGCCTGTATGTGTAACGATCGATTCCAGAGCTTTTGTTCAACGCGACATGCCGAACGAACGACCGAACACATACTAAAGATGACCAGATGGCATCTTCAGCATGACTGAAAATCGAAGGTGCCGCTCTCTAACATTTGTTTGTTTCAAATCACTGTGTCGAAGTGGATATTACGCACTGCTTAGGTCGTTTATGTCTGACCTTACAACTTCGAATTGCGTGAGTAGAAGCAACTTGTCCGAAGCCCATTGATGCCCTCTGCTTGAGTCTGATCGGGGATCTGCTCAAGATTTCGTCGCTGCTGCCTTAAATGCCTGCTTCTGGACGAAAGGAGGTTAGCAGCGCCTAAAGACGTGCGGTATAGTGGGATCCGCGTGGATTCCTGCCTAACACCTTGCTCGTCTAGTAACCTGAGTTCGAAGTAGATATAATCACCAAGCGTGTTCCCTTTTCACCACTGAATTCCAACCAATTGGGATGTCACCTAGATGGAGTAGATCCGTTCCACAGTACAATACATATGCTTTTCTTAACATCCAACGGACCACGGTCGCAAACACTCTATTCTTCACTTTAATGAGGATATATCGGTGCGGAATGGACATTTCTACACACCGCGTCCATCAATCGATTTCAAAAGAGTTTGTATTTTTACAGAGACGCCCAAAATCAGGTTATTCGAAGTTTGCTTCTTGATTATCAGGAGCTTGAACGTGGGAATTAAACTTTCAGGAATATGGATATATAATAAGACCTGTGTATAGTTCTCTCTTAACTTTTAACAATGAAAAGAGGAGAAAGATTCTCTTCCACACCAGTTTGTGCGCTTGACAGCTAGTTCACCTCACCTTCCTGGAAGCCTTCACTCGCCGCAACCGGTTGAGTTAAAGCATACTAAGTAAGTATTGAAGCTACTCAACACTAGCCATCCAGCGATACTTTTGAAAAAGGCCGTACTAACATTGAAGAACACGCAGTGGAACATAAGTTGTCTCAAATTTGTGTAAAATTGTAAAGCAGACGACTATCAAGAAGGACTTTCATAATCCCGGTTTTCAATTTGTCTGTGAACACAGCACCGTCTCTACAAGCAAAAACCCGCAGCGGATACAAATTTCCTACTGAAGATAGGTTCTTTTGACTGCAGGAAGAAACGAGAAGCAATTCCAAGTCCGGTGGAAGAAAACTTCAGTACCTTTAAACCTCCTCAATGACAGGACGAGATGGAATTAATCACTTTAGTTGCTGTGTATGCTTGCAACTTCAGTGACCTTGCAAACGCAAACCTGAGACATACCTGTGCATCTGGTTTAAAGCTTGTCCTTGAAGCCTGCACTTGGAGCCGAATGACTCAAACAGGACTGAATCCAGGTTAATCTCTTTTACGACGGTGTACTCCAACTGAGTGTGCTGCACCAGGCAGCCTCATGTTTGACTTGATACTATACTCTAGAAATGCCATCTCCTTGCTTCCTCTTGTTTGCCAAGGGTAGGTTCATCCTTTCATCATCATCCACAGCATGACATCAGTGTGCAACACCGACGCTTCACTGCCGTACAACCACAATTTGGTTGAAAGCCTTATTGTGAAGAAGAGAATAAAGGTGGACGGAAGAAGGACTTATGCTAGCTTAGCACAATCATTCCGAGGTGCCTACACCTCCACACATTCACTCAGGCAATCTGGATAGAAACTGACAACAAGAACGCCACTGACATCGATTGGCAGCCATAGCTTGTAGTGTCTCCAACCAGGCACAGTGAGGATCACGTGGTCCCCATCCTGAAAGCCGAGTAGCACCGGCAGCACCCAAGCTTTTCGTGTTACTTTACTCGAGATGACTTCGACAACACACGACTTATTTCGCCCTTTTTTAGGCTCATCAGACGGGCGCCGTCCCCGAGTTTCCGCCAACTTAAATCCAAATTGGACGGAGTTCAACAATTACTCTAACTTTGACTCAACTGAATCAGTCTGAATCTCTGATTCATTTTTCATAAAGAGACACGGGAGGAATTTGTTCACAACAGATTCACGCTTTTGTCCCGATCTATTCACATAAAACCCGACTGCACGGGGTCAGTGTGTCTCACCTTTTTAAGTAATGCTTCGTTCATAGCAAGTGCAATTTAATTGAAGTTTTAACATAGTGAGCTTACAAAATCTTTCCTGGTGAATGCTGCTAGCCATAGTTTACCTGGTGAGAAAAACGGATCACCTACTGTTTAGCTAATCACCTTTAAAATAGCCTAGCATAGACTCACATTCATCAGCCCACTACTGATGGCCTGTTATTGCCTCAAAGTCAACTCTCGGCCGCCTGTATGTGTAACGATCGATTCCAGAGCTTTTGTTCAACGCGACATGCCGAACGAACGACCGAACACATACTAAAGATGACCAGATGGCATCTTCAGCATGACTGAAAATCGAAGGTGCCGCTCTCTAACATTTGTTTGTTTCAAATCACTGTGTCGAAGTGGATATTACGCACTGCTTAGGTCGTTTATGTCTGACCTTACAACTTCGAATTGCGTGAGTAGAAGCAACTTGTCCGAAGCCCATTGATGCCCTCTGCTTGAGTCTGATCGGGGATCTGCTCAAGATTTCGTCGCTGCTGCCTTAAATGCCTGCTTCTGGACGAAAGGAGGTTTGACTTTCATCTTTTGTTCTTTTGAGACGTATTCCAGACAACCAGGAACTGTGAATACAGGCAACAGTTTACTTGGTAAAACAAACTTACAGTGTACGGGAGAGCATCTGTCTTTTCTGATACTCGAAATGGTAGCGCTGCGCAGAGGTGGCCAATTTGGAGTCATCGACGGTGTGAGCTCCGTTCATGGTTTGGTTCATCTGAAACGATTCTTCTTGGTTTTTGGCAGGTCTGTATGGGAAATGACTTGTGGTTTAGCAGTGCGCCGAATGTCGAAGTAGGGAAAAATTCAAGCAACAATGGACAGTGACGAGGAAAGCTAACTACGCCTGCCGATGTTTTCTGAAAGCGTGCAAAGCTCATAACTGTAATGCTGTTCGCCTTATGCAGTGAGAGACTATTGTATGGTAATCTAATAGCTGAACCGTGTATGCGATACAAATAACAGTTAAAGGAATCTTGAGCTCAACTCAATACTACTCAGAAGGTTGACAGCTAAGACCCGTTTTCGCTCGTCCCGGGCCTTCTTCGGCCAGGCTCCATTCCTTGTCAAATTTATTTGCTACTTTCATACCAAGTTTCACCGTTTAAGAGATGGCTCAGGTGGTTAGAGCGCGAATTTACTGACCGGAAGGTTCGTGGTTCGAACCCGACCTCTGCCTCTCGACTTCCCCTGTCTAGGCTTGGGCAAAGTGGCAGTATCCCAGCTCTCGTGCTTCCATCGGGTGGCATGGCAGCTAGGCACCGGAAGGGTGTTACAGCTGAATGATTTTTTTATCGTTTAAAGGTGTTCACTTTTATTTTCTGAGGCTTGTTACGTTCTGGGAAAAGTTGGGTGACAATCGGTTGCCGGGCAACGTTTCGCTTTTGACACAAAAGCTTCGTCACGCCAAGTGACTATATTCCAAGTTTGGTCGAGAGACAATAGTGTCTACAGAGCAGGGAGCCACAGAGAGTCTATGCAAAGCTGTGGACAGACTCTTGGCTTCTGTGTAAGCTCGAGGGAATAAAGTTGGCGAGTGTACTAGCGGAAGCGGCATGTTTTCGTATATATATATATATAAACGGTGGGTGGACATCACTGTATTATGCGAAGGGGTGAGACGAGACGTAAAGGAATTGATGGATGGTGCCAGCATCTTAATGTTGTTCGAGGTGGGGCTAGCACCCGCTGTAATGCCATCAGGCTAACGCCAGTTGATGAAAATGTGCAGACTTCCAGTCGCCCAAGCAGTGTCGACTGGCTAATCCATATCGGATGCTAGCCAACAATAGATCTGTGCAACTTATTGATTTTGGTCTATTGTTAGTCTGGTTTGAATGCACGCAGTGTGGCGCTTCCGATTATTTGCTGCTCTTGTATTGGTTGACACCCTATCTGTCTACCGTAGTCACAACGTTTGTATCAACGCAATGGGTAGTAGTATCCGAACATACAATATCCGTTCGGAATCGGCCTTTGATCAGTTTGGTGTTGGTCTGTGTGCCAAGCTTCACAACTGTCTTGCGAACGCATCATTACCATACGAACAGACGATGAGACGATGATGAAGCCAATTCGCAAACAGATCAACTGCCACCTGATCAACAGCCAATCAAATCACCCGACCAATCATAATTTGAACCTTATGCCCTGGATATGGGGACATAAGCTAACCTGAAACGACAGCCTATTGCCTACGAAACAGAAGAATCTGACGGAACACCCCCCCCCCCACAGATTTGAAATCATTTCCTGGTTCCACCCAAAGCAGCAACGTTATTCACTCGCGATTCAGTGACAGATTTATTCGTCCCATCTCCAAATACGCATCCAAGATTGCAAGGAAATACCACATCTAGGCAGTAGCGTCCTAGTATTGGCTGACTACGTAAAACGAGTGGAACATTTCACGTCGTTTTCTGTTCTCATTCAACGCACAGTCAGAGGAACCGGGTTTAATAATATTCTTAATCTTGGTGTGTTGCCTTAGTTTGTCCAACCCCATGCGGTTGTCGGATTCAGGGCTGATGCAGGTTTATGTACCTGATGAGCCCCAAGAAGAACGAAACTGGTAGTAAGGTGTCGAATTGTTTCCAACACCCCTACAAACGGTGCATTGCTTCAAGGCATTCACGCTGTTCACAAGCTCATTACAGACTACTTAAGTGAAGGTTGGAGCAAGTCCATTCACCTACAAGACGTGAAAAGTTATCACGGAATGTTTTAAAGGATACTTTCAGAACCTGTTTGGAAGTTCTTTCGGAAGGTCAGCCTGAGCATGATTCCTTTGGACTGTCCCATCAACAGGCACTAAACTTCGGCAAGCGAATCTGACGGGCATTGCTTGTCATGTAGACTATCGCCTGTGGAATAATCCAGTTGAATTTGATCGCGGTGCCCTCTTGCGAAAAAAGTAAATGTTTGGCTGCGCAATGGTATAAAGGGCACCAAAGTCACATGTTGTCTGGTATGGTGAGACGGTGGTGTATCCTTAGTGGAATAGGCAACCAGTCCCCTGTACAAACAGTGTCCTACGTATCTACAACAGTGACTGGGGGCTTCCGGGCAAACAGTGCGGTAGACTAATGCACATGACAGACAGCTTTCTGAAGGGAATGCTTTCTGGTAAACTTTTCTCTTGAATGTATTCAACACCCTCCCAAGAATGAATTAACTGGGCCATGCAGTAGTCAAAGTGAGGTTACAAACCAGAGTTGAGTGGTTATTCCGTTTTGCTCTGATCCGACGCATCCTGGAAGCCTGTGTGCGTTTGCTCTGGACTTGCCCCATTTACGGTTCAAAGTTACACTAGTTCATGGCAGTTATATATCCTTGGCGGAACATACTACTCATAAGGTTGCTGAAAACTCCTCGATAGCTTACAACCGGTTTCACTCTTCTTGGGTCTAATCAAGTGGATGGGATGCTTGAGCGTCTGTCAACCTTATGTTTTACTTGAAAAACAAATTGTATGAAACTGGCAAAAAAACAGTAGTTTTTAAATGGACGATGTATGAACACCGTACTAATCGAAAGAGGGAGCTTATAGTTTCCAGTCATTCCAAAATTAAGCAAAAATACGCACTTTATTTTTTCCAAAAATAATATGTTTTCATAAAGGGAACTACTCACAAGGTTGCTGAAAACCCTTCGACAGCTCATGACCGGTTTCGCCCTTCCACTTTGGGCGCAGTCCCCGAGTTTCCGTCAACTGTACGTTCTACTTGAACCCAAATTGAACTGTTTTCGAGAAATACACTCATTTGCAAATCAATTTGGTTTTCACGAGAGACTCATAAACGAGAGATTCAGTTGGGTCTCTCGTGAAAACCAAATTGATTTGCAAATGAGTGTATTTCTCGAAAACAGTTCAATTTGGGTTCAAGTAGAACGTACAGTTGACGGAAACTCGGGGACTGCGCCCAAAGTGGAAGGGCGAAACCGGTCATGAGCTGTCGAAGGGTTTTCAGCAACCTTGTGAGTAGTTCCCTTTATGAAAACATATTATTTTTTTGTTCCGTGTTTTACATCGTTGAACCGACTGGAATATGGGACTTTGAATCCCGTGTAACCAATTAGTTTGAGAGTTGTTGCCATCAGCCCTACCGAAATATGTTTTTGTGCAGCATACTTTTATGCAAACAAATTCACAGGATAGCCAAATGTGGGATATACATCCGACACTGAAAACCAGCCTGCAAGTACTTACCTAGTCACACGGTAGAGCCAGAGGGTGCAGAAAATGAACACAGCGAGCAGTGTGGCCCCCAGGATGCAGCCTGTGAATAGAAGTTGTCTAACAGTGTAAGTGTTGCGATGAAATGCGGATCAATGTGTCTCACAAGTGAAATCAACCAAAGATGAATGAATATCTGAGAAGCACTTTGCAGCTGTTTCGTCTTTGTTGGGAATCACCGGCAGTTGGTCCATCAAAAATATCCTTCGACTGTTTGGTCGGTGATTGAACACTAAACTGCAATTTGATTTCAAGTAGTACATAAGGTAGGCGAAAAACTCGGGGACTGCGCCTATCTGATGAGCCCCAAGAAGGGCGAAACTGGTCGTGGGCTCTCGAAGAACTTTCAGCAACCTTGTGAGTAGTGTATTACAAAATGAACACTATACTGTTTGGCCACCAGTTGCTAACTGACAGTGTGAATAACTTGCCCTCGACGAGCGACTAGCACCACTCATCTTTCACTCACCCAGTTCACAACACGCGGTCACGTGCGTGTTGCTTAGTTCAAATGAAGGTCTCATCATCATCAGAGACAGCGACATCAATGTTAACACTAATCCTTCACCGCCATAGATCCACAAAGTTTATCTGAGAAGAGTAAAGAGTGAGCAAGGGGGAAGGGGACCTGGTGATTGCCTATCTGAGTTACCTACACCTCTAAGCGATCGATGAGACAGTCTGGAAAGAAATCCATAGCACGAGAGCCACTGATATCGATCAGCGGCCGTTGTTTGCAACTCCTTTAATTAAGCGTAGTAGGGGTCACGGGTCCGCCCATTCTGGAATGCGGACCACATCATTACACCATCATCGGCATCACTGAGAGCACAACACAAGTGTTGAACACAAATTCTCCGCTGCCCTAAATCGGACGTTAGTACTACATAAAAAGACTGCGGTCAGCACACAGCTGAAGCACTCGTTCTCCACTGTTCGTGTGGACCGAGTCCAGCCAACATCAACCAGCTAACTGGGTCTCAGATGCGCATTCAGATCTCTGGCAACGCCACCGACATCTGATCTTTAAGCTAGCCTCAATGCGTCGTAAAACCCGTCTTTGATGGTGTCAGAGCTACAGTCGGTTGGGACGTAGGAAGACACAAAAAATAGAAGACGATTAACTTCTCGCTTGTTGAGCATTGCCAGATGACCTGCACGGTGGCGACCATCGATGGGTATCCACGGATCAAGCAAGGATCCTTCCGCCCCTGGACGATACCAAACCCTGCACGTTCTGCCGCAGCAGCCTCTGGATCGCCGGGGGTACGTAGCCGGAAACGAGTGGAGAGTGATTGGGCGGTCAGCTCAACGGGGCTTACATCATTAATTCTTGTTTCTAATGCACAACACATATCAGGGACAAGCGAGTCCACTATGAGGCCAAGAGTAGCTTGTTGTCCCGCTTGCTTCAGAGTGTGCGCAGTAAAAGCAGCCAGATAAACTGGGTGTCGAGGCCTCAAGTTTGATATCAAGCTGCCTGACGCTGTCAGCGCCGGTTGATGCGGAGATGCTCCGGTGAAAATCGATGCAAGCTGAACGGCTTTGTGAATGTTTCCGCTTATCGGCCCCGCTGTATGCAGCAAGTAAGGTGTTGCAGCTAATGACACCACACAACGGCCGATGTGGCATGAGATTATTATTCGCTGTAATTACCGTGGTTGTGAGTTGGAATACTGCCAGGGTGCTCACACTTAGACAGGAGAACGATAAGGGTTCTCAAACAAAGCCTTTGGCTCAAAAGCCTGACGGCAAGACAGTGTTATTCGGCGGAAATTTAGGTGCATTTTTAAAGAACAAGTCACCACGCATGTTCCACCCCCCCCCCAACCTGGAGGACCGGGAGATTGTGTTGGCCGGATCTCTAGCCACTAACAAGCCAAGTATGAGAGGCTCTGCGGGGGTAGCACGGACGTCCCCAGTATAGCCCGTTGTGGCATAGAGGCACATAAACTTTCAAACCACAGTAAGACCCAGTCGCTTCGCGATGCCATACATTTCAACCTTGTTAAACATTTTTAAATAAACCAGAAAGTTGTTGACAAAGTAGCGTCAGCCAATAATCCGCGGACCCATCTCGACCCCACTCCCATCGTTTGTCGATGGCAAATAAGGTCACTACTTGCCGCTCTTTCTAGAATACCCATGTGAACTGTAATCATGCAACTGTCCCCAACAACATCTCGAATCAACAGACGCCGGGTAAAACAGAGCTGGAATCTTGGTAGATTCAGTAGGCCAAAGACACGGAAGAACCAAAAAGCGTTTGAAATACCTTCAGTTCGTTCCAGTTGCTTCCCTGAAAAACTTTCATCAAAGTCACAGTGGCACTGTGGTATCCAGGGAAGCTAAACTCTCCCATAGTTGGACAGAATTCTTCGAGCAGCAATTCATCTGGCCACCGGTGCGCTGGTTTATACCCCTAACGAATTCAAACTCAGAAACACACGAAACACATCATCGCTTTCGGCTGCTTTGTGGTGAACTCCTCAGCCACTGTCTGTATAAATTGTTTGCATTCTTCTGGAAACCACGTGATGCAAATCGATGAGGGCTGGTCTTCAAAAATGGTAGCCACAAAGGAACGTGCATTTCCAGGTGTTTCGGTCTAACTCCCGTTGTAATTTAGCTTCCAATGTTACTGTTCTTTCGACATAACACATGAGAAAGCTAGGCTAGCGAACAACAAGGAGGTTCCGGCTGGATCGCCCACATGTCTGCACTTCGTCAGAGCAATGCCATATGTACAGATGACCCAAAATCCTGGTGTTATTTAATTTCAAATGTACGTTCGATTTTGTCGGCTAGTCAGGTCTTCAATGTCAACCTTCCAGACCGTGGATATCACAGACATAAACGGTTCACATACTTCTGGGTGCCTTCGAATGTAAGGTCCACCCAGGAGGGCCGGGAGATTCACGAAGTAGACATTGCACGTGATTCCAAGTCATCAATAATCGGTTCGTTTTTTCAAAACAGAAAAACTTTAACTGTACGGACTGAACCCACAATTTTTGAAGAAGTAAACTGATCAACAGCGGATTTTTTGCTGAATGCGGTGTCCAATTTGCGAGCCTTTGCATTGTCGAACCAAGTAACTCACTCCATACCTCCATGAAGAGGCAGCTGACACAATTATGCGTCACACGCCACCCCAAACATGCTTTCGATAGTTACGTTCAGAAACATTGACTGTACGACAAGGAACGAAGAGTATTCAACCATGCACCTATATGAGCGTAATAAACCGTAAAAATAAAAACACGAGGGAAAAGGCGTTACCACACAAACTCACCGAAATATACGCTCATCAATACGCCAAACGGATTCACGTCAGAGTTAAAAATATCTGTCGAAACGTCAGCGGAAACGAACTCTAAAAGGTAGGTAAATCCGAAAGAACATTTTGAGCAAATTCCAATGGACCAAAGTAGCTAAAACTCCCTTGGGAGACGGATTAAAAGTTGGTCTCTTCTGAGAGGTGTCGTTTTCTGATTGGAAAAGTTTGCCATAAATACGCAGTCTGGGAAAACTCTAGGCGGCTCAAATCTGTCCTTCCCTTTTTCTACGTCCCATAGTTTGTACTTTCCTCAATAATTCAGATTTGGAGGTCGGGAGTTTCTTTTTTTTGCGCGAGTAGATTTAGTCCGTACTCTCTTGCGAACAACACACTTTATCTAAACCAATAAAGTGCTAACCAAGTTAAACAACCGTGGTACTTGCAGTGTGACTGTGAAAATGCAAGGAAACCTGAATGCTTCTGACTTTCGGTGTCAACAGGAATCCACTCTGATCAGCAATGATTGGATATCGGATATGTCCGTATGCGATGGAAATGAATTGGACTTTCTGCAGTCATCGAGTAGACTTGTGACGATATCATCCTCATAAGGCTGCGCTAATATTGGAACGAAGTGGGTCTCAGGCAGCTCAACCGTCAAGGGAGTGAAATATTTTTCAGCGTTTGCTTCGTGATTCTTTCTCAACCACTAGTGAACTCAATCCAAGCTTCGAAAAGCTAACGAAAAGTGGTCCTAGTATAACGACTGGTGTGCTTCAGTGGTACTTCCCACGAAGCTCTCGCGTGTATTCCTGGTTCGAAAGTGCTGTATCGATGTTTTTAGGTTTAAATCTGTCTCAGGAATTCAGTACTGATTCCCAACATGGATAAGTGATATTTAGACCATTAGCTTAATATGGCTTGACTCCAATACACTACTCACAAGGCTGCTGAAAACTCTGATAACCCACTACCGGTTTTGCTCTTCTTGGGGCTCACCAGGTAGGCGTACTTCCCAAGGTTCCGTCAACCTTACTTTCTAATTGAACCCAAATTGGACTGATGTCGACCAATACAATCATTTACATATCAATCTGGTTTTGACGGTAGACACACCTGTAACCCAGCTGAATCTTTCGCTTACGATTTTTTAGGCAACTGAATGTGCTGCACTAGGTCGTCTCATGTTTTGGGTGGTACAATATTCGAGACATCGTGATACATATGTAGACGTAGTACACTACTCATGAGCTTAAGAACGTCATAAACGAGAGATTCAGCTAGATTTCAGGTGAGCCTCCCATCAAAACCTAATTGGTTTGAAAATGGGTGTATTTTCCTAGTAGCTTGACTCTGTTTTGAGAGACAAGTAGAAGAAACTCGTTTAGTCATTCACGATACGGCCCAAGATACCGTCTCAAAAGACGGATCTTTTTGCAGCCAGGGGTCTACACGTGATTTATATGAGGTCTCCCTTCAACCCAGGGCACCTCCGGAGACTAGGTGCACCATGTTTATCGCTCTTCGAAAACTAAGCCCCACGGTTGACACGGACATTGCCCAGTCCAAAATGGACATCTAGATCTGGGTAGCATGTGAATCGGAGTGGATATTCTCGTGCACTTTGACTCTCATCGTCGGTAAATCAGTAATTAAGCCGCACACTTTACCGACCCCGTTGTCCAAGAATGGTGGTGAGACAAGGTCCGTCATTGTGTCGAAAGATCAATTGAACTTTTTTCAAATTGCCTGCCCAGACGGGCTCGCCTAACTAGTATTGATCGGGTCGGTCTTTGTCTCAATCGAACGTCATCAAGGAGAACAATTTTCAACATGTCCTAAAACAAGTCCAATGCACCACGATTCGTGATTGATTGCTATCGATCGGTTGCAGCCGGTGTCGTACAGTTCTGTCCGAGAATATTAAACAATGAGGCCAGAAAATATCGACGCTAGAAGCCAGTTATCTTTTGCTGTATTTTGAAATCCAAATGTCCGACTGCATTTGAAATTAGGTGTTTGAAGTTTTCTGAAAATCGCGCCCGTGCAGGAATACTACTCACAAGATTCCTGAAAACCCACCAAAGGCCCACAAACTGTTTTTTCCTATTTGGGGCTCATTAATTAGGCGCAGTCTCCATTCCTGAAAACCCACCAAAGGCCCACAAACTGTTTTTTCCTATTTGGGGCTCATTAATTAGGCGCAGTCTCCCAGTTTCCGTCATTCTTATGTTTTGCTTGAACCCAGATTACACGAAATTTGTGAAGCACACTCAGCGGCTCACCAATTTGGTTGCCATATACGATGCCATACACAAGATATTCGGGTGGATGAGTCTCCCGTAAACACCAAACTGGTGTGTCAGTGAGTAAATTTTGCAGAAATATTTAGTGTAAACGTCATGTTTGGATACCTGTTTCTGGCTATAAGTTGAACATACTACACGCAAAGTGGTATTACGTGTCGATACAGGTGATGTCGATAGGGGATGGACCGGCAGGGTGCTACCCTCATCGTTCTGAATCCTCCACCAGTTCATCAGTCCTGTGAGGTCCACGCAGTCCCTCACGCCTTAGTGCGGTTCGTCCCAGCTGGGTTTGGCAAGTTTGGTTACGTCTTTATTAGCGGTGCTAATATGCTGTCTACAGGTCCGGACCCGTTTGTTTTGGTGTAGCAACTGGAGTACTGTCAAATACATACAGCGTAATAAGCAAGGAGCCAATCAACAGTGTGAGGACTGCGGCTGAGTGCGTCCACCGCACCAAACGCGCAACAGATAATGGCTCTTATTCTGGTCGGTCAGCGGATTTCAAGCTCTTCCCGAAAATATTACGATCACATTTTGCTGACACTAGTTGGAGCTCAGAGGTTTGGACCAAAAGTTACATATTTATCGGTTCATTTTCAAGTATTACTAAGGAGGTCCTCTTACTGACACAGATCCACCAATTTTCCGTACAAAAAAACGGCTGCGTTTGTTTTGTTTTTTGGTAAACGATCGTTGGTTTTGTAGCTTAGCAACGTTTTGCTTTTGACACAAAAGGCCAACTGAGTAGGCTACAAAGATGGCCTCGTTTTAAGGCAGACGGAACCAATCAGCAAGTTCCCTACCGATTAGCATGCTGACTGCTAGTTAAAAGATCTTGTCAGTTGTATTATATGGAACGTTTTTAAAAGTCAGAACACAGTGTGGTGGAATAAGATGCTGTAATCCGACGTTTCGGTTGCCGTGGGCAACCTTTTGTAAGGAATTCTACGAGCAGTTGCACACGGGTCAAATTCAGCGCCACTGCGGAGTCTTCTGATTGGTATATCCCTGAAATCAGCTGTCAAGGGTCGAGTTTACGATGCTGCGGTGCGCTCCATGTTACCATATGGATCAGAAACCTGGCCGCTGCGCGCCGAGGACGNCCCTACACTTGAGAGCCCACTGACAGTGCTGGATTTATGCACCAATTTATCAGCTCCCGCCTGCAATGCGCAGCAATCTACCCCACCTCCCCGAATCATCGGTGAACGAAACTGTGGCAGCTACAATCAATGCACGACGAGTACGTGGTTATTACAGCTGACAATGATGATGATGAGCTCAGCTGGCAGTCAGTGTATGTGGGCGCATGTTAGCTCTGTATGCGTGTACGCGCGACTGTGTGTGTACTTTGATCAGGAGGTACCTCCGTTTGTTATTGTGTTGGCTACGACGCGTCATTGTTGAGATACCTGCTTGACATCTGGCTACCAGCTACCAACAGTGAAGTATTCCCGGCTATAGAGCCTGCAATCTCGAAGCTTCCAGCAGAGAGATCAGAGGATCTGTGCAATAAGTAAGCTGATGCAGGAGGAGATTGGTGAACTGAAGAAAGGCAAGTTGATCCACGTCACCAAAGCGGACAGGTTCAACTAAACGGTTGTCATGGATCGAAAGAAATATGAGGACAAAGTGCGCGAAAATCTAACACTAGTTCCTTATGAGAAGACTGAACCGCAGGAAGAAAGCCCATATCTCAGCAATACCAAACTTTGGGTTGGAGAGGCTGGTTGGAGACGTTGCAAAATATGGCTGCCCACCGATGTCAGTGGCGTCCTTGTTGTCAGTATCCATCCAGATTACCTGAATGAGTACCTGGAGGTGTAGGCCAGTAGGCTAGCACCAAGTCCCTCCCCTGTCCACCTTTATTCTTTTTTTCACAATAAGGCTTTCAAATAAATCATGGTTGTACGGCAGCGAAGCATCGGTTTCGAACACTGATGTCATGCTGTCAAAGATGATGATTATGACCGAGCCTAAAACCCAAGCTCGGTCAACCACGGTGGTATTCACTTGCGCCAAAATCCAACAGGCCCGGAAGATTCTGGGGGTTGCAAAAATACACAAGACAAGTACCACCATACTACTTGTTCAGCATGCCGCTTATTCAAACACGTAAGCAGTTTGTTGAAGCCGTATCATCAGCTGGTGCTGAGTCACGTGAATGACTCTTTCGATTTGGCCAACATTTCCCAGTCTACCCAGATCAGTGATGATAAAGTAGCAGTCAGATTTGAAAGCTGTGAAAGCTCCGTGTACTGGCGCACCAATTTACGACTTTACCTTTTCAGTCCCCCATTTGGTGCGACGATACACGTCGAGCACAAAGAACAACCTTATCCCCTGTTGATAGTATTCTTGGTGTTGAACTGTGTCTGAGCCTCACTTAGTTCACATTTCAAAACGTACTCCACAGACAAACTGACATTGTCGCTACAGGCTCTCAAGTATCAGCAAGGATGACTTGTCTTTTCTTGCACCACGTGACTTCGTCCATTCACCTGGCTGACATACGTTGACGACGTATTTCCCATCACATCAGCCACACAGCGACAATCTTTCATAAACTACTTGAACGAACAGTGAAGTAGTATAAAATTCACGATGGGAACTGAGAACAAGCAGAGTACTATTAGTTTCCTCGACTGTAAGCCATCTGCTAACACTACTGATGGATTCTCAGTGAGAATCCACAGAAAATCCACACATTCAGATATGTACTCGCATTGTGGGTCTCCACACCCATACAATGTCAAACGCGCAGTTGTCGATCGCTGGTGAATCGTGTTAAGAAACTATGCTCGGATGAGTCCATACGAGCGAACGAACTGAAGCGATTCAGCAGGGTATTACAGCAAAAGGCTCATTGCCCAACAAATGGAGAGAACGCTACCTGGGACGGTGAGACGAAAACCCAGGGGTCACCGTGGGAATACTCTATAGAAATGGCACTTCAGACGCTATTCGAAAGTTCCTTCGGGATTATGATGGCAAAGCATTCTTTCAGATCGATATTTCGACACCTCGTAAGGGCTAAGGCCCTTATAGAACCGAAACACTGAACAAACTGTGTCTACCAAATTTTCATAAAGGAAGCTACTCACAAGGTTGCTGAAAACTTTTCGACAGCCCACGACCGGTTTCGCCTTTCCTGGGGCTCATCAGGTAGGCGCAGTCTACCGAATTCCCTATCCACTCCGGTCAAATACATGGGTCAGACTCACGGAGCATTAACGACGTGCGCGTTTTCATCCAAGAAATCCAATAGAGTTGAAACAAACTTGAACGCGACTCAGCCACAGCACTCCATGCACTTGAGCCAAACTATCGAATCAACGTCATCAAAGTTAGGATTCAAGTCACATGTGAAACGACCCTGGAGAGCAACACACAACCGAACTGCATCAACCGTTGTGATGGCGCCAGCCTCCCCTCTGTGTGGCTCGTGGCTAGAGGTCAAACAGACGGCACAACAACAAACGGAGGCACACACACACAATCACGCGTAAAAGCACACAAAACTGCTGGTCGCATCTGACTGCCAGCTCATCTCAGGCATTGGCCAATCAGGAGATGTGATAGTGGACCCTTATTCGATTGATTGCAGGAATCCTTGAAAAAGGTTGCCCACGGCAACCGAAACGTCGGACTTCATTCCGCTACACTGTGTTTTGACCCTAAAAGAAGTTCCGCACACCGCTCAATCTTTTCAACATTATCCTAGCTGAATTCGACCCGGAACTAAAAGTTTCATCGGTTGGTTGGATGGCTGAATCTCACCGTTGAACAGTTGGGGAAATTCCAAATTATTTTGGTCGGGTTTCGTTCCTTGGTCACTGCGCTTCGGTTGACGATTTCATGGGTAAATTTTGTTGGTCCGTGCGGTTTTCTGAGCTCTATGACGTGGGTGAGATGAAGTAGAATTTTTGTACACATCAGATCTAAGTTACTTCCTTTGGCAACTCTTGTTTGCTTATTGCCACACACCAAGACGTGTCTGTTCGACTGATCTAAAACTGTTCTCCCCACGCTTGCCAGTTCTACGTCTTCTGTTCTATTCACACTGGCAATTTCCAAAACCTTGGTCATTGTTCTCTGTGGCAAAATTCGTATTCTCCGCATCAAAAGTTCAACATCTCCTACAAAAAGACTTATTTGACTTTCACGGAAAACTCATCTGTGTCTAGTGCATGTCTCGCCATTGCTGAGTCCTTCAATAACGCTCGATATCCATCTGCTTTCTTGAGTGACATATTTTTCCTGGATCTGAAGGGACGTGTGTATCAAGCTACAGTACGGGCTGTTTTGTTATATGGCTGTGAGACTTGGCCTATTCGAGCAGCGGAACTAAGACGTCTTCAGGTGTTCAACAGTCGTCTGAGAGCCATGGCTCATGTGGTTCGATGATGATGATGATGATCTCTCATGTGCTTACAGATTCCGGTGTCAAGTTCTCTATCCGTCTGACCTTGGTGCATTCATTCTAGACAGTCTCTAGTTCTATCCACTGAGAGGCGAGCTCTCAATTGCCTCAATATGGTTACTTTTACCAGTAGGGAAATTCCGTCAGTGACATTTCACTTGTTATGCCATACTTAAAAAGACAAGTACTGATCTGACAAGTAGTGTGACCTATCTAGAAGTGTTTGTTTGTTCACCGTCTTTTTGTAACAAGTCCATATATCTCGTGGGCTTGGTAACCGCGTCACAAGTCCTGGTAAGTGCATGGTAAACATTTCACACTACTTATCGATTTTATGATCTCATACGAACTACCCAAAAATCATGCTATCCGTGACACGCGAGTATCTGTCCCCTACGTGATCCCAACATTGTGTGACGTCAGCAAAGAGTGTTCTATGCTGCCCCGTCACCACACATACCCAGCATTAATTTTCCATTGTCGTATCGCGCGAATGGGCTCTGAGTCAGTCAGACATGTAGGTGGCTTGTGATCAAGCGATCATGCGATATCAAGTAAACTACGGTGAGATTAGGGGCAGCCGCCGGCTTAGTAACCATACTGATTTTCATATCCGTCAACTATCTTCTATACTTGTGTTGACCGAACTTCAGAGACACGTCTAAGTCTATCTGTAAGTCAAACAAACGGAGCTGATGACGTCTAATTTGTTCAGAGTAGGGTCTGAAAATTCACTACGATGTTGACGGAGGCAGCCGACCAACAGGCAAGTGGGTAGATGTGAAGAATACGAGGTCAGACAGACTCTTGTGAGCTTAATCACACCCCAGATGTGTAACTCGAGCACGGGGAAGAAACGCCCGAATAAAGTGGCTTACTCCAATCAGTCAGAAACCATGAATTCAACATCGGTTTGCACAGAGTTCAGGTGTTTCCACGAGTTTCTTCACTGCAGTTCATGAAGCCAAGATTGTATACTGAGTCTACCCAACCCAAGTGGTTCTCATCAAGGCAGGACCGCTGGATGGAACCGGGAGACTTATCGAGGAGGATTGGCCATGCGGAAAACTAGGACGGAAGTTCCGTCAAAGTCGACCATTCCTACAGGGTAATGAGGATATTTTATGGGCTACCACATTCTTCTCCGGAGATGACGATTCAATGTAGTCCGATCATGGCAACTAGACCAACGGATGTTGGTAGTTCAGTGACGTATTACCGGAACCATTTATTCTGAAGGAGGATGTTCACTCTAACTATCGTGTACTTTCTGTGTCGTGAGCCACCAGCAACACCATAAACGAGAGATCCAGCTGGGTTCCAGGTGGGTCTCTCGCAAAACCAAATTTGTTTGCAAATGAGTGTATTTCGCTAATTTCGTGCAATTTGGTTTCAAGTATAACATTAGGTTGATGAAAACCAGTTTAGTGAGCCTGCCTGATGAGCCCCTAGAAGGACGAAACCGGTCGCGGGCTGTCGAAGAATTTTCAGCAACCTTATGAGTAGTGTAATACGTCCATAAAAGCAAGGGTCCTCTTCAGCACTCAAAAACTTGGTGTATAACGCCTACTTAAAGTAGAATGCAGTCTGGTTTGGCATTTGTCGGATATTTTGACCTTAAACACTACAACTCAAAACACATAAAATCAACAAAAACGATGTTAAATTACTTCCTGATAGTTCATTTATGGTGAAAAGCACTCAATTCACGAGCTCCATGAGTTATTGACATCTCGCCCTAAGGCAAAAGATTGAATGCTTGAAGTTGGGTGGTACGTACGTGGAGAATCTGGTTGCTCCAGTGGGATGAATACTGTTCATAAAAGGCACACATTCAGTTGCAGAAACGCTCCAAAACCAATATGACGGAAAACTTAATGAATCCAGCAATACTCTCGATATTTGCGATGTATGAGCCTGAACTTTTGCATCATACCTTTTTGCGATTGACTCTAGACTCCGCATGAATAAACCCCTTCTGATTTCATTCACGCAAGCTCGCCACCACAAGCGTCTCATTAAACGGGTGGATATGATATAATACCCATAAAAAAGACAGCTGACTGAGCGGTACTCCCTCCGGTCAAAAACTTCGGGAAGGGACACTTCCTTTGGATTGGATTTTCCAGCACCGTCCTGGAACAAGCCCTACTGTTTGGTTTCAGCAAGGAGAGCAAGCTTAAGATCTTGCAGAATAAAGAGTTTGCGGCTTGTTTGTGTACTCTCATTCATTCGGTTAGGTACGTGACTTTTAAGCCTGGCCTCCCCCGTCCTCGCACTCTGGTCGATGCTGGAGTGACCTCTGTCGTTGACTTCCTATGGGTTTCGGCTTGTGACCCTTGTTGATCCAACTCCAAAGAGTTCCTTACTTTTTGCTTTGTGAATCTGATATTCGATTCTCCTTGAGAGTTGGTCCTTTACAGGTAGTGACGCGCAAATTGGGTCCAGTTGAATGCATCGGTTGATCAAATCAGCCGTGAAGTACCATACTTCCAGAAATTCCCTTCCGTGTCTCGTGTCTCCTTATTCCAAAATTTTCACGTTTTCCATACTGGATATGTAGCTTTTATGGTCTTCGTGTATGGATACCAAGGATAGGGGGTCATGTCTCCTGACGGCCGCGTTGTGTTCCTTTATTCGTGTGCATAATTCTCCTCTCCCCCAGTTTGTCCAACGCAGATTTTGTTGCAGTTGATTTGGTATACCACATTGTGCCTGTTGGTTTTGTCTTGGTTGTTCTTTGGTCTGGAGATCAATCTCCTTAACAACAGGCCGACTTACACACCGAAATATTCAAGGCGAGCCGGATATCGGATTTACAAACCAAGAAGCAGGGAACTCCTTGGAGTCGGATCAACAAAGGTCGCAAGCCGGAACCCAGAGAGGGTCAACGACGGAGGTCACTCCAGCGCCGACCAGAGTACGAGGGCAGGGAGGCCAGGCTCGAAGGTCATCGGCCAATCGGGACAAGGGAAAACAGAGCAACCAATGAAACCGCCCGACCGAACAACTAATCGTGATCGAAGGTCAGCCATGGCTATCAGCACGCATATCAGTACGCAGTACTACTCAACGGACAACTGCCGACCCATCGCAGCGCTTCACTACGCTCCCTAACAACGCGATTGGTGATAAAACATCTGCAAGCAAACTGTTCAGCTCAGTGAGCAATCAACGGCCATCTATGCCACCTGAGCTACGAACATCCTCCTCTGTAGCAGACTAGTGTAATGTCCGCGAAATCTAGCTTTTGGTATAAGTTTGAGTGAAGCTGCCGAGCAAACGGTGCATCAGTCAGTCTAACGGAGTTCCCACGGCAATATTTGTTTGAGAAACTAATACTGTTCATAAAAGGCACACATTCAGTTGCAGAAACGCTCCAAAACCAATATGACGGAAAACTTAATGAATCCAGCAATACTCTCGATATTTGCGATGTATGAGCCTGAACTTTTGCATCATACCTTTTTGCGATTGACTCTAGACTCCGCATGAATAAACCCCTTCTGATTTCATTCACGCAAGCTCGCCACCACAAGCGTCTCATTAAACGGGTGGATATGATATAATACCCATAAAAAAGACAGCTGACTGAGCGGTACTCCCTCCGGTCAAAAACTTCGGGAAGGGACACTTCCTTTGGATTGGATTTTCCAGCACCGTCCTGGAACAAGCCCTACTGTTTGGTTTCAGCAAGGAGAGCAAGCTTAAGATCTTGCAGAATAAAGAGTTTGCGGCTTGTTTGTGTACTCTCATTCATTCGGTTAGGTACGTGACTTTTAAGCCTGGCCTCCCCCGTCCTCGCACTCTGGTCGATGCTGGAGTGACCTCTGTCGTTGACTTCCTATGGGTTTCGGCTTGTGACCCTTGTTGATCCAACTCCAAAGAGTTCCTTACTTTTTGCTTTGTGAATCTGATATTCGATTCTCCTTGAGAGTTGGTCCTTTACAGGTAGTGACGCGCAAATTGGGTCCAGTTGAATGCATCGGTAGATCAAATCAGCCGTGAAGTACCATACTTCCAGAAATTCCCTTCCGTGTCTCGTGTCTCCTTATTCCAAAATTTTCACGTTTTCCATACTGGATATGTAGCTTTTATGGTCTTCGTGTATGGATACCAAGGATAGGGGGTCATGTCTCCTGACGGCCGCGTTGTGTTCCTTTATTCGTGTGCATAATTCTCCTCTCCCCCAGTTTGTCCAACGCAGATTTTGTTGCAGTTGATTTGGTATACCACATTGTGCCTGTTGGTTTTGTCTTGGTTGTTCTTTGGTCTGGAGATCAATCTCCTTAACAACAGGCCGACTTACACACCGAAATATTCAAGGCGAGCCGGATATCGGATTTACAAACCAAGAAGCAAGGAACTCCTTGGAGTCGGATCAACAAAGGTCGCAAGCCGGAACCCAGAGAGGGTCAACGACGGAGGTCACTCCAGCGCCGACCAGAGTACGAGGGCAGGGAGGCCAGGCTCGAAGGTCATCGGCCAATCGGGACAAGGGAAAACAGAGCAACCAATGAAACCACCCGACCGAACAACTAATCGTGATCGAAGGTCAGCCATGGCTATCAGCACGCATATCAGTACGCAGTACTACTCAACGGACAACTGCCGACCCATCGCAGCGCTTCACTACGCTCCCTAACAACGCGATTGGTGATAAAACATCTGCAAGCAAACTGTTCAGCTCAGTGAGCAATCAACGGCCATCTATGCCACCTGAGCTACGAACATCCTCCTCTGTAGCAGACTAGTGTAATGTCCGCGAAATCTAGCTTTTGGTATAAGTTTGAGTGAAGCTGCCGAGCAAACGGTGCATCAGTCAGTCTAACGGAGTTCCCACGGCAATATTTGTTTGAGAAACTGAGGATGTTATCCGGATAGGCTTATATACCGTGGTCATCATCACCAACATTGACAGCATGACATCAGTGTTCAGCGCTGATGTTTTCGTTGAAATCCTTATTGTGAAGAAAAGAGTAAAGGCGAATGGGGAAGGAACTTTGTGCTAGCTTATTACAATCATTGCGAGGTGCCTACACTTCCAGATACTCTATCGGACAATCTGGATAGAAACTGACAACAAGAACGCCACTGGCACAGATTAGCACCCATATCTCGCAGCTTTTACAACCAGGAGCAATAAGGACCACGTGGTCCCCATCCTGGAAGATGTGTAGCACTGGCAGCACTCAAACGTTTCGTAATCTCTTTCGTACCCCTCTACCAACGCAAGGGTTGACCAACTCTCTGCTTCCGTCACTCTGAATTTGGCACAGAAAACAGCACTCCCTTCGGCAAACGATGGTTCGGCGTACGCAATAAATGGGCTAACCAACGCAGCTTCTGATGCTGGGCACATCTTTGATGGAAGTCCCCGTTGCACCGGCGAATAATCACTTATTTGGTTTCCCCGTTACGGATCCACTGAAACCAACTTACACGGGCTACAGTTCAGAGATAACGGTTGACGAAAACCTGAAGACATCTTATTTCCGCTGCTCTCACTGGCCACCTCACAACCATACCACATAATAGCCTAGACAGTAGCCTGATACAGACTGCGGTCAGCTAACTGGTGTGTAGTTAAGCTTACTTGTGATTCTGTTCCACCAAGCGTGATATTTTCGTACGCTTTCGGCTATGTGGATAAATTTTTTCATCTCTACTTCGCACTTTCTACTTGTAACAGCCAAGTGAGTTTGACATGCTGCAAGGCAGTTGTAGTGATTACACTTACCTGTGGTTGATTTTTGCCGTCTGGACATAGCATGTCTCACAAAGCCTAACACTGGAATCGTCGGACACCCTTTGACCATATGATGATGCCTTTACAAACAACATATCAGATTGCAATATCGATGCACTAAGCGATGAAACAACCCCATTGACATTCAGACTGACAGACTTTTTGTCATCATTGATAAAAGCGATCTAACATTACAGTCAACCAAGTAGTTCATGGGAAAAAACACTTCTGCGTAGCCAGTGGGACCTACCTAACCAGAGAAGAACCAATAGGATGCCAGCTCGGCATCGAATGAGCGGTGACCAAAGGCCTTCAAAGCGAACAATACTCAAGGAGACCATTCGTCCAATCCATAAGGCCGCACTAACAGGGTTCATTCGACCAGTACATTCATAGCTTTTCAGCATTTCGCTAGTTTTCCGGTTTTGCTTATGCTGTGCGCGCAACAGCGAATCCGTCAAGGGCCTAGTTCCCATTGGACGGCAGCCTGACATGACCTTGAGGACCGCACTTCGTACGCACACGAGCTGTTGGTCGGTGGGACGTGGTCTAGTCCATGAAATCTAACCACTAAATCGATTACACCACGTACTACTTACACGGTAACGAAATACAACATGGTTGTTCGAGTGCAATCGATTCCATGAGAAGCTCAAACACGGTACGGCTAGGGTAAACGAAAAAGCGGAGCTTTTCAGTAATCCGATAGTGGTGAGCTGCCTCAACTTTCAGAGGAAACAGGTATTTCTGTAACCAGTTGTTCGAAAGTAAGTATCTGCTGGAATTCATCCAAGTGAGCTGCTTCAACTATCAGAGGAAACAAGTTTTTCTGTAACCAGTTGTTCGAAAGTAGGTATCTGCTGGACTGCACCAAATTTATACTGTAGTTCGCGTTAACTAGTCACTGAAGGCGTCCACCAAGAAATGGGTGGAAAGTCCCCTGTAATTATCATTTCAGAACACTAAACGAGGAGCAGGACGGGAACTGACAAGACGGGTTGAAACTGAAGACAATTATGAAAGCTTACCGGTAGTGTAATAACAGGATACTGGGGCAGTTCAGTGGTGCATTAGTCTTTTGGGCAAATGAATGATAGCATGCCGTTTGTATCAAATCTCAGTCGGACTGACGTTTCAGATACCCAAGAGGGTTATCCAGCTTCCTAAAATGTCATCGCTGGAGGAATGGTTGCGCTGGGATGAGGTGAGGAAAGGCTACCACCCCACAGAAATCTGAGGACTCAGTGAGTGTTTGATTCTATCAGGGGGATGGACAAACATCCATGAAGAGTCGTCTCGTTTTAACAGTAGCTTAGTTTCGTACACTTTCTAGCCTGTGCAGCTTACAATTTGATAGGGTTTTTCTAGACTGTACATCTCCTGTTGAATTCGCGAATCTCCATAAAAACCATCGTGATTATGGAGAATGGTCGTCAAGATAAGGGGTCTTCAAGAGAAAAATCTGAGAACGCCCAGTATGTTTTGTAGTCGGTTTGTTGGCTGAACCAGGTATTATGTTTGCAAATGTTTCCTCACCAATCTGGGTGACATCAGCAGTCCATTGTTAGGCAGTGGCGTGCAGCATAACGATGGATCAATAGCACCTCAATGTATCCCCTCTTTAGAAGTATTGGTTACTTCAGTGGATCCGGAACCAGGCAACATTTTGACGGGAGACTCAACCAAATTCCAGCTGAGTTACTCATTTATGATATTCTTCATATAAATGTTCTGTACAAAGACTATCTTCAAGATCTTAAACTACTTCTTGACATTACACTGCTCATAAGATTATTGTAGAGTTTCTGTCGATAAGTTCTCACCAACCTTATGAAACATATCTCCCCAAACGCCCCCAACCTAATTGGCAACTTACAATCCATTTTCACACACTGAAAGTCTAGAAATGACTTGAACAGCGGTCAGAACCACAAGAAGATTTGGTTTACAGCATTCCAGAAGGCAATTTTATGGCTGCAGCATTGGTTGAGCTTTGTTAAGTTAAACAAACTAATGATAAGTCTTCTCTACTTCTTGGAAGTTGCATTTCCTTTGCCGGAAGGTTTTTCCCCGACGCTTGAGCTTTCATTGAAACTGTTTCTTAGTACGAAGTGTGCAACGGTTGACAGACTATACATCAACATTCTTGATTGCTCTGTCCTGCGGTGCAAGAAAGACCCCTCCGTGAAGGAATCTCCAAACCACCGTCATAGCTGGATTAAACAACCGAAAGGGGGAATGTGGATAACAGAGATTCGGGGATTAAGGTTAACTGGTGAGCTGAGCTCCAAGGACAGCGAAAGCAGTGAAAGGAAAAAGGCCTTTTCTGTGAAGTTATTTATTAGAAAATGGTAACTGCCCGGTTACAGACTGGTGGACGGGGAAGCGAAACTCTCATTTGCATCTTATTTACAAAAACTGGGCATTAATCTTCTCCTGAACACGTCTTCTTGAACTTTCCTGGATATTCATTGGCTCCGATCATTCCTCGCTCAAATCCAAGCAAATGTTACAAAGCGACTGCACAAATTCTGCAACAGATCTCCCCTTTTCACAAGACGCAAAGCGAAATTCCACGAATAGCACATACTACTCGCGTGCCTCCCCATCAGTAGTATCACCGTTACACCAGTAGTGAGCTGTCAGAGTGTTTCGATCCGCCTCATAGCTAGTATCGAAAAGAGTAGCAGTTAGGAACAAACTGGAGGCCTATCGCTTATCTTGGCTTGTTATGGGTGAGCAAAACTCAATCCGCTTTGTTTGCGTTTTAAGCATATGAAGTTAGATATCACAGATGATAGTATCATTTGCAATGGCAGCTGTCTTGCTTCTACCCAAGTGTTAACCAGCAGAGTTAAACCAATCAGTGTTCGCCTACTCGAAGACCCTGTTGCTGAATCGCACAGATTCTTTTCAGTGAATTCGTTCGTGTTTACCCTACGTGACGCCTGCTGTAGATCTGTCGGTAGACTGGGGCAGTCTAGTCACCACAGGACGTCCCGTTAAGCTGGGCTAAAGTCGTAAAGCCGATTCTTTTGTGACTACTGGTTCACTTAGCAAGTAGCGAAAGTATAGTGTGAAAGTTTAGACCAGGGCGAAGGCTGTCCTGTGCAAGTGCCGCCCATGTTTCACTTGGTTCATTATTCGAGAGATCGCAGTATATTTTCTCGAAGGAACACTCTCATAGGACTGCTGGAAATTGCCGACAGCCCACGGCTTCTTAAAGCTCGTCAGGTAGGCGCACAGGCCGAGCTCCTCTTCGGTCAACACCACGTTCTACTTGAACGTGACTTGTAAACAATTGGCGAACTATCACGGACGATTGGTTGTCAGCGCAACCCACGTCGCATCTAACTGGATGCTGTCAGACAGTCTACAACGGTTTATCCAAAAGCTCAATCGCGTTCCACACCACTGACACCGGTCACGTGATCAGTCCCAATCAATCGCCTCACGTCATCTGCCGAGTTGGCAATAGAATGCCAATGTCAATTCAATGGCATAACTTGAGTACAGCAGAAGTGAAACCCCGCACTATTCGGTCAAGTCTCGAGTCTGCCTTGATCATGTAGCACGAATCAATCGAACAGTCGTTCAACGTCTTTCTAAAGTATCTCACAGCATCCATTTGGATCCGACGTGGGATGATGGACTGACAACCAACCGTCGGTGATTCCGCGTTTCTAATTCGGTAACAAATCTTATCTGCCTGTTTCATCATTTACCCATATTCCAATCATTGGACAGACTATGAGACCTCAAAAAGATTGACGTTCGTCAATGTGTCCTTGTTTAAACCATGGGAATAATCAAGCAACAAGCTAAGCTGTTGGGGTTTTATGGGCAATCACTAATCGAACGTCTAGTGCGTGCCTCGAAACCTTCTGTGGTTGTCTTCACATATAGCAGTGGTCCCGTAAGCTGTGTAAACTGTGATCATCACGTGATGTTTTCCAGCTTGTGTGCTCCCTGTTGCGTGGGTGTTGTCTCTCGAACAGGAATGCGTCTAAAACGGTCTTCTCCTTGTGGCTGATTCTAACCCACAGAGGAAGGGGTGCCAGGGTTGAACATATGATTTGCCTACTCGCATGCAATTCAGTAAATGTTACCAACTAGATCGTTTAAGTTGAAGAGAACGGTTTAGTTTTTCTGCTAAGAAGGGATCCCTCATTCATTACTATTGTAGCTGTCCTGACAGAGATCTCTTACCGTGTAAGTCGAGATGGATACTCTGGCAACTCAGGCTGGTACAGGGTGTCTCATAATAAACGCAAAATTTGATTGGGCCAAATGGAGAAGGGATTATAAAATTTTTTACCTTTAGTAGCCACATAAAGAAGTTTTGTGTGCAAGTGTTACCGTTTTCTTAGTTTACGCTGAATGTCAGTACGTGCATTGAAATTGTGAAACTCTGTTATTCCCCTGGTGAAAGCGCCACCGCTGCACTTCGTGATTACAAAACCAAACATGGTCTCATCAAAGGTTCTTTCACCGTGTCGACCATTACACGCTTGATTGCAAAATTTGAGTCCACTGGATCTGTATTGGATTTTCCTGGCAAAGGGAGAAAGTCTCTGAGTGATGGAAGAGCGACCATTGTACAGAATGCCGTCGAGCAACTTCAGTCCCAGAGCACCATGGCATCTTCGACAATAACTCAGGTGTCTCAGTTGACCGGCAATCCCCGCGCCAGCGTGCATCGTATTATGAGACGCTACCTTCATCTCTACCCGTATCATTTCACTTTATTACAAAACATCACGGAAGAAGATAAGGAGCAACGTGTCACGTTCTCTAACTGGCTGCTGGACAATGAAGAAATCGTTCCCAACAACTTATGGAGCGATGAAGCAAATTTTTCTGTGGATGGCATAATCAACAAGCACAATTGCACGACATGGTCCCGTGAAGCTCCCCATAATCTCCATTCCCCTCATCTCTGTTTGTGGATGGGATTCTCCTCAAAGTGTCTCCTGCGTCCCTTTTTATATGATGCTACGGTTTCCGGCGACAGTTACCTCCATATGCTGCAGACGCATGTTATCCCCCAACTCAAGCAGCACAAGGAGTCATCGACCATCTTCCAACAAGATGACGCTCCACTCCACTACTCAAACTAAGTGAGAACTTACCTCCGAGAGCAATTTTCTGACGAGAGAGTCATTGATCGTGGATTTCCAAACTTTTGGCCCGCAAGGTCACCCGATCTTACACGTCTGAATTATTGGTTTTGGGGAGTGATCAAGGCTCGCGTATATCATGAAAATAAACCGAAGAATTTGGTGGAGTTAAGAGCAAGAATTGAAAACGGGCGTGCACGAGTGACGCTTGAAGAAGTTAAACATGCCGTGTCTCACGTCTCATACCACCTCCAACTTTTTATGGAAAAAAAGGCGGTTTTTGCAACATTTTTCGTAATGTCAGTTAATTCACAGTAAACCTCCATAATGCGTGTATGTCCACATAAATAAATAATAAATGTTCAAATTAGTGTTAGAGTTCTAATGTGAGTATTATTTTTTGCGTCTGTACATGGGATGTCGAACTCGAGAGTTGTACCTATCGCCCACGTATGACATGGATCAATAATACTGAACCGGCATGGGAGAAAAGTGAAAAGTCCCAAAGTTGGCACACCAATTACCAGAATATTAACCACGTTTCGGATTCAGCCGACGTTCGAATCACGTGACTTTCATCCTCACCAATCATCTTACGGCACGTTTCCTTTTTGTCGTCCACTGGCTATCTTGGTTTCGTTTGTCAGACAAGACGTATATAGTGATATCTTGCCCTATTCGGTGCCAATCGGCCGAACCTTACATGGATTGCATGTTACAGCAACGAATGTTTCAAGTTTGAGTATGTAGCCTTAGTCTTATCTATGTTCCCACTACACTGGTTTCAGAGCTGCAGAAGTTTGGAGCTCAGACCGGTTCTCATACACTGACCCCGAGCGTTTCAAATCTCAAAGAAAGTCTGTCAACTCTTTGTCAACTCAAAACAGCACTGAAACGAGCAGTCACATGACAGGATGAAAAGACTCGGCAATCATCCATGTGAGAAATTTGCTGGATCATGTCACCACCTGGAGCCTGACCGGAAAACCGAATAAGAATGCTTTGCTCGACAATGTGAGGTCAACTACCTGTGAAACAACAAATCGATATGGGCATCGGGGTCATCTGTAAACCTTATATTCGGGGTTTTCGTTTCCAAAATTTTGCAGTTGAATGTCGATGTGCCAACCGGTTTTTGAAAGGAAGGGCTAAGAAGTATTGAAACGAGAATCGCTTTGCCCCCCCCCCTCAACTCGGTACTCACTCAAATACTGTTTATGCTTATGGTGACGTGTCGGTTACAGTGAAGTTGAAAAGCTGATTCCTTTGCAGACCAAAAATGGCGCTTATTTTCTGATGACCGATCAGGTGACTGATGATCTGTCTGACGAGTTAATTTACAAGCGTTTTGTTGTCATTTGAAGAGACACCACAGTCTGCTATTCACTGGGCATTCCATCCTTTCGTGATTTAATTTATGTGGTTCACCTGAGTGGTGAACGATGACACCGGTTGTGTACGTGTTACGTTCCGCTTGGTTTCTCGGCCTGCTAGAAGTCGCTGTTATCAGTAGTTTTCACTCTTTGCTTTGATTGGTTCCTTTGATATCCATGGTGCGTTGTGATTCGGAAATTATTTGGTTCGGTTACTTATTCCACTTCGTCTATCATGTCTATGTACTGGTGCATTGTGGCATGAAAAACAGTCGTTCCTAGAGGTTGATCTCTATGGTTTCCTTTCGTATTGGTCAGTTTCTCGTATTTCTGCGTTGTGTTAATCCATACGAGGTCTTGAATCGTTGCAGTGTGTCGTTCTCCAGTTGGATTCGCTCACTGCCTCTGGTCTCTCCCGTTTACCGCCTTTCCGCTAGTGTATCAAGCTTCACTTTCCTTGCTTGAAGTTTCAAACGAACCACAGAGAGACTAGTGGAAATAAGCTGTCCGTTTACTTGCAAACTGTTCTTGTGGTATGTTAGGCGGTCTCCTCCCCGTTCGTCCCACAGAACACCTCCGGGGTCATTGTGTCTCCTTGTTCTCCTTTTTAGGTTGGAGGTTGTGAAATGACCGTTTTATGCATTCCTCTTTCCCCGAGTTGTTGCAGTCACGTCGCAAAAATTATACCGGGGTTGAGCTAGTCGAGTTACGGGTCGCTGGAGACTTTCAAATGGAATTTTTTGACAATACCTCACCCAGAACAGGTTTTAAAGCGTTCTCCCTCTAGTTTTGGATTCCATAGTATTGCAACAGGTTTCGAATTGCTTGATTGTAGCGAACAGGTCTGAAGATGTCTCCACAAGTTTACTTGAGTGTTTGTTCTTGGTTCTATGAGGTTTGCTCTGTCTGGTAATGACAAGAGTATCACCAACGTAAGCCATTCTTGTTTTGGAATCGATTTTCGGTAGTACGATCTCTTCTAGTAACTGTATTCGTTCACCCTCTTGGTGCCTAGCTGCCATGCCACCCGAAGAAAGCACGAGGTCTGCGATACTGCCAGGTCGTCCAAGCCTAGACAGGGGAAGTTGAGAGTTCGGATTCGAAACACGGAACTTCCGGTCAGTAAATTCGAGCTCTTACCACTTGAGCCGTGTTGCATTACAACTTCCGCAATAACTTCCGAAGACTTGGACATTCTGTTGTTGCCACTTTCAGCTGCTTGAAGTACTCTCCACAGAGCCAAAAGCATACCATCAAACAGGGATCAAGCAGCTCCTAGATGCCCCCTTCATTGCTGTCTCTAGTTAATCCGGATAATTTATCCTCAGAAGAAGCCTTCTTTACAACGGTCTTGGATTCTACTCTGTATTCTGTTGCCAGGCTGATTTGTTCTGGAAAACCTGGTTCTATTGGTGACAAACATGCGTTCATCCACCGCTCGACTATTCGGTTGAGTTTCCACATGATCACGAATGAACCATTCGCCTACCATGCTCTCTGTTAATTCTTCATGATAAAAGCGATTTAAAGGTGACCGGTAAGTTAGCTATGTGAAAAAGTGCTACGTTACAAGCGCTCTTTGAGGAGATGTAACTGCTGTAGTGTGGAGGTCACGCGAAACTGTCACAGCAACGAATGGGTTTGGTAGCCGGGAGCGATTCAATGACCATGCCCACCGATGGGTCCTCCAGAGCAATCGCTGTTCCGCATCATCACAATGCACGGAAATATTTAACTACTCATGAGTAGTGCAACTTTAAAATTTATAAACCGAACATGGGTTCGGAAGGGTAAAAATCACTCTAGCGTTCAGTGGGATGACAGAACTTCACCAATTATTACAGAGTCGAATGATAGTAAGGGGCAGGCGTATTGCTGTAGCAGCCGTTTGAGATAACTTGATCGTGAGCGGAAGCAAAAGAGGCCTTTAAAATGAAATCGAGTCTTATTTTCGCTTCCCACGGTGTTTCTTTCGCTAACCGTTCATTGTTTCAATGAAAACTCTTTACTATCATCAGACTGCTTAGACTAATCACACTTGGTGTTGCTGGTTGTGACGTCATTCATTTTGAAGTGATACTGCTCCGAGTCTACAAACCTGGGTCAGGTGTTTGGTTTTCAAAAACGTTTATTTTCATAAACTTTATTACATTTTTATTGCCCACTTTTGCTTTCCCCTGATTTTTATCTTTTTTACATTTTTCAGATTTTACAGCTTTTCAATGCATGTTCTGCTTCGCCAAACGAATCATGAAAGCGGGAACAGTGATAATTTGTTCAACTCCTGTGTTCCAAAAACTCTCCTTCCTGTGTCGGCAAGGAACGGCATTGTGCATAATCAACCACGGATGGTGACAGCGCCCTTCTAACTGACGTCAACACTGACAAGTGTTCCGGAGATGGTAAGGCGTAATTAGTGAACGGATTTCGGTCGACATGGCATTGCGCAATCAGCAATGACCCTGTTATTGGACGTCGCCTGTCTCGTCGCTACGCTCAGTTGATCAGGCGGCGCATCAGTTAGTTGATCAGCATCGTAGATGCCAGTCTACTCCGTCATTTCTGTGTTCGATCGATACGGAATTGGACAAATTTGCTTGACAGTATTGAAAACCAATATGCAGGGATAATTTGTTTGAGAGATCACCCAAGCGTGTGTCGTGCATAGATGCAGTCAAGGCCATCCATAGCTGAGTGGGAACATCCTCAGTTCAAACCTGCTTGATGAATCATCAGTAGTGCTTTCCAAAGGACTGTAGGCTGTCTGTCACAGTTAAATGAATTCAAATTTCACGTGATTCTTACTGTGTACAAGATTATCGTAAACTGTCCAACTATGAGACGAACCTCACTGAACACTTGTCAGCAGACTGTTCGGGTGAGTGTTGATCAGTCACTCGATGTGATACGACGATGCGAGACGAGGAAACGTTCGTCAAACCAGCTTCGAAATTCTTCGTGACAAACTCTTCTTTCATACTCTTATTTCTCTCGTTTCCAAGAGGACTGAACCCAAAAAAGGCATTGCAATACTCTCATAAAGGAAACTACACACAAGGTTGCTGAAAACTCTTCAACAGCCCAAGACCGGTTTTGCCCTCTTTGGGGCTCATCAAATAGACGCGGTCCCCGAGTTTCCACCGTCAACCTTGTGTCTTAACTGAACCCAAATTGCACTGTTTTCGAGAAATACACTCATTTGCGAATCAATTTGCTTCTCACGAGAGACTCAACTGAATCTCTCGTTTATGATGCTCTGCGATATCTCGAATATCGTGCCAACTAAAACATAAGATGGCCTATGTGCAGCACATTCAGTTGAACGGTTATCACAAACGAGAGATTCAGCTGTGTAATTCTGTTTCAAAGAGTGATAACAAGCTATCGGGGAAACGCTACTTTGAACAGTTGGAATCCCCCAGCCTCCCGTGCTTCAGGAACCCGAGAATTCGGTATTTTTTTAAACTGGTTGCCTTATGCTAACGACTGATGTAAACGAATAACTATCAGACTCTCGAACTAACCCTACAAAACCGTGCAAAGCAAAACAGAACTTGGGATGAGTCACGCCAAACCTCCATGCACCTTCGGGTGGCCATCACGCTAATTGAAATCAGGTGACCAGTGAGTTTATTGTGATAAATTCTCGCTTACAAACTGACTTGGAGTGTGAATGAAGCTCCCGTTCGTGATATTATGCTTCAAATGTGTAAATGCATAAAGATATCCATGAAAGTGATGTGCTTTCTCACGATCGATACTACTTAAAAGGCTGGCGAAACTGTGGAAAACGAGCAACCGGTGAAAGGAAAAAGGCCTTCGCTGCGGAGTTATTTATTAGAAAATCCCAACTCACCAGTTACAGACTATTGGACAGGGAAGTAAAACTCTTATATGCATCTTGTCTACAAAAGCTGAACATCCATCTTCTCCTGAAGGCGTCTTCCTGGATATTCAGTGACTGTTACTCAAATGCAAGCAAGGGTGACTCCACAAATTCCGCAACAGATCTCCTTTTTCAAGAGACGCAAAGCAAATTTACAAGAAGAAAACATACTACTCGCATTCCTCCCCCATCAGTAGTATCACCGTTGCGCTGGTATCAGGAGTTTTCAGGTGGGCCAAGTACATCCAGATGGTGTTTGACTGAGTCAATATCAAGTTCTTCTGCAAATGAGTGCTCGTCGCAGCATGAGTACAAACTGGTGTTCAAATAAGTAATAATTAGTTGGCCTACCTGATGAGATTCAAGAAGGTAGCCCTCCCCCAGAGTTTCATCGGCCGTATGAACAAGCGAGAACATTCGACCCAGATTCCTGCCTTTGACGCGCATTTATTTGCCCGTTTACCACCTCTCTAACCCATTTCTTTTCCAGAAAGTATACTTCATCCTTTTAGTTAGGCTTTGATATTATAAAATCTGAACAGAAACACCGCCCACTTGTGTGACCACCGGCGAGAGTACGATGTTTCTCTACTCCCCTATATGCATAATTGATCACATACTTATGGGAATACTTTTCACCCCATTGTACTATTTGATATAGAGGTTTCTGACACTATAATAATACCGCACAAGGTCAGCAACATTTTGTTTTGACCACAGAAGAAAGTGTCGCTTTGACTGTACAGTGTCTTTTGATAACAGATGCAATACGTTTTAAATGAGAACACTCAGAGGGATGTGAAACAATTGCTTTCCTAAACGGAGCAGATTTCTGAACAACCCGTTCTTGATGGGTTATTGTCTTGATCGCGGTCTTGATCGCCATAATCGTCACTTACTAGCCTTCAAGTTAGTATGTTTGAGGATCGAATCCTGGCACGGCATGTGCTGTGAATACTAACTGCATTAGGAGAGGTCTAGCTCTTCAATAAGTTCTTTTCAGACTTGCAGCAAAGGGATTGGTCGGGTTGCACGAGTCTTCCAACTGAAAATTCATCACCAGTCACGCCAGTCAACTCCATGTCACGTGACGTGAACTGTCTGATTGCAGCATAGTAGTGTCACACTCCGTGCACGCATATTGGGGCTTCGAATCCGTAGTCCACTTTTGATGATATTCTGGACCAATTGGCATGGAACAATCTAACCTACAGAATAAAAATATCATTTTTTTAAGGTCAAACCGCCCTTTCTACCAACCAGTAGAACAGAGTCCAACACACACTGCCTCTGAGGTTTGTGCTGAATGATTCCAACTCACATGTTTGTCAAAGCCTTTCAATTCAACAAAACAAGACGTCTTCGTATGAAAGTTGTGCTGGAATTTTCCTCAAGAGAAAACGGCGCCCTGTACTCACTCGCATATCTGTCAAAACGTGTCTGCCAAAAACGAATGTAGTCAAGGGGTTAACGGAATTATCCGGACTAATCAGCGGATATAACGTGCTTCCGCGAAGAGTGGGCAGCCTCAAAGTCGATCAATTCAGTGTGACGATGAGAAGGACAGCCTGCTCGAAGTATCCTTCGGACAGAAACTTGGTGTGACGATGAGAAGGACAGCCTGCTCGATGTATCCTTCGGACAGATCCCTCACGTGTTAGCTGTCCCATATCATGCTGCCAATTCAAATGAACTGCTGCCAATTCAGATGAACTGTTGAAAGGAAGATATTCGCTGCGGAGTTATCCATTAGGAAGTGCCAACTGACCGGTTACAGACCACTGGTCAGGGAAGCAAAACTCTCATTTGCATCTTATTTACAAAAACTGGACTTCCATCTTCTCCTGAACGCGTCTTCCTGAACTTTCCTGGATATTCATTGACTCCAATCATTGATTGCTCAAGTCAAAGCAAATGTTACAAAGGGACTCCATAAATTCCTCAACAGATTTCCCTTTTCAAAAGATGCAAAGCGAGTTTACGAGAACAAAACATACTACTCACATGCCTCCCTATTAGTAGTATCACCGTTACACTGGTAGATCGATCTGTTCTGTTTTCTTCCTTCATCTTATTCGTCAACTGCAGTTTGTTAGAGCGACGGTGAACGGTACGACGATAAAAATGGGCACACAAAGTGAGGGTCGAGCAGATGGGACAGAGATCTATGTTACACGAGTGTACCTTCTTAATCGGCCGCGATCGACAAAAGGCTGAGCTGAATACAGGTCAATAAGGTCGATGTCGGAAGCCCAAAGTTAATTCGTGCGCGATTCATCTAAAGCAAAATCAGTCTTTGAGGTGCGCAGTTCAACTGTTTTCTCATGTACAGAAGTCTCACTTAGTTTGGTCGCGTGCTTGTCAGACTGTGTCTGGTGCCGCGGCGTATATCTCCAGGACCGCTACAGATGTCTTCTGGGAACACTGTGTTGTGTTGTCGAAGCAGTCAAGTCAACATACGGTCGCGCTTTTTAATTCACTCAAAATTAGCACCAAATTTTGATGCCCGTCTGCCTGGAACTGGGTTTTCCTCCGACAGACTAATTCGAGGTCTGAGAGCGCACCTCTCAAATTGATTGTTGGTTTACAAACGCTCTTCCCAAATGCCTCGTCATCACGGCAATATCGATTCATTTAGTTGAGTACCATGATCTGTTTACTTCACTTTGATCCACCGAGATGCGATTGAATGTAACCTAGTTTTTCCTCACAGCCCGTCTGATAGAACTCATTAATTTCATCTCCACAAAAACAGTGGGTAATGTCAACTTTAATTTGGACTTGATTTTTTCACCCGGTTTCACTTTTTGAAGCAACGAAATTTTGTTCTTCGGGTGCGCATGGTCAGCTGTTCCACTGCTGTAAGCCCAGTTCACGTGACCAAACAGAGGAAAACCAGACGACCTTGAACGACCCATGCGTCTGGATGTGTTCGAAGGGTGGGAGGTGGGAGTGGGGAAAGAAAACGAGACGGTGCTCGGGTAAATTGTGACACTACAGTGCCATAGTTTAACTTGATGAATTAGCGATTTGTTGATTGGGTTCCGCTTGGTTTCACTTTCTGCTCAGTCACTGACACTTGCGAACACAATGTGTACTTGGCTTCCTTTATATCGCGGCTTCCAAAGAAAGCTTGTGAACTATCCATCACAATTTCGGTGGATACGGGGGCGAGATGGACCAAGTGGTTAGAGCGCGAATTTACTGACCGGAAGGTTCGTGGTTCGAATCCGACCTCTGCCTCTCGACTTCCCCTGTCTAGTCGTGGGCAACCTGGCAGTATCCCAGCCCTCGTGCTTCCTTCAGGTAGCATGGCAGTCAGGCACCGGAAGGGTGTTACAGCTGAACGATTTGTTTTTTTATTTTCACTTTACGTGTCTTACGGACGTAAGACACGTTAAATTCGTAAGCATAGACCACGTGATAAGCAGGAGGCGAATTCACCATCCAAGATGGATCAATGAAAGCCTGGTTCAGACTGCAACAGTATTGGCGGAGAACATCCAAGCAACACCGACCGTTAAATTCGTAAGCACAGACCACGTGATAAGCAGGAGGCGAATTCACCTTCCAAGGTGGATCAATGAAAGCCCGGTTCAGACTGTAACAGTATTGGCGGAGAACGTCCAAGCAACACCGATTAGTTCATCAGTATCCTTCATCTGAAAAGTACTGAAGCACACAAGTACACCTTACGAATGTTCCCCGTGGAATTTGTTTTACGCCGCGGTTCATCTCTATCTACCACGTCTTTTGACATGATCACTTGACCATCCTGTTTTTTTTTCAAACACCGACTCCTCAAATTTACTCCCATACCTTTGAATGTCTGCAGACAAATGACGGAATCAGAAGGATATCCGCAGGTTACAGGTGAATTCCCGCCTTTCCCGGGCAACACATGCTTTATCTCAGATTGCTTGTTGAAGATCACAGAAACTCTCAAAAGACTGACTCAAACCTTGTATCAGAAGCACACATCCTTCCGAAGGTGAACTGACTTCTCTTTTGGCGGAAATTAGCTGTGACGTAAGATGTCCATATATGGGTAACGTTTCTGTCAAGACCGTTCTTTTAAATACAACGTAAATGGGGCTGGCAACAATCGTTTTCGAAAAAGTTTGGTGACAATCGGTAGATTTATTGCTGGGCAACGTTTCGCTTTTGACACAAGCTTCGTCAGGCCGAGTGACTAGGTTCCGAGGTTGGTGGAGCTTTAAGGCTAAGTCAAGCTAAATCTCTGTTGGGCGTCGGCCGAGGATTTTTGTGTCAAGCTAAATCTCTGTTGGGCGTCGGCCGAGGGATTTTTGTGTGTTAGGGTGGCGTTCAGCTGTAGCACTCTTCCGGCGCCTAGCTGCCATGCCACCTGAAGGAAGCACGAGGGCTGGGATACTGCCAGGTTGCCCAAGTCGAGAGGCGGAGGTGGGATTCGAACCACGGACCTTCCGGTCAGTAAATTCGCGCTCTAACCACTTGGGCCATCTTGCCCCGTGTTAGGGTGGGTGAACAGGTGTTGGGTCGATGGGGAACCCACATGTGTTTGGGTCCAGCCTATGGTCTAGTTCTTCTGGTTCGGTTCATTTGATGGTTCCTCTTGAACTCCGTTTGAACCGGCAACACGTTTTCAGTCTGAAATGTCAAGGACTCGAGGTGACAAAACCATACGGTCGGTAGTCAGCGGTCTAGCATTCACACTTTATGAGTAGGAAGGAGAGACCAGGAGTTAAACCAGCCAATTCTGAAAAGCCAAAGGGCAGCTGGTCAATTTTACCAAGGGCTCACTAACAATGCAGATCCCACGATCAGTCAATTTACCCAGCTCAGTGAGCAAGCCAATGACCATCTACGCTACCTGAGCTACCAACATTTTTCCTCTATAGATCTCACGAATATCCAGGTACACTGGAACCCACGGCATTTTGGCGGAAAATTTAAACACTATGGTGTTTAGTAACCAGTCTTCAGTAAGGTAAATTTGCACTCGAACAGACTGCAACCACTCACATCACGTGATCTCGTGTCCACTAGCTCCTGAATTGATGCTCTTTCAGAAGAAAGGTTCACGTGACCAATGGAATCCTCCCTCATGAACGGATTACGGAGAAAATGTGAACTTTCCTCCGTAATCTCTCCCTCATGAACGGATTACGGAGAAAATGTGCTCTTTCCGTAATCTCGGACAGTTTTTGCTATATTGTTCGTCTTGCTTCTTGTTTCCTAAGAAGTGTATATGCCCACATTCACTGAGACCCCAGATTTATCGAAACCAACTAGTGGGTACTGTAGGTTCCCTTTTGGAGTGAATGGTTTTTTTCGCTCAACCATCCGCTTGGATTCTTGAAAAGTTTGATCCGAACGTGTTTTCAAGGGTCCTTTTCTCTTGTGTATGACGCATAGTTTATGCTGGAACAACGGAATTCCATGGCCCTCGTTTTTGAAACCATACACCCTCGGGGACACAGTGTACCCTGCCCCCTACCTCGGGCCCCTAAATCTACAATGTTGTATCTTGCGGCTGGCCGTCTATGGGTTACGCCTGCACTGAGCCTGCCAGACTACGCGATAGGGAGAAGACAGAGAACTGGGATATGGCTGTATTGCCAGGACAAAACATACAGAGCGTCTGCGTAAATATATAGGGTAACTAAATGGCCAAATATGGTCGTTCACTTGTTCGTTCTGTGCAGCCAGTGGCGGTGTTCCGGTCGTGAACAATTTCAACCCCACTCCACTAGTCTTATGTTGCTAAGCCGTGTTTATTGAGCTCCGCCAACGCACCTGCTTTCTGGACGTGCCGTACCGATGGTGACCTTGGGAATGCGTCACTCTCTGTATATGTACTTTTTCTATGTCTGGGTGCGTTCTGACATACAAACAAAGGGCCGCTAGTGCGCATCTTTCGAGCTTCCTAATTGAGATTCGAACCCACGAACTCCCGGTTATCAGTCGTCAGACCACACTGTTCTTCAAACAGTTACTGCCGAGCAGTGTGATCTTACCCACCCCTGCACGAAATACACTGCTGTCACGTGATGCCAAACGTGGAGACTCATGAGATTTCCACTTTTCCGAGCAGATTGTTTGTGTTCGACGAGTAGTTAGGAGGGCTTGAAATTTCAGTTCAGAGTTCATCCAAATTGACTTTAAAAGTTCTGTTACTGCTCCTATGTTCCTTCCCAGACAGTCTTCCTCTCTCTCTCACACGTAAAATTCGAGATTTTGGTAGAATGTCAGAAGAACGTCAAGTAGTTCATGAGTTATTGGGGGACACGGCTGTATTGCCAGGACAAAACATACAGAGCGTCTGCGTAAATATATAGGGTAACTAAATGGCCAAATATGGTCGTTCACTTGTTCGTTCTGTACAGCCAGTGGCGGTGTTCCGGTCGTGAACAATTTCAACCCCACTCCACTAGTCTTATGTTGCTAAGCCGTGTTTATTGAGCTCCGCCAACGCACCTGCTTTCTGGACGTGCCGTACCGATGGTGACCTTGGGAATGCGTCACTCTCTGTATATGTACTTTTTCTATGTCTGGGTGCGTTCTGACATACAAACAAAGGGCCGCTAGTGCGCATCTTTCGAGCTTCCTAATTGAGATTCGAACCCACGAACTCCCGGTTATCAGTCGTCAGACCACACTGTTCTTCAAACAGTTACTGCCGAGCAGTGTGATCTTACCCACCCCTGCACGAAATACACTGCTGTCACGTGATGCCAAACGTGGAGACTCATGAGATTTCCACTTTTCCGAGCAGATTGTTTGTGTTCGACGAGTAGTTAGGAGGGCTTGAAATTTCAGTTCAGAGTTCATCCAAATTGACTTTAAAAGTTCTGTTACTGCTCCTATGTTCCTTCCCAGACAGTCTTCCTCTCTCTCTCACACGTAAAATTCGAGATTTTGGTAGAATGTCAGAAGAACGTCAAGTAGTTCATGAGTTATTGATTCAGTTATCAAACCCCGGTAGAAACTCGGTTTATTGAATTTGTGTTGTATGAATTCTCCCTCCTTCCACCCCATTTCTTTGTTCCACACAAGCAAGGCATAAACCGACCTCTAACACGTCGCGCGACTTTCCACCACCACAAGGTGTAATCGCAAGCAACGTAACGTTCGACGTCTTTGTCACAGGACTGGCGTAACGTTGATACTACTGATGGGATGACACACGAGTAGTATGTGTTTTTCGTGGAATTTCGCTTTGCGTCTCTTGAAAAGGGGAGATCTGTCGCGGAATTTGTGGAGTCTCTTTGTAGCATTTGCTTGGAGTTGAGCGATGAATGATTGGAGTCAATGAACATCCAGGAAAGTTCAAGAAGAGGAGAAGTTGGATATTCAGTTTTTGTAAACAAGATGCATATGAGAGTTTTGCTTCCCTGTCCAGTCCGGTCAGTTGGCATTTCCTAGTAAATAATTCCGCGACGAAGGCCTTCTTCCTTTCACTGGTATTACCCATGTGATCAGTCGATACGTTCTGAACGATTCCGTTTGGTGGGCAAGCTACTTTCCCTTAATATTGTGTGCACGTCTTCCGAACTTCTCAGTCGAATCCAACAATCCTCAAAATCTGCCAGTCTTACTCTACTCAGTATTGGACAGTAGATGGACTGTTCAATCATGCACGCTTCTCACTCGGTTATCCGGATTCGGTGACCAAATTGTCTGTAATTTGTATGGAATGAAAGTTAGTTACGGTCCGTTGATGTCATTGGCTCGTTTCCGGTAACAGGAAATCAATATATCGTTATAATGACAGAACACCTATCCCGTTGGGTCAAAGTGGCAGCCGTGCCAAATCAACGGGCCATGACGATTAGCGGAGTGGTACTGCACCACCACGGGGTGATAAAAATGATTCTGACAGATCAAAGGCCTTGCTTTGAGAGTTTAGGGGTTGCTTGCAGAAGCTGGACAGCAGAGGGCTAATAACAGCACCCTACAACCCGCGAACAAACGGCCTAACCGAACGACGAAGAACTGGCTGGCGGCCAGAAGAGGTGAACTCGTCGATGGTGTTGCTGGCCCATCGTGCGTTCATACAGCCACCCACAGGCAAGTCTTCCGTGCATGCTGATGTACGGTCAACATCCCCGCCTTCCAGTAGCGTAAATACAAGATGAAGTCTTCCAGGCGAAGAATTCACCGAATTCCGAAGAGTAGTTTGTGACCAGTTCAACACGGTGTACACGGTCTTTTTCAAAAACCAAATTCGACCAAACCACCTGGGTTATTTTGAGCAAAATCTGCCCTGACCCCTAACTAACAAGTGTTTTCCACGTGACCGAGTTTAAAAACGCACCTTCCAGAACCACTGTGTGCAATAAATGACCGGTAAAACGGAATAATCCAGCGACTCGGCAGATAGGATGGTACAATGCTGCTGAGGAAAAACGATTCCTAGAAAAATTTATGAGAATCACCAAACAAGTACATAAATTCGCCCCGTGGCACTGTGCTCACTCGTGGAACTCGTTCGTAAAACAGAAATTGTCGGGTTCTAGATGAGTCTCCCGTCAAAACCAAACTGGTATGCAAATGAGTGTATTTCGCTAATTGCATGCAATCGGGTTTCAAGTAGAACATGAGTTCGACGGAAACTCGGGACTGTGCCTACCTGATGAGCCCGAAATGGAAGGGCAAAACTGGTCGTAGACTACTTTTGAGTAGTACGGTCTGTCAAGAAAGCTGTTGACTAATCACATCTAAAAGCATCCGAATAAATCCGAGCCCTGAGAACTATCAACTCCTATGAGGTGAGCAAGTAGTATTTCAGACGTCAAGAAAATTTCTGGAATAATTGCTAGACCTCCACGACAACAAGGCATAACATTTGCACCCACAAATCCAATGACACGTTACAAACAGCACATTTTGAGCAGGAGAGGAGGAATACCAGTGTCAGATGCAGAGTTTAAGACTGCGGCCACGTGGAACAAACGACATTATCCATCAAACTGCAGGAACTCACAGGCGCGACCGGTGCTCACTTGTCTCCTTTCACGAAGCTTGAGAAGGTTATGAGTTCAACTGAGGCACTGTCCTAATCCAAACGACCTTATGGAGGTGTGCCCCTCCAGCGGAGAGGTTATGGAGGTCGGTGCCGTCTGTGAACCTCTATGGACATGGGAATTTGTACATCCGTTCAGCTCAAAGTATTGCAAACCAATCACAACGAGAGTTCAAAACTGTCAATTCTTAACGGACCAATGAAATGCGAAGTGAATACACAACAGGGCCCACGAAAACAACCCAAAGTCTGACCGGAACGCAACAAATCGAAGGTATGTTGTGAATTAGTAAAAGTCGCCAGGAGCAGACCACAACACACCACAAGTTGCAAATTAACCAATGAAAGTAGGAGGAAGCCAAACTCCAATCAGTCAATCACTCCAAGGATATTAAACATGGTTTTCAAACCACAGCAATACAAATGGTAAGAGAGTAAACACGCCCAACTACGAACCGGATTCGCAACGAATAATTTGCAAAAAAATTACCAAACTCGACGAACGGACCAAACATCAGTACACGTAATGTTCTCCACTAGCCATGCACGTGCCCTACTGGTTCCCGACTGAAGAAAACGATTTCCCCTCGGGAGATAAATCAAGTGTATGCCATCGTACTTTATGAATATTTTTGCCACAGAAGTTCATGTCCCGTCAAAACATGGATGCCATATTTTTCGGAGGTTTGACGAGATTACACCAAGCTCTGTTGCAAAATTGCTGTCGTTTCTAGTGGTTATTAGGTTGGGTGTGCAAGAATACTTAGTAAAACGATTTATCGTCGCGTTTCAAGATCCGTTCTAAAGCGGATCACTATAAACGATGTTCTCACTGGTTACGAAAACTACGGAGGGGTCATATCCGTAGAACTTATTCTTTTTTTATTGGGCTTAGATATTTAGCCGGTAATCATTGTGACAGTCTCCCAGATGGATTTGTCATCGTCTTGGTGGTACCGTTATAGCCTCTCGTAAAATTCTAGTTTTGACTGAACTAACCGCATAATCTGATGAACAAGAACTTTTTCCTCGAGGCTTATTCCGTGAGTTAGCCAGATTTCGGATCCTTCCAATGCACCATGTTTGTATTACTTACTCCTGCAACTGAACTTCGTTATGCGAGCCTCTATGAAAGAAAGAAAAGAAATCGTTCAGCCGTAGCACCCTTTCGGTTCCTAACTGCCATGCCACCCGAAGGAAGCACGTGGGCTGGGATACTGCCAGGTTGCCCAAGTTCAGACAGTAAAAGTCGAGAGGTCAGGTTCGAGCGACAGACCTTCCGGTCAGTAAATTCGCACTCTAACCACTGAGCCATCTTGCCCCCTGTAACGAAGGTGTGACAGAATCACGTTCTCGGCCAAAGTTGGCACAACTTCACTCCAGTTTGCCCACGGTCGTCAAACGGCGCAACTTTTAAATCTCCAAAATCTATTGGTTGTTCCCAGTCCCCTGGATCAATCATTCGAGCAGCTGTTCGTCAGTTTTTGGTCAGTTTTATCTGAATATAATAATAAATAATCTTTCGGCTGTAGCGCCCTTTCGGTGCCTAGCTGCCATGCCACCTGGAGGAAGCACGAGGGCTGAGATATTGTCAGGTTGCCCAAGCCTAGACAGAGGATGTCGGGAGACAGAGGTCGGGTTCGAACCATGGACCTTCCAGGCAGTAAATTCGCTCCCTAACCACTTATCTAGTCCAACAAATCAAGAGTTGGATCAACCGGCGTGAGTGCAGAGTGCTAGTCAGGGGATAAAACATTGTTATCGACTTCCGATGACAAGGCACACAACAGGCGCTTTTAAGCCACACTAGATAACTGGATTTTATGAGAAATTCGACGGTATCAAATAATGCCTCGGTGTTCACAACTAGGCCATCGGAGTGCGTTTCCCTATTTGCGAAGTGAAATCGGTGGATTCATAACCATCAAGAAAGTGGGAGTAACAAGCTGCTCAAAAGTCTTCGGCAGATCACCACCGGTTACGTCCTTTTTAGGGCTCATCAGATGGGCGCCTTCACCAAGTTTAGTTCGACATTATGTATTACTTGAAGCCAATAATTTCATTTGATTTGTTTTTAAAGGAATAACCAAGTGATTCCAGCGTACAATTTGGGTTAAAGTTCAGTGAAACTCGGGGAGTGCATCCATATAATGAGGTGCGAAACCGGTCGTGCGTCGTCCAAGCATTATCAGCAAACTTTTGAGTAGTGTGTTACGTCTAGACAAGGTATTGAGATAGCTCGAATATCCTATCAACTAAAGTATGGGGCGGACTTGCGAAGTTGAGAGTCTTCCTGGGAGAGATAATTCGTCTTGGGGAACGAAATTTCAACCAGCGTACCTCGCATACACCTTCAGATCTCAGCGAAGTATTTTGGCGAACAAATTGTGTTGAAACTGAAACATATCCACATCCCCGTAGCATCTAAAATGTGGCATTTACATCAGACAAATGCCAACAAAATATAGGCAAATTTAACGGGAGCATAATTCACACGGAGCCAGTCACATGACCAAATGATGTGAATCCCGTGACTGAAGGACAAGTGGCGCTATATCCTGTCCAATAGCGAGTTAATCAGTCGGGCACGTCTGGACAGTTTCGTATTCAACTGTTTTCTGGCGTTCCTGACAAAGTCTTCATCGAAATTTGAAAATTCATCTCACACTACTAACAAGAACTAAATTGGCGTTCTGAGTCCTGGCACGGCGAGAACGGAGGACGGACAGCTCAACTTGCTCAGAGATAAAATCCTTCGAATGTGTACTCTCCAGACCTCCATTTTGATTACTGTCCACGAATTCCCACGGCCATGACGTTTCCAAGGTATCCGGAGATGTATATAACAGAGTTCAATTGGAATTTGTCTGTACATGAATACTGGCGTTAGTGCCAACACCAATGTGACACGGATGGACGGAGTGGTGAGACAGAGCACTGCCGATATTTTTCGTATTCCAAGTCAGTTGTGAAAATCAATAGTACAAAGAGGTATCCACCGAATAGCTACAGTCTAAAAGGCCTGATGAATTTACGTATTTGCCGTTGACTACTTTGTACGTTGACTCTGACGTGTCAATTGCGTGTCAAAACCAAAGCTTGATCGATAACTAATGTATCAAAGTTCGTAAAATTGCGCATTTTCGTGCATACCGTAAAACATCGATGGCGTATTTTCGCAATAAACACGTGTTTTCAAATTAGATAGGTGTTGAGTGGAGATTCTGATGAAAACTTACATGAATTTCTAGTCCTTAGCTGAATACACAGAGGTCATAGAGGCCACATCATGTTTCAGTTGCAACTACTGTCAAAATACTACTCACAAAGTCGACAAAAACCTGGACAGCCTACCACGGGACACTCAAGGGGCATTTCACATAACCACCAACCTCAATCGTCATCATAATCATCATCAACATCAACATCACCGACAGCATGATATGTGTTCAACGCCGACGCTTCACTGCCGTACAACCATGATTTAGTTGAAAACCTTATTCTAAAGAAAAGAGTAAAGGTGGACGGGGGAGGGACTTAGTGCTAGCTTACCACAATCCTTCTGAGGCGCCCATACCTCCAGACATTCACTCAGGCAATCTGGATAGAAACTGACAACAAGAAAGCCACTGATATCGGTTGACAGCAATATCTTGTAGTGCCACCAACCAGATGCTGTGAGGATCACGCGGTCCCCATCCTGGAAGGCGATTAGCACCGACAGCAACCAACCGTTTCGCGATCTCCTTCATACTCCTCTGCAAAGTCAAGGGTTGGCCACCTGTCTGTTTACGCCACTCTGAATTGGGCATGGAAAACAGCACTCTCTTCGGCAAACGATGGTTCAGCATGCGTAAAACATGTCCCAACCAACGCAGCTTCTGGTGTTGGACACATTCTTCAATGGAAGTACCCGTTGCACAACCGAAAACGCGCCTCGTTACGTCAATGCTCAGAATAGTGTGTCTCACCACATACTTACAGGTGGATAATCCAGTCTGACATATGACTACCTAAGTTCAGTTACTAGTTCTAACTGAGGAGCTCCAAGGTTGGCGAAACCGGTAACACACTGACAGGCTTTCATCAACCTTCTCAGCCGTACTGAAGCCGTAGATAACAGTGGTTTTTACTGTTTAATGTAGCTAGATAAAAAACATACAGTTTTGACGCATTTTATCGTCGTCTGCCCCTCTTCAAGCCAGCAAGTAGAAACGGTCACATGAACTTGTGGGGTTTTATTCAAGCTAGGCTCTGTATAGATTTTCTATGAAAAACTAAAGTGGGTTCAAGCGAAGCCTTGCGAAGCAAGGCACCGATTGCATACCTCACCAATGAGCGCAGGTCTCTATGGGTGACCTGGTTCAATTGGCGAAGTAATGTACACACTAGCGGCATGACCGAATTCCCACAGTACATGGAAAGCTCTACTTTCGAAGCAATTTTTTGTACAGTCGATGTAGATAGTAACTGGTTTGAGGAATGAAACGGCTATTGCAAACGAAACTAGATTAGGGCAGCTTAGAAGACGGGGGAAACAAAAGCACTATACCGTCCCTGGTACCAACTGCTTTGTTCAGTACAGTTAACGATAGTCATCCTTTAAGAAGGTTGTCTTATATGATAATTATCTAGTGAAATAGGTGGGAACACTCAGCCGCTCCGGAAAACTAATTACCTACAAAGACCGTCCAACAAAGACTCAGGTGTCCTTGCTTAAACAAAGGAGACCGCATAAATCATCGGTAACTTATGACGACAAGCTAGTTTTAGTGAACCAAGCGGTGTGCTGTATACAGTGCTTTCATGTTTCCGTAGTTTGAGACGTCACCGGTTAATCTGAAAGCATCCAATTTTATTTCTCAATGGATTTACCAATACATGTGTAGATCTGTTGAAAGAAATAACGTCAAAAGCACGCAGATCATCGTAAGAGCTGTTTCCACCACTCCGTTTACTCATGTTTATCTATCTATCTATCTATCTATCTATCTGTCTATCTATTTATGTATCTATCTTTCATTTGTCGTATCCTATTTGGGTGTGATTTTCTCCGGCCCCTCTGCCACCTTAGAGCAGCTGCTTAAGCTCCACAATTTTAGAGTTCAATCGACTCTCCTAGCATTTTCGCGCAACTAATGTAGTAGAAACGCCTTCCCAGTTAATCTCGCGCCTTACCATACAAGACCCAAAATCGACCGCAACCGTTCCTGTTTGCGGGAGAAGGTAGTTTTCAATACTGTCTGGTTTCTCTGGACGCCTGAATGTTGCGGGGATTTTGCATAGACCGAAAGGTTCCGCAAGGTATTGCGTTTCTGTCCACTGATGCCAGAAGCAGTTCAACCCTGATTTTTAATTAACAACAGCCAGATTGTAAATCGATATACGAATATGGATGCATATTTCAACGATTCCTCAACGGCAAGTTGAACTAGCCGCAACAAACAGCTTAATAATATCGAGCTTTTCGCTGCAACCTGAAAGCAGAGACAAATGCGTTTGTTCCGTTGAACAGAAATTCGATGTGCTGTGCAACAAAGGTGAACAGGTATGACGAAGTCGTACGATTTAAAACCTGCCCTTTGAAGAGTGTTCTATCGATTTTTAGTTCATGAGAGGAAACCAGTTGCTAAGTGGCCCATTTTTGATAGAACTCACCTTTTCTTGACGGACTACTGTACCAATGAGGTCGCAGAAGACTCTTCGGCAGCCCACAGCCAGTTTTGCCCACCTTGCGGCACATCTGTTAAGCGAAGTCCCCAAGTGCGTAGGAACTTCAGTTAAAGAATTCCACAAACGATGGATTCAGCTGAGGTTCAATCGAATCCCTGGTTAACGTCAACTTGATTTGCAAGTGAGGATCAATTCTTCTTTCGAAATACTGCTCGTCTACCTGTGAATAGTGACGGGACTAGAAACTGGCAGATGAACTCCGTGGTTTTTACCTTGGGGGTTGTCACAAGATTCTACACGGGGGAAAAAACTATGTTTGTCATGTATACCTGGGTCAACGTTCAAGGCATTCTTATGTACTAGTCTCTAATGCCTACAAAGGCCGCTTAGAGGGATCTTGAAAGTTGATGCCGAGATGGTGTCGAGACGCTCGGGGCTAAAGTAAAAAGCAATTAAACGAAATTTTTGTAGTTCATACAAAAACGGCCTAATCACTTGAGGTCAGGCATTCGACAAAAGAGAGCAGTCTGTGTTACATCTGAGGTATCCTTGGGGTTACACTTATATAGTTTCCCACGAACTTCTAATGAAAACTTGGATCAAATCATTGTAGTCGCTTCGGTTCAAACGTGATTGTTGAATGGGTACAACCTTCTGGTCAGAAAAGAAGCAGGTTCCTCTTTGGACCCAGGCCTTTTTACCCATCGTTAGCTCTCACTCAGCAGTCTGTAATCAACTTTTGGTATCACTAGCCNTTACCTCAGCGTTCACTAATTACTCTGCTGAACCCAGTACACGCTCTGGAATTCACCAAGGTCACTGAGTCAACCGAGGCCTAATATGGGAACAAGATGAACCTCTATGTAACCGTGGACATAACGAGCGTGCTGTTTTTCTCCCATAACTAATCAATATAACTCCATGTCGTGGTAACTTCAAAAATTCAAATTCTTCAATAGGGTGTTGTTCAGTCAAAGCGTACTTCACAAAATTTCCGTCTCCATTCAGACTAACCAACCTGTCGGCTTCCAGTGGTCGATCTAAACTACGCTCAAAACCTGACCAATCGGGTCTGAAATCGCTTAACTTGGTTGATCGAGCGACTGGTCACGTGAAATCAGGTAGTGGGTGATGTCACGTGATCAATGTCTCGCCGGAGGCTGTTCCGAACGCGTTTTTTGCTCCGTACATTTCACACAACTGCCTTTTGTTCATTATACTGCGGAAATCAATCAACGTCCTAATGGAAAACAGATCTTTCGTCAGTGAAGATAGTGCATACGTTAATTCGAGAAACTTTTTCATTTCGACACATGAAAGTGTGACAAAGGTCCAGTTTATATACACTTTTAAGTAGGCCTTGACCACCGAAAAAACCCGCTTTCCGTTTTGGGAAATCACTAGGACTAGCTGGGGATCAGTGTGGTATCCTTATCGCGGTTTGACCCTGACATAGAAATTAGCTGAGGTCATTATCTACCAATTAAGACGCTGGACAATGTTGGACGCACCCGTCCCGCATAAAAAATACATAAGTCCTGTTTGTCGCACAATAATCAACTTTCCAAGAAAGCTCTTTCCCAACGAGATGCCACCGCCCGTAAGAGTTCCAAACAAGCGCTCTTCTACCGACATTCCACAACCGCTTAGAGTATCTGAAATTCTCGAGAAATGCACTCCTTTGCAAATCAATTTGGTTTTCACGAGAGACTCAACTGAATCTCTCGTTTATGATATTCTACAACTGAATGTGCTGCACACAGGCCACCTCAAGTTTCAGTTGGCACGATCTTCCAGATATCGCAGTATATTTTAATAAAGCAAACTACTCACAAGGTTGCTGAAGAAACCGGTCGTGGGATGTCGAAGAGTTTTTAGCAACCTTGTGAGTAGTTTCCTTTAGGAAAATACAACTGAAATTTAGTTCCAAAATAGACTCTACATTCAACTCTTCATTACAGGGCTGCGCCCTTTACGCTCCCGTTTCTCTGAGATTTTTGTGATTACGTCCACAGCAGCAAAGCATATTTCGCTCCAAATTGTGTACGATTCTAATGCAATACAGTCATTCTTCCTGCAAGTTCCTTCCCCACTGAAAAGACGGTGCCCTCATCAGGATCAAGTCCACATGTAAAACCTACTTGCGGACGGAGAGCCCTCAGCCTCGGAGCAAGCACTGTGTTTCTGACAAAACGGAGTATGTGACTTATTGTTTGACACATAGATGTTGAAACCGGTCTCGACCATGACCTCATCGCTGTCAGCTCCAGCCTCTTCTTCATCGTTCGTTTTGCCTCACTGAAAAACCATGCTCTCATAAGGACCAATTTTTAACTCAAGTCCAGATGTAAAACCTACCTGCGCACAGAGAGCCCTCAGCCTCGGAGCAAGCGCTCTATTTCTGGCAAGACGGAGTATGTGACTTATTGCGAGGATTGTAATATCGCTTTCTTTGAGACGTCGATGTTGAAACCGGTCTCGATCATGACCTTATCGCTGTCAGCTCCAGCCTCGCCATCACAACGACACTGGATCCGGTTGAATAGGGCGGGAGAGACGGGAGCTTCGAGCATGTGCGATATGTAGGTGATGAACTGAGGGTTTCAATGCGTGGAGGACAGGCCAACCGGATGGTTTTCACCCGAAAGTTGTCACACAATGGCTTCCATCACTCATAACTGGTACAGTACACCAAGGAAACCACTCGTTAACTACTTCTCAGGGAACTAGGTGTACGCATTTCTGCTCCACAGACTTTTTTAGTCTTACATGATTGATCAAGGACAATTTGATAGCACAAACATCCTGCTCCACAGACTTTTTTTGTCTTCTATGATTGATCAAGGACAATTTTATAGCACAAACCTCATGTGGGCTGTGTAATTTGCCAGCATGTTAGTTCATTTCATGTGTCTTTCTTTCACTGGCGCGACATAGTTTGAGAAATATGGTCACCGAGGTTACACCCATCCGGCATTGGGTTTGCGCAAATCGCTACTAGAAAACCGTTCTCGCCATGACTCATTCTCAGGTTTCTTTGTTTGTAAGGATGGATAGGTATCTGAGACAAACAATGAAAATATGCTGAGAAAAGGTGAGAATGCGCTCTAGTGAGTTTGGCAGTAGTCTGGCCTATTGTCTGGTAAATGAGCCCAACATGTTTAGGAAAAACAGGTCGGTAAATAAATCTTGACTGATGACTTGATGAGTCGGGCACCTGGCTTAATGAATAACTCTAGTTGCTGTCAATACCGACTTTACTGATTTGACTAATTTGATACTGTTACTCTAATGGCAGAAATATAGCAATGGCCTACTCAAAAGTTATCAGTGTGCACGGCAAAACATAAAGAAGCTGCTCAAATTGTCCAAGAATCATGATTCGCTCCCTCCGGTTACAGTTGGCTACGTTGCGCCTATCTGAGGATTCCCAGTGAATGATGCTCCAAGGAGGCATCCAGAGAAGTTTTGCTGTCTTTCTGTAGTGAAACAAAGCGATGAGGAGACCCAATTAGCCTCCTAAGTGTTATCTCTTATCGTAGGCTGAAGGTTTGCGCAAATCGTACCCGGAATGTACGCAGAATGTACCCGGAATGTACCCAGAATTTATTATATCATTCGGTAAATACAAGTCAGTCACTGTTCTCTGAAGACTTATGTAGATTTGAAAACTCTGAGAGAAATCTGAGCAACGCAGGCCGATGAGCAGTTCGACTAACTAGGCAGACGATGGCACTAGCCTTCTGCAATAGCGGCGATTAATGTCACGTGACTTAGGGCCCAAATGTCTTTGTTTTCTTTCGAAACTTACCATGTAGTCGCCATTTACGAAATATAATTGTCTGAAGCTTTCAAGACGAATAGTTTGATTTCACTATTGTGCGCCTTGAGCGAAAGTAACCGGTCCCCTGGATCCAACTGGTTAGTACTGTGGTGGACACCGTCCTCGAATGACGGATCTTCCAGGGAAGTTACAGCACCTTCTTTTGTGCCCATGAACTTTCGGTTTATGTTGCTGAGTAGCTTGTCTACAAACGCGTTAAATTGATAGTGTATCGTCTTGCCAAGTCCTGTGTGCAGTTTTCCTGCAAGCTACTTCTAGCAGACAGCATCGATTTCTGAAGGAAAAACCTTTTTAAGAGAAGTACAACGCGTCGTCCATGCCTTCCAGTAGGCTGACCCCTCCTGAATATTACCTAAACAGGAAGGCATAATAAACGGAACACAAGTCATGTGACCACAACTGTCACATGAAATCTTGAGCAAGTTTCACTGTAATGCTGGAAGTATACTCATCTGTTTACAAAGTTGGCTTTGACGGAAGCTCTACTGAACTGATAGAAACTCAGGGACTATGCACATCCGGTGAACTTTAAGACAGACGAAATAAGCTGTGTGCTGTCGAACAGTTGTCAGCAATTATATGAGTAGTATGTTCCATCAAATGGCGAGATGGTTCGAGTGGTTAGAGCTTGAATTTACTGACCGGGAGTTCCGTGGTTCGAACCCGACCTCTGCCTCCCGGTTTCCTCTGTCTAGACTTGGGTAACCTGACAGTATCCCAGCCCTCGTGCTTCCTTTGAGGGGAGCATGGCAGCTGGGCACCCAACATCAAGAACTCAACACTTGAATGAGCAGTAAACAAGAGGTTAACTGGGCTAGATGGAAGGATAAGCAAAGAATGAGACGAACTAAATCAATATATGGGCTATTTTGAAATTTCGCCTTAGAACACCCGTGGGTTGACACGAATGCCACCTAAAACGCAGATTTGGTCATAAAACATTGGGTTAGAGTATTAAATGTGTCCTAGAAGGACAGTATCAAGCGTAGAAGAATAAACATTTTTTTATTACGGTTCACATCCACGTGATGCGAGATCGATCAATTACTTTGTTATCTTGCCTGTTAGTGGAGGGAACAACCTTTCTATCAGTGTCTAGACAATAGGAACCTGTGCTTCAAGAAATACACTCATTTGCAAATCAATTTGGTTTTCACGAGAGACTCAACTGAATCTCTCGTTTATGATATTCTACAGCTGAACGTGCTGCGCACAGGCCGCCTCATGTTTCAGTTGGCACGATATTCGAGATATCGTAGAATATTTTCATAAATGAAACTACCCATAAGGGTCCCGAAAACTCTTCGACAGCCCACGACCGTTTCGCTCTTCTTGGGTTTGCTTATCAGTTAGATGCAGTCCTCGAGTTTCCACCGTCAACCTAATGTTCTACTTGGACCCAAATTGGACTGTCGAAGAGTTTTCAGCAACCTTGTGAGTGTTTTACTTTATGAAAATAGCCTGTGCTTGTTTTAGCATCTCTTGGTGTAGCACCAAGACCGCTCTGGAAACCGCCTTGGAGGTAACACCTCCAGCAGATGATAACAGATAGCCTTTGGCTGCTATATAAGCACGCAGGCAAGGAAGAAGTACCCACCCAACTGCGCACTGATGATGTCTCCTCGTATGGTGACGAAGCATTTGCAAGCCAACTGCCAAGCTCCGCGAACAGATCAACAGCCACCTGACCAACAACCAATAGCCGGTACGAAATGTCTTTATGCTGGGATCCCCAGAGCGAAAAGAACAACATCTCTGCAGATGCACTCATTTACCTATCAACTGGGTTTTCACGAGAGACTCAACCGAATCTCTCGTTCATGATATTCTTCAGATGAATATGCTGCAC
>NW_008751757.1:384870-388238 GCF_000715545.1 Opisthorchis viverrini
TTCTGCTCTGCAGGGTATTCAGACAAAGTCATTCGCTGGCCACAATTCATGGTTGTATTGTGGATTCAAGACAACACAGCCGAAGGGTGAAGCAACTCAATTTAGCTCGCTCTTTCTCGAGTCCCAGGAAATCTTCAGTGTGATCGCCTACACATGACGGTCCGTCCTTGCTCAGGCTGGGTAGTATTGTGGCTGAGACACTATTCACAGGGGACTGAAACGACAGGCTTGTTACGCTATGCCAGTATGAGTGGATAACAAAAGTACAAGGTTCTATCGGGTATCCACAGTATTCATTTCGGATGAAATGATACAAAGAAAACGTCATTTCGAATCAGCCAAAATTTGTCCGACGTACTCTTCACTTCCAACGTTGAACTGGGCAGTGCCCAGTATTTGAGCATCTTTTTCAACGTCTGTTGGTAGTATGAGGAAATTTTTGTGTTTGACGCCAGTCAAAATCCAGAAAGTACTGTATGGTTGTTTCATCCTTATTTGGGATAGTGAATATCTGACCGGATTCCATAGAGATTTGAACTCAGTCTTTTAGCTGTTAATTAAAGATTAAAGAGTGCGTCGTTTAGACAGGATTAGCAGGTTTTCATTGAATTACGATGACTTCCAAAATGCAAGTGCAACGCTTTGGAAGCCACTCACTGTTTGCAGCTTGTTTTCTAAGTTCGAACCCTACACAGTAACACTAAAGGTGTTCAAAGTACCGCAATTTCTTGCATTCACATGATTATTTCGCTTGCGTTGAAAGCAATATGGACAAACTGATGAAAGACAACCAGTAACCAAAGTGTACAGCCCTTTTCCAAAATGTAGTGGAACCAACCCTCCCTAGAGGTTGATGAGATGGGTGACGAGATGATTTTTCGGGATAAAAGCTCTCTATGCCTGCACCCGAATCATCTCTAGTGGTTTGACTCGGACTATTGCCCTTTTCAATTGTTGGAGGCATTCAAGAGACCAACAAATACTGTTCCCATATCACCAACCTGCCCCAATTGGTGGTTGATCAGAACAAACCAATGGAATAAGGGGCACAGAGACCACAACGCAGCAAAAAATCACGACCAATCCTACAATAATGCAACAATAGGTATATACCAGCTAGACAATCACACGACAGGATATTAGATACTCTTCAAAAACTACATAAACGCAGCTAGGCACGGAGGAAGCACCCATTAAACTGCACACTGACGATGTCTCCTCGACTGGGGATAAAACGTTTGCATGCGAATTGCCGTGCTCGGCGAACAGACCAACTGCCATCTGATCAACCACCAGTAAATTAACAACCTCGCCTATGCTAGCCAACTGATACATCGTTTTCCAAGCCATCGGGGGAGAAGCAGCGTGCTCAAATGCATGCTGAACAGATCGAGTTCCCTGTGTATTCGTTGCCGAACGGACTAGCGTGCACCGGCTTGAAAACGTAATCGGGCAAAATGCAATGTAACGAACGACCTTTTGTGGTAGTTGAACGAATGGCTGTATTGTAGATGGATCACGTGATGTGGGCAGATCTGGTTTCGGACAAGTGGTAGTTTGTAGACACAAATAGAGAGTGCACTGCGTGTGCATGTCGAACCAACTGCTGGTATGTACTGGAAAGGTGTTTGTTTCGCCCCACCTTTAGAGTGTGGGCATCAATTTTCGAAGCTCAGCTGGTAGTCGCCAGCTTTTGGCGAGTATGAATGTAGTTGTGAACAGAAAATTGATGCACACTAGACTGGATGGATGACCACCAAAGGGAGAGCTGAACAGAAAGATTGTCGGGATCCACGGTCAGAACTGGGCATTACATTGAAGCAAGACCTTGAACTGAACAATCGGCTTGACCAATCGGTTAAATTCCACGAAGATATTATTAAATTTTTCATTGGTTCAAGCCTGTCACCGAAGGGTTACCAGCACAGTGAAGTTGCCATATTAGTCATATATAGAAGAGATTACATACCCGATACGGCGCTCGTAATTTGCGATGTTCTAGGCGAAGCGTGCGACCTTGAGGGTGGGGCTTTGTGAATCAAGTTGGTTTTAACGCGAGACTCAACTGAGTCCCAGCTCCAGCCCTGCCTTATGCTGTTTTTCAACTGAATGTACCGCACAATGGCCGCTTCATATTTTACTCTGTACGCTATTCGAGATATTGCAGTGGGTTTGTTTGACAGAGCACTTACTCTTCTTGCGGCGGACCGTCAGTTTCCGGGAGTCGCGCACGTTCCACCAAGAAGCCATATAGGAATATCTCCAAAAGAGTAGAGGGAGAAACGCAAGCCAACATTTATGCATTCGGTTTGGGTTAAGAACGTCGTAAACGAAAGATTCAACCAGGATTCGGTTGAGTCTCCCGTTAAAAATGAATTATTCTACATACGAGTGGATTTCGTCAGCTGCGTGCAATTTATTGCTCCACTAGAACATAGGGCTGACGGGAACTCGGAAAATTCGCCTATCTAATGAAACCCAACAATGCTGAGATTTGAGGACCAAGTCTATCGGTTATCATCATCATCATCATCATCATCATCATCACCACCATCACCACCATCATCATCATCATCAAAAACATCATCATCCTCGTCAACAGCATGACGTAAGTGTTCAACACCGATGCTTCACTGCCGTACAACCATGATTTAGTTGAAGCCTTATTCTAAAGAAGAGTAAAGGTGGACGGGGAAGGGACTTAGTGCTTAATATCTCAGCAAGAAGCGAAAATACGAGAGCGAGGTCTGCCCCGTGGCGTTTGTCAGAGGAGTTTGTCACTCTCATGCACATGGCGCGACAACCCGATTGGCGCACACATTGGTCTCAATCTGTCTGTCTGCCTTACTACCTACCTACCTGCCTGCCTGTCTGTCTAACTCTCTCTCTATCTGTCTGTCTATCTGTCTGTCAGTCTATCTATCTGCCTCTCTGTCTCACACACAAACGACTGCTGCGATGGGTCCGCAGCAAAAATAGAAACACTGAACCAACCTCCCTCTCAACAAAGATCGGAGTTGAAGCTGCACTGATATTATTGATTTCCATCCAGATCCCTTGTACTTCTCTGCACTAGCATTATGCACCTTTCCATTTCTGTCGATATCTAAGACTGCTCCTGTCAGCCAGGAGGACAGTGATCCAGCAGGAGAAGTCTGAAGACATCAGCCGTAGAAACTGCCGATCGAGAAAGCAAGAAACCCGGCGCACGACTATGCACTTTGGCTGTTTGTTCGACAATAGTTTGATCTTGAGTCGACTTGAATCGACGTTTCAAAAAATGATGATGGCAAAACTTGGTCGCGTCTGATCAAAACAATCAGTTAACAAACTAAAAAATGAAGATTTTTTGTAATCTAAGGGAAACT
>NW_008751757.1:391426-394245 GCF_000715545.1 Opisthorchis viverrini
GCGATGTTTGCGCCTGGCCGCGGCCCAGATCTACACGTCGAGATCGATGAAGCACTAATATCTCGTCGTGAAAACCACGCAGGACGAGTTCTTCCCCAGCAGTGGATTTTTGGAGGGAGCTGCCGGGAAACCAAAGAGGTGTTCATGTATGCTGTGCCAGATCGAACTGCGCCCACTTTGATGGACACAATCCAGGCCTGCATCGCTCCCGGTTCAATCATCACCTCCGATATGTGGGCATCATACCAAGGAATCGAAACGATGCTTGACATGAATTATACTCATGAAACGGTTTATCATACGGAAGACTGGATGGATCCAATGACTGGAACTCACACACAAACCATCGAATCTCTTTGGCACGTCTACAAGATGCAGAATAACCACCAATGTGACACCGATCTTTTGGCACGTCTACAAGATGCAGAATAACCACCAATGTGGCACACACCGATCTTACTGAACAGCTGGTTGTGTGAGTTCGTTTGGGGGGAAAGGTACCGAAAAACGGACTTTTTGATGCAAATTAATAATGACATCTCCCGACTTCACCCTCTTCAACAAAAACTACCGATACAATTTTTATATCCTTTTTTCAATCTTCTTTGGGTGGCGGGGGGTTAAGTTTTTGGCAGGGCTTTTCTGGAAAAGATCCACAGGGCGAAATTGGTCGTGTGCCGTCGAAGGGTTCTCAGCAACCTTGTGAGTAGTCTCCTTTATGAGAATGGTAGGACGTTTGTTCGTACATAAAGATTCTGTGAATTACAATAAAATCAGCTTCAGAGTGGGGAGTTCATCCTCATACAGCGAGATGGCTCAGTGGTTAGAGCGTGAATTTACTGACCAGAAGTTCCGTGGTTCGAGCCCGACCTCTGCGTCTCGACTTCGCTTCTCTAGGCTTGAGCGACCTTGCGGTATCCCAGGCCTCGTGGTTCCTTCGGGTGGCATGGCAGCAAGGCACTTAAAGGATGTCACAGCTGAACGATTATAAAACCCATTAAATTTTTTCAACGATGTTGAGTAAGACTCAACTGAAGGCTACACGCGTCGAGAGGCTTGTCTTTCCAGAAAAAAGGGTCCCATTTTAAGACAGTAAAGTGGTTGATTAAAGCACAATGCAGTTGTACAGGAGGAACAGTGTCTAGTGCAATGTGTGAATTCATCCTTTCGCTGTGATGGATTGATATTGCAGGTAGGTGGGTTACAATGAGCTAGACTTGTCCATCCATCCATAGCATGGGCCAACATCAGGGCTAGGGCATTCAACCCCAATGAACAGGTGGTTTGGATGGAATTCTGAGTGGGTGGGTGAGTGAGTGAGTGAGCCCAGAAGACGGAAATACAGAAAATTGGTGGGTTTTCGGGGTGCGGAGGGGAGAGACTATACGCGCGACCGATGTTTCACCATGGTAACCGAGCGATGAGCTAAAACTCAGACAATAGCTCATAACCCTTGTCTTAGCAGTCCGAGGATAGTGGTGGCGGAGATAAGGCTGTCTGGAGCGAAACAATGGGCACTGTCTTGTATGTGCTACATGGGACGACTGATTTGAATTTGAGAAATCACACACATTATGTCCAACACATTTTGGTTCGTTTTTTCTCCAAGCCAACATAGTGAATGCCCATCAAGGCTGGTTATCCGTTGGATAGTTCTGAGACTCTGGAGATGTTCGTGTGAGGTCTCCCAAGTTAGATATGGAGAGGAGGGATACTTTGAAGGTCTTGTGAAGAGTTTCAAAGCTCTCTTCCATTCTGCACATAAAGTTGAAAATCTAGACAGTACTTTGAATTTGTTTTGTCCTTGCTGGAAACCAGCGTCTTGAGAAACTCGAGAAAGATTCGAACCCGTGACCTTCCAGTTAGTAGTTGAATACCGTACCATTCGGAAACAAGTGACCAACTAACAGCTAGACTAATCAATCACTTTTCGGCTATGCTGCTCGATTCCTATGATTGTTGTTAGTAGTGTGTATAGATTTGCAGCTTTTCAGCGGGGTTTTCGTCTTGTAAGTGAAGCCAGTCAATGCTGAAAAGCCGAGAGCAACCACTTTACAGCTTTTTCTGTCTCACCCTCATTGGGAATCGTCAGCAGTGCGCGCACATCACGAGACTGTAGGAGCCACGTGACTTGGGCTCTGTCTGAGTGCGAACCACTCGCGCTGCACGTGGCCGGACGGCTAGAGGACGTCACGGATTCAAGAGTGCATTGTTTACCGTGAGATGCTCACTGCTGGTGATTCCTGTTAGGAACGAAACATGTGTACAGTGTTTCTCGGCTCTTCAGAATAGTTTCGTCTCACTTACGGGGCGAACTCTCAAGTGACTACCTCAAAAAGGAAGACATGTATCCAAGTTGAGCAATTTTTCCGTCGGCTGTTTGTGACCGAATAATCTCACTGTGAACCAACCCCGAGTGGTGTACTGCTGAAGACTTTCCATATTACTAGAAGCGTCGTTCAGGGAAACTTTACTCGCACTTTCTGGTTCCGAGGTGGCCATTCTTGGAGTCACGTGTTTGTATCCTTGTACGGTATACCTGACCAGCCGGTTCATATCTGTACAAGATGACACAAAACTATGACTGAGTGCGACAGTGCAGAAGTAGCCCCTGATGAAATGAAGCACTGACCTCGGTGGCAAAAAACACCATTGCCGTTTGTTCCACTTGAGCGAGCGAAAACAAAACGTTTTCTCATAAAGGAAACTACTCACAAGGTTGCTGAAAACTCTTTGACAGCCCACGACCGGTTTCGCCCTTCTTGGGACTCATCAGGTAGGCACAGTCCGCGAGTTTCCATCAACATTATGATCTACTT
>NW_008751757.1:394383-403411 GCF_000715545.1 Opisthorchis viverrini
GAAGGGCGAAACCGATCGTGGGCTGTCGAAGAGTATTCAGCAACCTTGTGAGTAGTTTCCTTTATGAAAATGTACTGCGATATCGCGAATATCGCGCCAACTGAGACATGAGGTGGCCTGTGTGCAGCACATTCAGTTGTAGAATATCATAAACGAGGAATTCGCTTGAATCTCCCGTGAACACCAAATTGATTCGCAAATGAGTGCGTTTGTCGCAAGTTGAAATGGGTTTTATGAATTTTCCTCAATAATACAAGAAAAGAGGGGTAGTCAACTAATCCTGGGGAGAAAGCGGATCGCAGCTCCGTTCCTCGTTTCAGAAGTAACCAGTGTAGTTGGCGCTACCTTTTCCAGAGTACGGGACAAGTATATGAGACCCGACAAACAAAATATGTTGCTCAGGCGAAAAGTCGAATACTTCTAGCGAGAAAGGCTTTTGCTGGAAACCGTCCAAGAGTAGTTGCGCCTCGGCAAGTGATTTTAACTTCAAGAAAGACCTTTAAGTAGACTGTAGACTAGGAAATTGAGACCTTCTACACCAGTGATTGAGACTCACGACAATGTGTGAAACGTCGACCAATCCAACCGTGATAGCTCGCGCTGTCTGGAATGAATCGAGGCCAGTTCCAGAATCTCCACGTAATTCGAAGAGTTTTTCATCTGTTTTAAAACTCACCACTTCCAGTAGTATTTACTGATTTGTTCGCTTTTTGCATAGACTAGCCGTCCATCCACGAGTGATTTGAAATTCGGCTATTGATTTTCAACTCGTGAAGGTGGGAACTCACTTTTAAAATGCCCTCAGCCAGGAGCAATCGATTAAAATGCTATCTCTCCAGAGAGGGAGTAGTAATCGCCAACAGAAGCTTCATCGAACCAGGAAAAAGTGGCTCACTCTAAGTAATTACTTCTTCCTTTACCTGTCCAGGAGAAAAATCCTACATTCCCGTAAGGCTCCGTATTCATTTGCTACCACATTGAATGGTTCCTTCGAACAACTGACGGACACTTTACATGATGAGGTGCTTGTGTGGACGCCTATCAAGCCACAAAGTTTAGGGAGAAACAACCAAGGGGATGAAACAGATGTCGGCAAAAAGCGCTACTATGTTCATCGAAAGGACCAGGGATTTTCGCTTGGGAAAACAAGCGAAATTCCCCAAAGAAGGAGGGACAAATCAATAGGATTTTCACGGAGCAACTTGTAAAAATGGCATTTTTTCTTACAAGAAACTGGGATTTTTCTTTGATGAAACTACTCACAAAGCTGCTTAAAACTCTACCTGATGAGCCTCAAGAAAGGCGAAACTTGTCGTGGGCTATCATACAGAGTTCAGGAAGCTTGTGAGTAGTTTCCCTTATGAAAATATACCGCGATATGTAGAATATCGAACCGACTGAAACAGAACGGGATCTTTAAGCAGTATATTCAGTTGAAAACACCAGACAAGTTGATTTGCAAATGAGTGTATTTGTCGAAGCCATTCCAATTTGGGTTCAAGTAGAACATAGGGTTTACGGTGGAAACTTGGGGGCTGCGCCTACCTAATGAGCCCAAAAAGGGGCGAAACCGGTAGTTGGCTTTCGAAGTGTTTTCAGCAATCTTATGAGTAGTGTATTACGCATACATGTATCGCGATATCTTGAATATCAGTCATACCAACCGGAACATGAGGCGACCTGGGTCAGCACATTCAGTTACTTAACGAGAGATTCAGGCTAGCCTCTCCCAAAAGTCTTCCTCTTTCTCAGACATGATAATTCAGGTGCGTTTAGCATGCCCTGCTCGCACCTCATATGCCCAGAGTTCAGGTTGTGACTTGGCCCAGTATAAATGCATCATGACAGTGGGAGGACCGTTCACACGAGAATAACGTAAGCGTTATCTTACTTAGCGAATATGCACTCATTTGCAAACTAATTTGGTTTGCAGCCAGCTGAATCTCTCGGTTTTGATGTTTCCAGGCTTCTAATGAGCCGCAAAAAGGGAGAAACCGGTCGTGGGCTGTCGACAGATTTACTGCAACCTTATGAGTAGTACATTACAAGGATATACATGTTATCTTGCTTGTACTTTCGGTCCCACATATCGTGCGAAGAGGATTATGGTCATCGATTGATCCAACGCACTGTTTAGTTCTACTCAAGATTTACTTTCAGGCCAGACGTTGTCTGGTTCGTTCTTGCATAACTCGTCGATGGGCTGTCTATTCTTGCGTTCCTCGTACGTAACAGAAACAGGCGGACCACCGTCCACGAGAAATCAAACGGTCCTTTTCATCGTGATGGTGGCACCAATCAAACGAACAACTCTCAGCGAATGAAAACACAAACCGATTATGCAACAACCCTCCCCCCGCCAGCTAACTTGATGATAGTTCACATGAGGTGAACCCCAATAATCGGCTTGGCCTTATACGTATTTCGCACCCATGTCTGCATACCTATACACACCAGACTTTCATCAAAGTCACAATCTCGTGGTTACCAATTAATTATACAGTTTTCGCTTGTTACAAACGGGTTAGATTGAGCGATTTGATCGTTTCGCACAACGCGGTCTGAACAAATGTTTGAATTTTAGTTCGGTTCTGTTCATAGAACCGGGTCGAGACACAAACGGTGGGTGGTATTAGCATAAATCTAGAAAACCCAATGTTTCCTAAAGGGTTTTCGGTGCATAATTGCCGCGGTCGATTACATGCAACAAATGCTAATCAATCAATTCAGCCTTCCGAAACAATGAGTGTGGATTGAATTGGAGAGAAGGTTTCCGTTCTTCCATTTTTTTTGTATTCCGCTCTTTTTTTCTCTCTCAAGATCTGGAATAATCCAAACTGGTCGTTACGTCCTAGCTTTTGCCAACCGCAGTGGTTGGTCTGTAGGAGTTGTTTTCAGGTGTTATCAAGTTGCAAAGTTCATGTTTAATCGGGTTCATTCATCAAACCTGGTTTGTGTGTGTGTGTGTGTGTGTGTTAGGAATATCAAGTCCTTTCCGTTCGTGCTTACGTCATGATGTGGTGTTTAAAAAGTGATCGTTTCACGCAGTAACCTCATTCAAAGCGTCCCGTAATCAAGGTAACATTTGTCCCGAACAGAGGTTTGCAAAACGGTTGTCAGATGGATTGTCGTCTGATTGTGTGTGATTGATTGATCGTGTGATTGAGCCTAAAGCTCTGTTAACTCGCGTAAATGACCTTCATCCCATTTGAGGTCACATGATAGTATGGTAAACGGTAACTGACCAATCCGTGGCGGTCACCCTATCGTGAGGCAGTTTATTGCGAGCCGACAGTCCATCGTGAGCCAATCCGGATCAATCCACCGTGCTCCGGACAAAAGCAACTGGCGTCGCGAGTGTCTTGCTCTGAAGATATCTTCCGCTTAGTTCCCACCATGGAAATGTCTGCGCAACTTCAGCGCTGTCACCTAGGCTTGTGTAGATGAAGCACGAAAGCGAAGCTTGGTTCAACGAACAATTTACTTGAAGACCTTGTAACGGAGCACCCCACGAGAGAATAATGAAGGCAGTGAACGGCACTCAAAAGAGTATATCGATTACCAATAGTACTCTTAAGATCGATCCATTATCCATTCTTAGACTATTTGGGTAGGCCTAGTCCATGAACGTCCGTCAGTCTACTTAAATAGCAAATTGCACCCGTTTGGCGACAGACATTCACTTGCAAAGTGAGTTGACCTTGACGGCGGACATGAACGAAACACACCTGGTTACGGTTCAAAACATTCAGTTGAAGAACAGTCTAAGCGAAAGAACCAGAGGGATTTCTGCCAAAGGTTTTTATCGAGAGAAACTTATGCATTCCAGTGGTTTCTGGGGCTCGAAATCAACTTATGAATGGATGAAAAAGGCGGTCAGCGGACAGTTCATCAAACTTTCTCATTGGAGCTTAAACCGTGGATCCGTCTGGGTTACACATACCACGAAAATTTAGAAAAATTCCGAGGAGAAATAATGGCGCACTAGCTTTGGTTTTTGACTAGTTCATCTAATCGATGTGTATCTCGTGTGTGTGTGTGTATGTGTGTGTGTGTGTGTGTGTGGAATCAAAGAATCAAAGGGAATGGTAAGCATTCTACGTTTCATTGCAGAGACTTTATTGAATGCGAGTAACGAAATCTCTCATCTACATCATTTTTATAAAAACGAATTTACTGTACACGGGCCGCTTCGCGTCTCGATTGGAAAGCATGTCCAGGATACCGAAAGGGTTTCCTTCAGGCTTTCCTTCCTTCTCTCCCAAGGCTCACACCTTTCTCGTGTAACAGAACTACCTGTTGAACCCCAATATGTGCGAAAACGGTAGTGGCTTGTCCACAGTTTTCATCGACCACATGAGTAGTATCGTGTGAAAAACAACTGTATCAGGACCTTAAATCAACATTGATAAGATTATTCCGAGTGACAGTATGTGCCAACATGGTGCTTTAAGTGGAACTATCGCAAACTGTTTTAAAACAGCTCCTATGTGACCAAACTGGGTCTGTCTCTTCGATCCACGCTGTCGCACGCATTGGAATGTTGCGGAATTATTCCGCACGAAAAGCTCCCGGGCGTAAGGTAAACATTCAACAAGATAGACGCCCATCATTTCACTAACCTGTGATCGATGAGCCACTTTCATGTAGATTGGATCCACACATCTGACCGGATTTCCAACTGATTCAGTAGAGATAATCTGCCATGATACGTTCCTCGTATTGGCAGACTTCCTGAATTGTGAGAGTGTACGGAAAGCTCCCCAAAAGCTTCCGTACACAAAGCGGTGCCCGTCAGGGATGCCCACTCTCCCCATTCCTTTTTAACTTTGTGATCGATGAAATAATGAGACGAACGCTGGAGGGTCTCCAAAACCCTGGTGTTCAAATAGCCTGTGAAGAAAACCTTGTCGATCTGGAATATGTGGACGACATCGTTCTCATGTTCGAAGAGGAGGAGAAGGCGCAAGTATTCTTGGATGAACTGACCGAAGTCATCCCGTCCTTTGGTATGCACTTTGCACCTACAAAGTGTAAGGTCATGCTTGTGGACGTACAGTCACTGAACACGCCCCTTACAATCCAGGGAGATGTACTGGAAGTTGTGGAGCGTTTTACTTATCTTGGAAGTTCTATTAGTTCTGGTTGTAGTGTGACAGATGAGGTGAATTCACGAATCTGCAAGGGTCGGGCCGCGTTTGCTAACTTGAGACACCTATGGTGTCAGAATGGTTCATCCCTGAATCTGAAAGGACTTGTGTATCAAGCTACAGTACTGGCTGTCTTGTTGTATGGCTGTGAGACTTGGCCTATTCGAGCAGCGGAACTGAGACGTCTTCAGGTGTTCGACAATCGTTGTCTCAGAACCATAGCTCGTGTGGGTTGGTGTCGGCGAATCCGTAATGCCGAACCATCGTTTGCCGAAGAGAGTGCTGTTTTCCATGCCCCATTCAGAGTGGCGTAAACAGAGAGGTGGTCACCCCTTGACTTGGCAGAGGAGTATGAAGGAGATCACGAAACGCTTGGGTGCTGTCGGTGCTACTCGCCTTCCAGGATGGGGACCGCGTGATCCTCACTGTGCCTGGTTGGTGACACTACAAGATATGGCTGCCAACCGATGTCACCGACGTTCTCGTTGTCATCAATTTGCTGAAGATCCTTTGACACCCCACAACCGGTTTCGTCCTACTTGGGGCTCGTCAGTTAGGTGCAGTCCCCCCGGTTTACGTCAACACTAACGTTCTCATTGAACACAAGTTTTGCGTAGCTGGCGAAATGCACTCAATCGCTCACTGATTTGATCTCTGTGCAGCACATTCGTCTGAAGAATATCAGCTGTGATTTAGGTGAGTCTCCGGTTAAAACCAAGTTAGACTGCAAATGAAGGCATTCCGCGTATCGCATACAAAACTGGTTCACTTAGGACATATGGTTCGTTGGTAACTCAGGAACTGCGTCTGCTTGGTGAGCCCGAAGAAGGGCGAAACCGTTTGCAGGTTGTCGAAGAGTTTTCAACAGCGCTTTGTGTTGTGGTCCAAGATGAGACTACCTTGAAAAAAGGACTGGAAAATGGGCATGGTAACCGTAGGGTTGACAGACTCGAAGATGGGTTAACTAAGGGCACGACATGCCAAACAAGTGCATTCGAATACTCGTCCCATCTTTTCCTTCCAGTCAGCATAACGTTTATCAGTTTCGTCACTGCCGAAGGAGTCCTCATGATGGAGACTACTCCTCTGATGAGGACTGTACTAGAATGAACTCCTGACTTGCTATTGCAGGTCGCCTTTTGGAGCTAGCTTTTGAATTGTGTGCAGTTGGCTGACTGTCAAAACCAAATATCTGTCATAATCGGTCTCCGTAAGCAGGACATACGCACGTAAGTGCCTAAAACCGCTCAACCTCATGGTTGAAAGCCAGCTACTCTGCATACTGGTCAATCCCGACCCCCAAGAGAAAACCTGGCATAAGCATGACCTCAGTGCTCCTCATGGAACGACCATTGCACCAAACATCTTTTTGTAAAATAGTCGATAATGATCGATACCAGCCTTTCGGTGCACCAAAATATCTGGTTTGACATGGGTCACAAGGAGTAAATTGTTCCTGGGGCACATTGCACTGTCCTTGTTGCTCGGTTATCTATCTGTTGATTGGTCCTAATAAGGACAGCTATTGCCTGGATTAGACGATTGAAGCTCGATTCAAATTCAGTAGGTAAATTCCCGGTGGTACTTTTTGTCATCAGTTGAGATTAGGTCAACACACTGGAGCCTAATATAGAGTGGAGAAGAGAAAAACGGTGCAAATGAGAGACAAGAACAATCAATAAGGTGCATCCTTTAAGAGAATGAAGCAATCTTTCGCAAACTGAGGAAGTATTCAGAATATTGCCGCTGCGGGTGAAATCCCGGCGTTACCATGGAAGATGTTCCCTCATAGCTTGAGGAATACAAACACGATTACACAAAGCCATTCTCGTCAGAGTGGCTCTTGAGGAGCCTCACCACACTCGTAGAGTTGTCTTTCCACATTACTCTCATTTGAACAGCCATCCTCCTGTCCTGGCAAACTTAGTTTTGTGTGAAGCACTGGACTCGAGTTTCGCTCTTATTAGAGCTCCTCAGCAGTGCATATCCAATGGCTGTGCCGGGGTTCGAACCCCGGACACCTGACATACAAGGCGAGCGTGTTACCACTATTCCACCGACGCACGTCGGACGCATCTGAATTTTTACGTCTGACCAGGCGAACGTGTGCACATTTGAGTGGTGTGATTGGTGTGTTCGAACAGTCGAACTCCCACAAACCCCACAACAGTAATTAGCTATTCACTGTGACATCACGTGCTTCACGGATTCTGCTATGACTAACTCAGTCGTGCACTGGTCACGTGGCACATGATGGATTGTCTCACGGTGAATTTTCCGCGGATGACGTGAGAGACTAGCCTATCATGGTAGACTCAGCTGAGGCTGACTGTTTATGCGTGAGCTTGATGCAAAATCGAGAAATAGATCTACCCGATGAGGACGGTAGTAAGCCATCCAAAGTAGAACTGAACGACAGGCTACCTGATGAGCCCCAAGAAGAACGAAACCGGTCGTGGGCTGTCGAAGAATTTTCAGCGACCTTATGAGTAGTGTATTACGTCTATACTTGGACGACAATGGATTTATATCTGTCTTAACTAATCATCGCCTTTTTTTCCGGAAACCGCCGCATGGGTGACATACCTGTCACTGAAAGGAGTGGTACGTGGAACCGGGAGCCAACCATTTCCAGACATGCACATGAAATGATTTGGGGCAAAGTGCGTATTTGAAATTTCATTGCTTTGTATTCACGTGTATCACACCTCTAATAAAGCTCTATGGAAAGTGGAATTCAGAGTAGAGCGGGTTTTCTTTGCTCGACTCAGGTGTCTGCATTCAAGGATAAGTCGGCACAACCTCAATTGGAGTGACGAAAAAGTCTGCGCCATAAATTACGTCATTCCTTTCTACCCACCGATCAGTGCATGCCGTTCAACTTCAAGTCAGTCGGTCAGCCAGTCAGTCAGTCCGTCACTCTAGGGCAGTACTGATGTCACGACGGTGAACACAGACAGGGTAAACGTGTACTTCCATTGCTTGTCTTCCCTATGAACCAGACAGAATGGATAGAGAACAAAATAGGGGCGAACAGGACGATTGATATACGATATTGGGAAACCAATAGACTGAGCCGATTGACGATCGAAATGCACTACTTACTTAATCGGCCGTCTGACGATCTCAAGGTCAGATCTTATGCAAATTTCTGACAAATCTTACCAAGCTCCATATTTGCATCTCAATAAAATTATACCACGGCCCGGGGTTTCCCGCTAAAACTCCGCTTCGATTGGACTAATTTGAATGATGGTCACGTGACTGAAACGTTGACATGATGCTACCTGGATATTGCGTAAGCTAAGAAGGTATAGGTTTAAACGATTTTGGGTGTTTAAAACGATCCCACCGCACAGTAGGTTATGATCCACGCGAACAAATACTAAGCGTGAGAAGCGGTTCAAGAAGTCTGAGTTGGGATGGTCTTCTTTGGGAGGGGGAGTCAAAATACAAGGTAAACTACTACAAATAACTCAGTTTTGGCCTTTTGGTTGTTCACCGGTCTTGCCAATTCAGTTGAAAACCTTGAGGAAGGTGCTACCGTCTTTACTTTGGATTATATATGACGAAATTGACTTCAAAATGAGTTTTAATTGCTGGCGATGTCAACCGTTAGGATCAACTTAGTCAGTAGACTGACCCAGTAAGTGTATGTTTCTTGTTTCAAGTGAAATTTCTAGTGGAAAGATCTATCAAAACTCACTTGTTCATAGTTATAGCTGATTCCGTGTAGCAACGGTATTCTCCTCAGCTTAATTTTCGATCTGAGCTTCCCAAGCTAGCCTTCATGTGAAAACAACCACCAAAGGTGCGCAAGGTTTATTAATGACCAAAGAGAAGTCAAGAACAGTTGTACATCACTTCGTTTATATAGC
>NW_008751757.1:403827-408101 GCF_000715545.1 Opisthorchis viverrini
CCGGCATTTGGCCAATACTGGGTCATGATTGGCTGTTGGGTCCAGATTGTTGACCAGTCAGATCTCGTCTTGATGCCGGACCGGCAAGCGTCCCGAATTCTGGGCCAACCTCGTGCGAGCCAGGCTTATCGGCCGTAGCAGCGCCTAAAGACGCGGTATAGTGGGATCCGTGTGGATTCCTGCCTAACATTCCGTGGGGGACATCATCATCACCTTCGTCAGCATCGTTATCATCATCATCAGAAACAACAACCATACCGGCGGTAACGCTGATAATCAGCCGCCATACAACCATGAAGAGGAATGCCCTAGTAAAGAGTGGAAAGAAAACAGAGAGGGGTGGGGACTTGCTGCAAACAGCAGGTGGAAGACGAACCTTGGAATACTAGCGAGGTAAGCACGACTGAGCATCATATCGAGGCAAGACACTGCTGATGGAATCGGAGCGACCTCTTTTGTGAACATGATGTTACAACGACAGATAAAACTCCGCTGAGCAGTCCGACTAGAAACTGAGAAAACCGCTGCTACTCGACGTGGTTATATGTCACATCACATGAAGATTCTAACTAGGTGCGAGTAGAATCAAGCAGGGATGTGCGATGTTTCCACCTCACTCAGTTAGAGAGTGGCTTCCGCCATTTTAGGCTAACAAATCGTGCCTATAGACATCAAAACCGAGGTGGTTTTCTCGAAAAAACAAATCAGTTTGCGAACGACTGCATTTCGATATTTTCGTGCCATTTGGATTCAAGTGGTACATGANAGATTCGATGGTTTGTGTGTGAGCTCCAGTGGGTGGATCCACAAAGTTTTCGCCATGATTAACCGTTTCATGACTATAATTCATGTCAATCATCGTTTCAATTCTTTGGTATGATGTCTTCGTATCGGAGATTAGGATTGAGTCGGGAGCGATGTAGGCCTGGATTGTGTCCATCAAAGTGGCCGCAGTTCTACCTGGCACGTCATACATGAACACCTCTTTAGTTTCTCGGCAGATCTCTCGGAAAATCCACTGCTGGGAATGACTTGCCCTGCGTGGTTTTTCCAGCGAAATATTAGCGTTTTATCGATCTCGACGTGCAGACCTGGGCCGCCGATAACTGTTGGTGTCTGCAGCCGCCAAGTGCGAACTTCGCGAAGAAAGTTCTTCCAGTCAGCAGCGGCTGTGTGGCTAATAGATAATTCTTTTGAGCAGAATTTGATTTTTGCCAAATATTTGGACCAGCAACAAATGTATAGAATTACTGTCCTAAACTCCATCCTAGACCGCTCTAGCCAAAGTCCCTTTCGAAGACCGATTTCATGCCGACATTGTCGGGCATTACACCTCCACCTATCAGAAACAGTTGAAGGTGTCATTTGGTGGCCATTGTTGCATAAACGTTGCTGATGGATCACTTTTTGGGTTTGCGAAAAACGTATTGCCGTCTCCTTGTCATTACCGAGAGTTGAAAGCGTCAGATAGTTCATTTAAGGTTTTACGTCCGAACGGAGAAAATAGTTGCACAAAATGAGCCCAGATGCGGATTATGAATTGTTTTCACCAAAAATAGGTGTGCGTATATTAAATTGGAGCTGGCGAAAATTGGGGCGGGGCTTAACTTTTCGCACATGCACTTTTTGCATTAGTGGCGGGACTCATCTTGAAAAGATCCCTTTTGTTCCGCTACCCCAAATGTGGCTACAGGCTATTCAGGGAGATTTACCCTTCCACTCCAATCCGAATCAGTGGACTAGCCCCATGTCACGAAGCCTCCAAAACAAATGGCGCCACATTGTATCAAAACTTCCTTTTCGGCGTGTTGCTTTTATCGTTGCCCAATCATGTTCCATCGAAAGTGACAATTTATAATGGGTTTTGGAAACAAGCTTTCGGCGCAGATTTCGCATGGCAACAGTTCATGAACTGTGGTGGAACAGTAATCAAAATGACAGCTTCAAAGCTGTTCCTAGGTTCGTGCATTCTAAAAACATTATTCTAGTAGTCTTACAAAATGTTAGTTTGTCTTCTGTAAACTCTCAAACCTTACCTAATTTTCGTAAACGTTTTTTTCACCAGTTTTCATATTTCTGTCCATGGTTCACCTAGTCTACCGGATGAAGTTTCGAGAAGATTCCCCTCCACTTTTTTACTTAATATCACTGGTATTGTTCTTCACCCTAAAAGTGCTCTCATCCATGAACTTCCTCTTTGAGTTGCTGCGAATAAGTTCATGAGTCATCCAGGAATGGGATCCAGTTTGCTTGTACGGTCGTCAGGTCATGTGATTTGTACTGCTACAAACTTTGTCCACGCACTCCCGGACTGCTTCCTCGTGTAACGGTGGATAATACTGATGAGGCATGCAAGTAGTGTTTTCTCGTAAATCCGCTTCGCGTCCCAAACGACTTCCACTTTCTAAATTTTCTCACCACCGTTCGTCTTTCGAACGATGAATTGCTCTGGTTTATTCGAGAGAATTTAGTGCGATTGCCAAACTCATTCTCCTCGACCAAGTCGGGTTGCTTGCAACTAACTACACAGGCAAAGGAATGTAAGGGAACTTTTGGTCAGCAAAACGCGACCCTAGCTTCCCAACAGCTTCAGTGAGCTGTCGGAGAAACTAACTCCTGCCTTTTTAATGTCTTACAACCAAAGTACAAGAACTTATCTGTGTCGCATATTCGTGTGAAGTGTATCAACAGGTGAAATCGCTAACACCACCAATACTACTGATTTAACCCCGGAGTAAATCAGTACCTATAAATATGAGCTGTTGAGTGGACGAAGAAACTTGAGCTGAGTATGATGTGTCATCTTTTCCATGTAACTTCTATTAATGTTCGTCATGCCAAGCTAATTCAACACGGGTTTATTCAAGTTCTAACCTTAGAAAATTCGTCGCAAGATTATCTATCAACTGAAAGAATCTTAGAATTTTTCAAATCCGCATTTCGAATCTACAAACCAAGCCCAAATGGGAAACCTCTCAAGGAGCGTGAAGCCTCCCCTCCCTGGCAGATAATATCTATGAACTGGGATCTCCCTCTCGCAGTATTCCTCAAAAAACATCAAACTGGCGATGTGATATCGATTTTCTGTCATTCCAACGAAATAGTGAATTAGGTAGACAAATGTGCAGAAACCCCTAGTTGTGATACCCCCAAAGAAGGGATCCAGTTAGGGGTACGGTTCAGTGTCACATTCGAGTCATTCAATGTAAATTGCACGCCATTGACCACAAGGGTTTTACTTGGACTTTTGGTACACTCCAAGTACAATAACCTCGGAGAGAGTACATTTCCTCCTATCACAGGCTTATCACGTGATCCACATGGAAGTTTTCATACTGGTTTTTGGTTTTTGTCCTTTGAACCCGTACGCATTCTGCTTCAGAATTAAAAAAAAATGAACTTCCAGGAAGCATCACAAGTTGTTTATGAATCTCAAATGAACCGGAGGCTCATGCCTTAGCGCAAAGTATTCCACCCTTCCCGTTCAAAGCTGCTTATTAATAGAGAAGTTTTTCTAAGCAGTGGCTTTTCGTATCTGTCAACGGATGGCTCGATTTCTTAGAGGAAGGCTGCTGAGCACTGTAACCCCCCTACAAGTGAATGGTATGGAGGCTTCCACGGCCGGCTGTCCGGAGAAAGAAGTCAAGTGTAGACGTAACAGCCTTCCGACTAACCTCCACACCACAACAGTTCTTTGTAACGTAGCACCTTTTCACATGGATAACTTACCGGTCACCTTTAAATCGCCTTTGGCGTGAACAGTTAACAGAGAGCATGGTAGGCGAATGGTTCATTCGTGATCATGGGGAAACTCGACCGAACAGTCAAGCGGCGGGGGAACGCATGTTTGCCGCCGATAGAACCAGGTTTTCCAGAACAAATTGGCCTGGCAACAGAATACAGAGCTGAATCCAAGACCGTGTGGAAGAGGGCTCTTACTGAGGATAAGATATCCGGATTAATTAGAGACAGAAAAGAGTTAAACAAGGAGCTCATGGGGAGGGGGCATCCAGGAGCTGCTTGATCCCTGTTTGATGGTATGCTTTGGGTTCTGTAGACAGTACTTCAAGCAGCTGAGAGTAGCAACAACGGAGTGTCCAAGTCCTTGGAAGTTATTGCGGAAGTTGTAATGCAAGATGGTTCAAGTGGTTAGAGCGCGAATCCGCTGACCGGAAGGTCCATGGTTCCAACCCGACCTCTGCCTCTCGATCTCCCCTGTTTATGTTTGGGTAACCTGGCAGTATCTCAGCCTTCGTGCTTCCTTCGGGTAGCAT
>NW_008751757.1:410077-411144 GCF_000715545.1 Opisthorchis viverrini
TATATATATATATATATATATATATATATATCGCGAGTATCGTATAGACTGGAACATTAGAGTGTTTATGCAGTGTTTATGTCAGCCAGAAGAAACAATATTCATAAGGTTGCTGAAAACTCGATGGTTCTGACGACCGAATTCGCCTTTCTTGGGGCTCATCAGGTAAGCGCAGTCCCCGAATTTCCGTAAGCCGTACGGTCTACTGGAACGGTCTACTTGGAAGCATCACAAACAAGGGAGATTCAGCTGGTGAGTTTCCCAACAAAACCAAATTGCCGTGCGAATGAGTGTAATTCGTAAGTTTCTTACAAGTTGGGTGCAAGTGGGACGGAAACTTGAGGACTGCGCCTAGCCGATGAGCCTTTGAATCCAAACGAACTCACACAAGTAGCTGTCCGCTAAAGATCGGTGTGTGCCACATTGGCGGTTATTCTGCATCTTGTAGACGTGCCAAAGAGATTCGACGGTTTGTGTGTGAACTCCAGTCATTGAATCCACAAAGTTTTCCGCATGGTTAACCGTTTCGTGAGTATAATTCATGTCAAGCATCGTTTCGATTCCTTGGTATGATCCGCACATATCGGAGATGATGATTGAACCGGGAGCGATGCAGGCCTGGATTGTGTCCATCAAAGTGGCCGCAGTTCGATCTGGCAATGCATAGATGAACACCTCTTTAGTTTCCCGATAGATCCGTCCGAAAATCCACTGCTGGGGAAGGACTTGCCCTGCATGGTTTCTACGGCGAGATATAAGCGTTCCATCGATCTCGACGTGTAGACCTAGGCCACCAATAACTGCTGGAGTCTGCAAAAGCCGCCAGGCGCAAACTTCACGAACAAAGTACTTCCAGTCAACAGCGGTCGTGTGGCTTATAGATGACTTTGCTGAACAGAACTTGATTTTTGTCAAATTTTTGGACCAGCAATAAATGAACGAAATTACTGTCCTAAAGTCCATCCTAGACCGCTCCAACCAAGTTCCCTTTCGAAAACCGATTTGCCGACACTGTCTGGCATTACTCCTCCACCTCTCAGAAACAGTTGAAAGTGTCATTTGGTGGC
>NW_008751757.1:415295-421810 GCF_000715545.1 Opisthorchis viverrini
CAGGTCAATCAATGGTTAGAAATATTTTCAGACATGGTCCAGTCGTGCACTCATGCATCCAAGCTACTGCCTTCATCGCATAGCTCCCTTCCCCAAATCACCCACATGACAGTCCCCTGACAGTGCTATATTTACGCACCAATTTATCAGCTCCCGCCTCCAATACGCAGCTACCTACCCCACATACCCGAATCACCTACAACCACTGTACGGCGAGCACACGGTTCATAGAGTTGACAATGATGATGATGATGACGGTGATGATGATGATGATGATGACGATGATGATGATGATGTACAGGGGTTTTAGGAATACGTGCTCCTTTTGGTAATAATGTCCAAAATTTGTGTCACGTCACTCATAGTTATCACCATAAAAGTCGGTATGAGGTGTAATGAGAATTGGCAGCTCTCAAAACCAAATTTGTTCACGGCTTGTGAACATCATGAACACTCGATTTTTGGCTCGTATTCGGAGCGAAATAGCTCGTCTTGATAAAATACTACTTATAAGTTCAATGAACCCTCCCCATTGTCGGTTTTCTACCCAACGTGGAGCATCAACTTAGCCCATCAATCCTATTTCCTACTTGAATACCAGAGGGTTTGCAGATAGACCGGAAGATGCAAACGCCAGACTCGAATTAACCTCTCGGGTTTGACCAGTGCTTACCCCCCCCCTTTGGTGTGGATTCACCAGAATATTTACGCCAGGACCGGAGAACGACTGTTCAGACGTGAGTGATGTGAATGTGATCAAGAGTACGTGTTCTTTCTGGCAACTGTGCATAGAGTAAATCACCGTAGTTCCCTAAATTTGCTCAGCTCATGTTAGGAAGAAACGCTGCTCACGTTGGCCTAACTGAGGGGAATTGTGACTCACCTGTGAGCGGCTTTGTATTCCCGTAATCTTCAGTCAACTCTAAATGATAGAGGCAAGTATGCAAAAATTACGTCAAGTTTCCCTTAGATTACAAAAAATCTTTCTTTTTTAGTTTGTTAACAATCAGTTTGTTTTAATCAGACGCGACCAAGTTTTGCCATCATCATTTTTTGAAACGTCGATTCAAGTCGACTCAAGATCAAACTATTGTCGAACAAACAGCCAAAGTGCATAGTCGTGCGCAGGGTTTCTTGCTTTCTCGATCGGCAGTTTCTACGGCTGATGTCTTCAGACTTCTCCTGCTGGATCACTGTCCTCCTGGCTGACAGGAGCAGTCTTAGCTATCGACGGGAATGGAAAAGTGCATAATGCTAGTGCAGAGGAGTACAGGGGATCTGGATGGAATTCAATAATATCAGTGCAGCTTCAACTCCAATCTTTGTTGAGAGGGAGGTTGGTTCAGTGTTTCTTTTTTTGCTGCGGACCCATCGCAGCAGTCGTTTTTGTGTGAGAGAGAGACAGACAGAGACAGGCAGACAGACAGACAGACAGACAGACAGACAGACAGACAGACAGACAGACAGACAGACAGACAGACAGACAGACAGACAGACAGACAGACAGACAGACAGACAGACAGACAGACAGACAGACAGACAGACAGACAGACAGACAGACAGACAGACAGACAGACAGACAGACAGACAGACAGACAGACAGACAGACAGACAGACAGACAGACAGACAGACAGACAGACAGACAGACAGACAGACAGACAGACAGACAGACAGACAGACAGACAGACAGACAGACAGACAGACAGACAGACAGACAGACAGACAGACAGACAGACAGACAGACAGACAGACAGACAGACAGACAGACAGACAGACAGACAGACAGACAGACAGACAGACAGACAGACAGACAGACAGACAGACAGACAGACAGACAGACAGACAGACAGACAGACAGACAGACAGACAGACAGACAGACAGACAGACAGACAGACAGACAGACAGACAGACAGACAGACAGACAGACAGACAGACAGACAGACAGACAGACAGACAGACAGACAGACAGACAGACAGACAGACAGACAGACAGACAGACAGACAGACAGACAGACAGACAGACAGACAGACAGACAGACAGACAGACAGACAGACAGACAGACAGACAGACAGACAGACAGACAGACAGACAGACAGACAGACAGACAGACAGACAGACAGACAGACAGACAGACAGACAGACAGACAGACAGACAGACAGACAGACAGACAGACAGACAGACAGACAGACAGACAGACAGACAGGCAGATAGATAGAGAGAGAGAGAGTTAGACAGACAGGCAGGCAGGTAGGCAGGTAGGCGGGCAGACAAACAGAGGGAGACCAATGTGTGCGCCTTTTTCGGGTCGCCGCACCATGTGCATGAGAGCGACAAGCTCCTCTGACAAACGCCATGCCGCAGAACTCGTTCTGATATTTTCGCTTCTTGCTGATATGTTAAGCACACAGAGACAGACTACTTAAAATAACACACATATCATGCGTGTGAATGAGAAAATATCATAGTTTCCTGACATCTTTGTCAGAAAGATCCCTCCTCTTGGGGGGCTAGGTAACCCTGACAAATTCTCACCCTTCCTTAACTGTCAAGCAAACAGTAGAACCTAGAAAAACCTACTCATTCTCCAGTGATCAAAAGGCGGTTGACATGGTGTTTATCGCTATTCACCGCTCGGGGCGGGTTGAAGTTTTTCACCAAGTTTGGTATGGTTGTGTGACGGTCAACAAACTGTGGGAAACAAGTAGATTGCCATGGAATCTCGGCTCCATCGCACTCGATACTGTATCAGAAGCTGTTGTGTATCTATCGCCTTAATACAATATAGCAAGCAATTCTGCAACTGGTTTCTGATAGAAGACAAACTAACACATGACTGTACTGTTTTGTGCGCATGCTGATCGATTAGTAACAATTTACGGAAACCTTCAAACTACTTTCAAACTGTATGTAATATACTACTCATAGGGTTGCTGGAAACTTTCCGACAGCCCACAACCAGTTTCGCCGGTGCTTATCAGGCCAATGCAGTCGCCGAGTTTCTGTCAACCTTAACTAGTTTCAAAGTAGATATCATGGTAAATCCCCCATACACAGTAGTCATCCACATGTTCGGTCGCCTACCACCTCTTGGGTGACACTTGTTGAAAACCTGGTGTAAATCAGATTTGTGAAGGATTTATTATGCTGGAAACCTTGGCCTCCCGGATCACTTGGTGTCCGTCCGAGTACGCTACTCTGGACATGTCACTTTTCGTGTAGTAGGGATTCGCAAATGACATCTGAATGGAAACTTCACCATAGTCTTTGGATTGAAAAGATCAATTCAAAAATGGATCAATAATGAAAATTACATCCCTTCACATAACTGCACGTCGCCCGGATGCATTCCCCGGAAATACCAAGCACGATCAGTTGCTCATCAAGCCACTCACCACCTAACGATTAGTCTGAGTGAGAAGAAAGTGGGAGAAATTCCGCTGTGATTAAATGCGACAAACTGTCAGAAAGAAAACTGCGCTTCTTAAAGCCTCCCAGTCTTCTCTGACCCCCCACACAACGGACTAACAAACCTCGTGTGCGTCGAGAATCGAAGAGAGTTGAATTTTGCAGCGACAGTGTGATATGACATGAGTTGATACCAGTTCTTGTTCCGTTACCAGCTTACAAATTCCTGGCAGACAGATAGATCAAAGTTCCTTCTTTTGGACCCCTAGGTTTCAAGTGCAGGCCTTTCCATCAAAGTACTGACCTATTGCAACCAGCGCGCCATTAAACTTCACCTTCCAACTCCACTTGTGCAATCCTGTCAACGGCCCACTCAGCCCAGCCTTCACATCTGTAAATCAAAAATAAACTTACGCCTCTGTGATAAACGAAAATACATAGTGAGGTAGACAGAGATGTGGGGTTTTTTTTAAATTGTCAGCTTCGAAAAAAGCGGGCGAGAAATCCCGTTTCCGGATTCCCACCACACAGCTGAAATACCAGGAAGGTGAAGCAACAAAACCCGACAGAGAAACTAATCAAATTCTCAAATCGAATCGCTGCTTCTAGGATGTTTTTTTTTGGGGGGGGGGCAGACTGATTAGAGTTACAAGACGAAACCTTGATCGAGGAAAAAGCCTAAAAGAGATTTTGCCAGAACAGATAACCAGGACCAATGTGTTGTCAAAAATGGCACCTCTACCAAACCGGATCGAAATCAGTACCGTCTGTGCAAAACCGAAGGGCAAGTAGGACTTTAAGAGTATCACTTCAATACAAGATTCAAACTGGATAGGACACGAAAGGTTTTTCCGCGCGAACCGTTCCTACACCGTTGTTATTCAGGTTCGTACAATCTGTCTAAATATTGGTGGCTCGGTTGGATTGATTGGCTGTTTATCACGTGGTGGTCAACCTGTTTGCCCACTTGGCTTGCAAACATTTCTTCACCATGCAGAGAAAATCGTCAGTTCTCGTTCATACAGTTTCTATACAGTAATTAATACACGCAGCAGGTTTGGTTGTCTGAAGATAGTCTGTCGCCAAATTTGGTCAGTTTCGGGATTTATGTCACGTTATGATTTGATTACCTTGCACCTGATTGGCTCATTGGAAAATATGCCCAATCGACCAATCAAATGGCACGAAGACTGACCGAAACGCAAGAAGGGCACAATAGGCCGATAGAAATAATGCAACAAAACTATCGAAATGAAGCAATCCAACTAATCAATCAGATTCAAGATACTCAGACCACAAATGAACACAAATCCCGAAACGACTGATGATGGAAGTAAGTACCGGGCAGTCTTCGAACAACAAATTCCGTTTGGGGATATTAACTACTCTACAGAAGCTGTTTTCACGTAAGCAGGAGTGAAGCGATCACCCACTCAATCGCATACTGACGGCAGGTTGATGACTGCTCAATGGCCAAAGTTCATACAATCTAACTATAGGCGCCACACTCTGAGCAGACGACTTTCTGACGTTTCCCCAAACAAAACGCTAAACCACCTATTGAGATCCGCATTTCTTCCCCCTCTTACATTTGTGTTCCTGCGTACAACGTCCGATTACCTCTTTCCTGTTACTCCTAAATTTTATCGTAAGATCATATATTATATTACTCCTCCTCCACATATTACTTCATATTTTTAGTTAATTACCGCCAATCGATCGATGCTGTTTGAGTTCAGTGGTTTCTGGATCTTGAATCAATACATTTATATGTGGAAGCCAACCAAAGCAAACACCGCAATGTTTTTGAATGACACCTGATACGACTTGCTAACCACTGGGTACATTCAAGTTGGCCTTCAAGTAACATAGACGTACTGTGTCTACCTAGTGAACCTCAAGAATGATGAACCATTCAAGTTGGCCTTCAAGTAACATAAACGTACTGTGTCCACCTAGTGAGCCTCAAGAAGAATGAAACCGGTCATGGTCTCTATAAACGTTTTCAGTAGCCATATGACTAGTGTGTTCCGTGAATCAGAGATAATGGATGACGATAGACACGTGGAAAGGAATCTAGTCGATTAGCAACTGCGCGAAGCAAATTATTTCTAAAACGGACTAGCGTCGTTCTGAATAACGCTGTATAAAGCTCCGCATCAATGGTAAAAACTCCTGCAAAGTAATTGAGTCTTGACGGATGGCTCAGTTGAATCTCAGGTGATTCTCTCGTTCATAGTATTCTTCAAAACCGAACGAGTTGAAATATATCTATGTAATGCACTACTCATAAGGTTGCTGAACACTTCTCGACAGCCCACTACCGGTTTCGCCCTTCTTCGGGTTGGCTCATCAGGTTGGCGCAGTCCCCGAGTTTCCGCCGTCAACCTTATGTTCCATTTGAAACCAAATTACAATCCAGTGCCCAAGTGGGAACCATGCCAACTTTAAGAAAGACCGTAGGTGGGGTTCGTCCACCTTATAAATGGTTTCATTCCAAGACTCTTTCTCCTGTTCTGAATGATATTGTGTTAGGGCGACAACCACGTAAACTATCCCCCACAAAATCACTAAACAGATACCGTCAGCCGACCGTTGGTACTGTATTGGAATACTGATGAGCCTATTGGTTGTTGGCCAGGTGGCTGTTGATCTGTTCGCCGAGCTTGGCAATCAACCTGCAAGCACTTCGTCGACGTACAAGGAAACCTCATCAGTGCGCACCGAGTTCCGTGTCAATGATCAGCTGATCCGACAGGCAGGTTTCTCCTTTCTGGACATGCACTACGAAGCTTGAACGATGGCCCAGGTGCTTGTGTGTTCACCAAATATTACCTCTAGTGACTGGGGCAAAGTACAACTGACGTTAGTAGTCCGCCATTTTCGGTTGGTGCAGTACTGTGACGGAATTTGAGGCGGCGAGAACCAACCAGTTCCACGTGCAATTTTAAGGGCTGAGCAGATATATTCTGTTATAATCTGCTGATTCGCCGACCTGTGGTATCTGCTGCTGACCCGCTCCAGTGCCTAGTGTCGGAGAGAAAAAGGCTCACGGAAGGGAACACAATAGCTATATTCCAACAAAGTGGTTGCGAGAGCGCGAGTG
>NW_008751757.1:422027-423441 GCF_000715545.1 Opisthorchis viverrini
TGGTCAACACCCAGCGGGGCGGGGAGTCCCCGTAGATTCCGGTCATTCAGTGTTTGCTTTCAGGAAGTTGACCTTCCTGATAATTTCCTGCTAAGTACCGCGATAGCCACCAACTTCTTACCAGACACTTACACCGTACAAATTTGTTCTCAAAAATCCCTAAACCCCATTTTTTGTCTCACACTAAGCACTGACTTTTCTCGAAGCAGTAAAAAACAACTGTACCAGACCTGTCGGTTGAATTAGAGCATTCTCCAAGTTCTACCCTTGAAAGTTGCCCCAAAAGTTCGTCCTGTTTATCAGCGTCACTCCCACTTGTCTAGTATGAGGGTACTGTATTCCTAAGAGCGCGTGGGCGTACTTGGAAGGCCTTCACTTCTACTCTCCCAGCAGCATCCGTCAGTTTGACTTTTCCACTGCTGAACAAGGTTTCACGTGGCGTTGGGCGCGGTGCTATTCCGTCATAATCCAAAACAAACCAAATGTTCCACACAACTCTTCATCTAGTTGGCACCTTTCGTACCGATTTCGATGTTGACATTCTCAACTACTCAACCACCGTATTCGAAAGGGTGTACCACACGGAGAGTTTGATGAGGTTGTTAAAAATTCATTCGCAGGCCAGAGACGCTTTGCCCTGTCTAACTTTTAGGATACTTACCAGAAAAACTCCACCGAAAAATTGACCCCCCACCACCCAAAAAAGATTAAAGAAAGAGCATATGAAATCTGTACTTTTAGTTTTTATTGAAGGGGGTGAAATTGGGACATGTCATTATTAATTTACATCAAAAGGTCCGATTTTCGGTACCTTTCCCCCCAAAACGAACTGATGCAAGCAGCTCGCAAACGCGCCAAAGAGATTCGATGGCTTGTGTGTGAGCTCCAGTCATTGGGTCAACAAAGTTTTCGGTATGATTAACCGTTCCGTGAGTATAATTCATATCAATCATCGTTTCGATTCCTTGGTATGATGCCCACATATCGGAGATGATGATTGAACCGGGAGCGATACAGACCTGGATTGTGTCCATCAAAGTGGCCGCAGTTCGATCTGGCATTGCATACATCAACACTTCTTTCGTTTCCCGGCAGATCCCTCCGAAAGTCCACTTCTTGGGAAGAACTCGTCTTACGTGGTTTTCACGACGAGATATTAGTGTTTCATCGATCTCGACGTGTAGATCTTGGCCGCCGCCAGCCGCAAACTTCGGGAAGAAAGTTCTTCCAGTCAACAGCGGTCGCGTGGCTAATAGATAATTAATTCCTATGAGCAGAATTCGATTTTTGCCAAATTTTTGGACTAGCAATAAAGGAAAAATAGAATTACTGTCCTAAACTCCATCCTAGACGGCTCCAGCCAAGTTCCCTTTCGAAGACAGACTTCTTGCCGGCACTGTCGGGCATTACACCT
>NW_008751757.1:423520-433340 GCF_000715545.1 Opisthorchis viverrini
AAAAACGTATTGCCGTCTCCTTGTCATGAACGAGAATTGAAAGCGTCAGATAGTTCATTTTTGAGGTTTTACGTCCGAACGGAGAAAATAGTTGCACGAAATGAGCCCAGATGCGGATAAGGAATCGTTTTCATTAAAAATTGGCAAAGGTGTGCGTACATTAAATTGGAGCTGGGAAAAAGGGGGCAGGGCTTATCTGGAAAAGATCCTACTTCTCGAACATTTAACCAATTAACAGTATAAATTCCAAAGAAAAAAAGATACACTTGTACTTCAAAGACTGCTCTAAAACGTTCATTGGTATCAACAAACTACGACTCTCACCATCTATCCGGAAAGCGGTTGCTGTCGCATCGATTGACGGAGAGAATTCAACAGGTGTCAGGTTGACCTCGATCTCATATTGGCCTATCAGCACAAGGGAGGTCCTTCGTTCGCATCATGAGGTTGAAAACATTTAACGCAAAACAAAAAACTGTCCAGAGCAGAAAGTCATTAAAAACCAATAGGACATCTAAAGCAAAACCAAAGTGGCAATTGGCAGCTGTCAATGTGATAGGTAATCCGTTTTTATTCATGATCACTCTTTATGGAACCGTCCCTCCACGGACTGTTTCCTGAACCACTTTCAATGATACCCAATCCGCAGCTTGTTGGCCAAAAACACAGCTTTGTGTTCGCCGGATCGGAAAACCATATCAATAAACCGAGCCCCAGTTGCATCCAATCCAATGTACTTTAAGCAGAAACCCTTGATTCGGCACAGCGAGGGGTCCCGTTGCTACGGTTGTCTAAATAAATTGTAAGCTGTCAATTTTTCCAAATCGCCGTGGCGTGTCGAAACGGCTCCGGGCGAAGCTGAACTACTGCGTCAGCACGTCAGTGTGCGCGGTCTGAACGCATGTGCATGTGTGAGTGCGCGCACTAATTCTGGCTGATTTGCACGCACCAGCGTAATTCCGCATCACGTGACGGAATCAGCGGGCGTTCTGAATTCAGTTCAGCGAAGAAAAAAACGTGGTCGGTGCTTGTCCGTCATGCGCGCTTTTTTCGCAACACCAGCGGTTGCACAGTGCGTCCTGGTTACGGAACATGGTGAACGCGATTCCGTACCGCTGATGCAACTATGTTGGAACGTGCGTTGGTTACGTGTGTGTGTGTGTGTGTGCATGTATGGCGTTAATTGCAGGATTTACACAAAGAGGGAAGCAACCCGTACATTTCGCGTCATGTTTAATGGTCGCCGTCAATGAGGACGATTCGTCTGTCCTCCATAAATCACTCAATTTGGTCGTGGAATTATCATGATGAAATTGTGGTGTCCCTACCCTGACGACATTCTGAACAGAAAGAAATTCTCATCTGAAAGTGAAGACTGATCGCTGTCCATTTTATTCAGTAAAGAACCCGGTGCGCAACAATCATATGAACAAATTAGATCAGTCAAAACTGTTGCTGAATGGTGACAAACAGGTAGACATTTCCTTTATTCCTACTGTTTTTCTCTACATCTCTTCACTTGCAGGTTGAAATCTCACCTTAGAACTGTGTGGTTTTCCCACTAGCTGTCGGGTTTTTTTTCAAGTCACAGATTAAATTCCTAGGTAAGAACAAACGAACCATCCGCTCTGATCAAAGGAAAGTCGCACAGAATAGCTCCGATTCACCCATCTGTAACCATGACTACATATATTTTAGAACTATCACATTTCAAATATTTTTAACCTCACTTACGATCTTTTCGAGATAAGCCCCACCACTAATGCAGAGTGCATGTGCGAAAAGCTAAGCCCCGCCACTTCTTGACAGCTCCAATTTAATGTATGCAGAAAAACCTTGGACTATTTTTGATGAAAACAAGTTCTCATCCGCATCTAGGCTCATTTTGTGCCACTGTTTTCTCCGTTCGGACGTAAAACCTTTAATGAACTATCTGACGCTTTCAACTCTCGCTCATGACAACGAAACGGCATTAGGTTTTTGCAAAGCCACGGAATGATCCATCAGCAACTTTTATGCAACAAATGACACTTTCAACTGTTTCTGACAGGTGGAGGTATAATGCCCGACAGTGTCGGCAAGAAATCGGTCTTCGAAAGGGAACTGGGCTTCAGCAGTCTAGGATAGAGTTTAGGACAGTAATTCTATTCTTCGTTTATTGCTGGTCCAAAAATTTGGCAAAAATCGAATTCTGCTCATAGGAATTAATTATCTATTAGCCACACGACCGCTGTTGACTGGAAAAACTTTCTTCCCGAAGTTTGCGCCTGGCGGATTTTACGGATTCCAACGTTTAATCATGCCGAAGGCTTTGTGGATCCAAGAACTGGAGCTCACATACATAACCCATCGAATCTCTTTGGCACGTCTACAAGATGCAGAATAAACGCCAATGTGACACACCGATCTTCAGTGGACAGCTACTTGTGTGAGTTCATTTGGAGGCAAAGGTACTAAAAAACGAACCCTTTGTTGTAAATGATTAACGACATGTCCCAATTTCATCCTTTTCAATAAAAACTAATATAACAAATTTCATACTCCTTTTTTCTAATCGTTTTTTCGATGGCGGGTGTTAATTTTTGGCGGGGCCTCTCTGGAAAAGATCCCTCACTTATTCTGCAATTTGGTTATTGGTCCAAGTGTCCTTCTCTGGAGCTACCCGCGGAATGGAAAGACGTCATCTCTTGATGGCGTTCTAAGTAAAGGTGAGCAGTCTGTATTTTGAGCTGTTTTGGATCGATAATTAGTAGGCGTTGAGTCAACTATGCAGCAGACGAAGCAACTAGAGATCAGCATGAGTGTGTATCGCAGTAACAACAGTGAGAAAAGCAACCCTGGTATTCGCCCGAAACTCTCACCAACGCATTTCGAGAAACTTTTGGTCACACGCCATCGTAGCCACTTAATCGCTTTTGCCTTGTGTCGAAATGTCATGGTGATCACAGGAAACTTTTGTATGTTGAATTCAATTCTGACATGACATGGAAAATACTGCAAAATCTTGAATATGGTTCCAGCTGAAAAGTGAGGGGCGATCTTTGCGCAACGTACGCAAATAAAGAATATTCTGTCTGGTCCACGTTGAAAGCCACACCATACTCTGTACACTGTGACCTCAGTGCGAGAAGGTTGGCGGACAAATAGACAGTCGTATTTGACCAACAGACATGCTGTTTCCCGCTGTGCCCAGCCCCGTTATCGGATGTTACGTAGTCAAGAAGTCTCAATTTTTCAGTTTGCAAACCACCGTGGCAGCTAAAGTACGAGGCGACAGCGCATTCAGTTGAAGAATATCATAAACGACAGATTCAGCTGAAGTTCAGTTGCTTCTTGCTTTAAAACCGAATTGACGCACAAATGGTTGCATTTCGTGAATCACGCCCAACTGGATCCTGAGTGAAACATAAAGTTGACTGAGCGGAAACTCGGGGGCTGTTTTTACCAGGTGAGCCCCAAGAGGGTCGAGTGAAGCCGGCAATAAGCTGTCTTATGAGTAGTACTCCTACAGGGAACTAAACTACGATACCTCGAATATCGTGCCGACTTAAACACAAGGTGGGCTGTGTGTCAGCAAATTCAACTGGATGACATTGTATACGAAACACGATTATTCTGCAGATGAGTGTATTTCGCCAGAATTATGCATTCTTTTTCCGGAAAACCGCTGAAAACCAAGAAAGGATCGCGTAAAATACTTGGATTGATTTCATCAACCTATTGGGCCATGTCATATCACTGTACTCCACTGTCTGATACATGAGACTTCAAAAATCAAGCGTCTAAGAAGAATCCAACCGCGTACTGATATTTTCTCTCCGAATTGTAACGAAAAGTTTGCAGTGGCTGCGAGCTGGCTCGTCAAACAGACCAACAGCCACCCGACCAACAACGCTAGGGGAAATAGCCGCTCCACTGCTGACTGCGATGCCATTGGAGTAGAACCAGAACGCACCAACCAGGGACGTCCTGAAGTGCAAACTGAGAGCACAGAAGCACGACACAAACCGATAGGAAAACTAGCCAACCAGATGAAGCGGACCAGTCATCCGCTGCAACAACTTGTCCAATCATGAACAAATACCACACGCCTGGCCGATCGATAGGTGAATCAACTCAAGGCGTTCACGATCGTGTTCGGGCAGGATGTGGGAAAATAATGCAGGTCAACGCTCACGTATAACTCCTTCTAACAGTATGTTTGCTACGCCTCTGTTTGGATAAAATCTCGTTGCTTTTGATGAGTTTAGNAATGCAGGTCAACGCTCACGTATAACTCCTTCTAACAGTATGTTTGCTACGCCTCTGTTTGGATAAAATCTCGTTGCTTTTGAATGAGTTTAGCTATAATCCCATACCGTATGCTTATACGTTCTTCCTATTGATCAACCATTTGTGTAGAAAATAATCTTACAACACAGATGCCACCAGCGCATTGCGCTGGTCTCTTTGAGAAGTGAAGAAACGGTAAACAAACTGCTCCTTGCCACGTTCGTTTATCAGGGCTTCAACGCAATTTCACCTGATCTATAGGGCAAATGGGACAGAATGGGACTTGCAGTATCATTTCGGCATTGGATTAACTTCTGAGCCCGTAGTAAAGAGCCACGGAAGCTGTAGCCGTGAAGTCACGTAGTTTACTGGTAAGTCTCATTCAAGCTGCAGTCGTCGCGATGTCCACAAGCAACGATCAGACATGATCTCATTCCGTGTATCGCTGCAACTGATGTAGGCTTCCGCGGCTCTGTCAGATTATCAGGCAGTCAACTCCCAGAAAGTCGATCTTCTCCTTGTCTTACAATGGTGCTGAGGGCGTGGTTGATTTCAAGGTATCAGCTCTATCACAATGATTACAAAAACAGTAACCAAACTGGCAGCTGTGACTGCAGAGCGACTGAGAGGATTCACTACAAAACTGAAATGAAGACTCTGAGGCGTAATTTCCGCACTGTCCACAGAAAGAAGTCAACAACTCGGTCCTTTCTCAGTTCAGTGTCCCAAAAACCGTATGCAAATCGAGTAGCGCTGGGAAGAACTGAAGAAACAGAACGAACACCACCCATTAGACGTAGGTGTCTCTCCCGATGTCTAGAAACGCGCGATACACTAGAACCACGTGCCTTGTGTACACGTTCATATACGCCATTGGAAATCCTCAATCAGAGCTCTATAATGTCAACAAGGAAATCTCGCTGACGCTGAGTCACAAGAAATCGGACGGAATTTCGATGGAGGCAAACTGTTCATACTAAAATGCACTTTCAAGATAAAGTTTGATAAACCATCGATCAATTCTAGTCTCTTTGTGGTCGTCTATCATGGTCCCTGAGAAAAGCGCATATTCCGAATTCAGCCAAAATTAGTGTCCCTTGTTTACTTCCTTATCGAATCATACTTCCAACATGCGAATCGACAGAAGGACCGTCCTCAATCACGGCGTAGTTCGAGAACTACACTTATTTGCAAGCTAAGTTTGGTTCACGTAGAACATAATGCTGATTGGGGGAACCTCGGAGACCAGGCCTATCTTATGAGTTTCCAGAATGGTGGGCAAAACCCGTCTTGGGCTGCCGAACAGTTGTCAGCAACTTTAAGAGTGGTGCTCCGTAAAGAATAGTTCTCATCCACGTCAAGCAAAGGGTCCAGGACGACCTTGGAGGACACTGTCATCGAGGTGCTTCATCCTTACAGCGCACAGACAGGAATTCCGCGAGATACAGTGCTTTTCCGGGATGACACCCTAAAGAAATGAAAAATTGCCATGATGCCAAATGGACTGTTTACTCCTTGGGGGTACTAGTCTGAAGTCAGGGTATATTCTACTTACGGCGCTTCGATAGTCCAGTTATCTGGGTATCTGTCAGGTGAGAACTTTGATCTGTGGACCGCAAATGAATGGCAACTGCGTGAGATAGTGAAAGCCCACAAGCTCAGAATGGTGTCACCAGTTTAAACTGGTTTGTAACCAATTTCGGTGTGCCAATTGACAGAAAACAACAGCTAAACATCGTTAGCTTCTCTCATTTCTGATTGACAGACAAGACAAAGCATTCCTTCTCTCTTTCCAGTCTACTAAATGGACCGCAGTCTACCAAATTGTTTCAACCACCTATTCGAACGGGGCGCTGCAACCTATTGTCCAGAACTGGGTCAGCTAAGGCGCACTGGCGATGTTAGCTGTGAGTGTGGCACTGGTCTGAACAGTTACGTCTTGTGGCACCAAAGTACTTAAACACGCTATTTTCTGACGGGTTACAGTTAGCATTTCAGCCACGTTAATGTTCGCTGATGTGCTGATGTGCTGTTCTGTGGTAGTCAGTGACCGAACTCTGCCATCCCGGAACTGCGGCCCAATTCGCGCACCAGATAAACCTCTCTGACTCCCCCTTTCAAATCATGATAGACGTTCGTTCCGAATTTCCGGCAACTGGCAAAGTGAAGTGGAGAAAAAACGTCCCTTGTCCGTCAAATTTTGACACCCCTCATGTGGTTGACGTCATGGACTACATCCACGAGCGTGTGGTGTGGAGAAAATTGCGTCTGTTAGCCCCCAGAAAAACAATCTATGTGGTCAAATTCGTGTGTTTGTGTTTGTGTGTGTTTGTGTGTGTATGCACTTTTCGGATGTGAACCACTCTACGTCCTGGTTCAACAATCTTTTGGTTAGCTGTTGTGGCGTCTCTGCGAATTGGTGTGGTACACTCTTGAATATCCGATTTGTAGGGTTGAGATCAGCTGGGTCACTTGAAAACATCAGCAGAGTACTGGAGGTTGCGAAGTGACCCACCTGATGGACAGGTTGTCCTGAGGTGGCAAGCCTTATTCCGGATTCTCTCGGCATAGATTTTTCGCTCCAGGTTGTAACTCTTAAGGGTGAATCTTTTGTCTTACCTGACTTTTGTCCATGACTCCAGGTAACCCCTCCCCCCGCCCGTGAACGAACCTTCCCGACTAGTAAGGAAGTTCACAGACATGACAAACTATTAATCATAACTACAGACTTGCTGTTTTCCTTCGCCAGGGCCGTTGAGCAAGCTTCGCGGTCAACGCAGTCAACTGGTGCTCTGATGCCCACGACAATAATCCCACTGAAGCTCATGGACAGATAATTGCAAAATAACATGAATACCAACCAAGTTTTCGTCTTATCTGTTTAACCAATCTACGCCAAAAATCCGATAAGTATTGTACCACATTTGTTTGGCATTTCTAGTTGAAAAGGCGTGGCTCTCATGTCGGTAGATGATACTCCAGTGTTTTATCTTCTAACCTAGACAGTGGACGAACTCCAGTCGCTATGTGGATGTTTCAACCGTACTTGTCAAAGATTACAGTGGATAATCATTGTAATAGACATACGACGAGTCCAAAGTATCGGATCCATCGGCCACCTCAAATGCAACATTTGAGTGAGCGGCGTAATCAAGTCCATTGAATGGAGAGTCCTAGAAAAGGTTTGTAGGAGCGCACAAACGCCAGATTACAAAAGTATTCCACAGAATTGTGCGATCACAATCCCGTGAACAGTAAGACCGGTGGTTGACCTTCACGAGATTCATCGGCGTCCTTATGTGAAGACAACACCTGGTGAATGACGGCTAACGGAACTTACTTTCATCTCCAACCTAATCCAGACAGGTAGACGCGCGCTAGTCTATCGATTATCTTTGTAATCTCGTCGCATTACCAGTAGCGAGACGAGCGGCTAAAAATAGCGAAAGAGACGAGTCGCGTCAGTTGACGTAGAACGGGTTTGTTGCAAACGTTTCGGTCCAAGGTCATTTGTGGAAATTCTAGTGGTATGAGAAAGCATGCTTATGTCACTTCCGATTAGTTTTCACCGCCCTGAGACGCTCGAAAAGAAGGACTGTTTGTGTCCGGAAAATATATTGGCCTCTGCAACTCCGTCCTGAGCCCTAAGAACGGTCTTATATTGATTCAGCTTTATTGGAAACAGGGCGAAATGAATCAGAACAGAGTGGCAGGTTGGTTTGCTACGTCTCTACAATGTAGTGGGATCCTAACGTATCATACTAACTGTAACATGAGGCTACTTGGTGCGGCACATTCGATTGAAAAACATCATAAACGAGGGATTTACTTGAGTCTTCCATGAAAACCAAATTCATTTGCAAATGAGTGTATCTGTCGAAATCAGTCCAATTTAAGTTCAAGTAGAACATAAGATTGACGGTGGAAACTCGGGGACTGCGCCCACCGGATAAGTCTCAAGAAGGCTGAAACCGGTCCTGGGCTGTCGAAGAGTTTTCAGCAACCTTGTGAGTAGTTTCACTTCAACTTTTCTTCAATTTCAGAAGTTGTACGTGCCTTGACTTTATTCTAAACACAGTTGCCAAGATGTTTTTTTTAAAAAAAAACTTGCACCCCTGGCTACCGTTGGTTTCAATATTCTTGATGAAAGCAAAGTGTTCATCTATGGGCTGCCTGCATCGAAGCGGCGCATCGGACAGTCATCGATTTTTCTGTATGGAGAAATTATTCGCAGTGCACTTTGTTGCCCCACTCTGGGGATTTCAGAAATCACTCCACCTACAGTGGTTCCCCATTTAGTTGTCTCCCAGTAGCGGCCTCCCATACTAAAAAGACTACTCTGTCTCGGGAACTTCACCATCATATTCATGAACAATTGGCAAATCAACAAAAGAAAGCCTGGAAACTGTTGACGGTTTTTGACCCTACCAATGTCACCGTTGAGCTGGTGCGTGTGTGTGTGCTGAGATTGCTGGACAGGACAGTGATACCCACGAAGATTGCAGTTCCAGGAACGTCAAAATTCATATGAGCTCAAAAGTAACCCTTCAGTCAACTTGCCGTCCAAGGCCACGATTGAACGTCTCAGCTTCGGGGTCCACGACCATCAGACAGTGGTGAGCTGTCTAAGAACTTCAAACAGTTGCTTTTGTTGGGTGAGCTGTCTAAGAACTTCAAACAGTTGATTTTGTTATGCAACTTGCACAAGGGAAGGCGCAGTCACCGAGTTTCCGTCAACCTTATGTTCCACTTGAAACCAAACTGCACGAAATTAGCGTAATGCACCCATTTGCAAACTAATTTGGTTTGGCGTGAGGCTCACATGGAACCCAGCTGAATCTCTCGTTTGTGATGTGCCCCGGCAACCACTGTATGTGCTGCACCAGGTCGCCAAATGTTTCAGTTGCTACGATATACGAGATATCACGGTACATGTTGAAAATTCGTCGACAGCCCACGACCAGTTTCGCCCTTCTTCGGGTTGGCTCATCAAGTAGGCGCAGTTCTTGAGATTTCGTCAACCTTATGTTCTACCCAAATTGCACGAAATTAGCGAAATACACTCATTTGTAAACAAATCTGGCTTTGCGGGAAACTCACCTGGAACCCAGCTGAATCTCTCGTTTGTGCTATTCCCAGACAACCGAATGTACTGGGTGATCAAATGAGTGCAATGCACAAAGGAATCTTCACATTGCCGTGCTATTTATCGCTTAATTGTGCTTGGTTTATCGTCAAAAAACGCATGAAAGCTCTTGCGTTGAACGTTTTGTCTGTGGATTTTCAATCTCTAACAGACGGCCCAATTTGTTGAATCGAATAATACACACAGCGCTTGTAACTCTCTTGATAAATAGTTCCCGTCCAGGCATGCCGTCAAACTATCTATAATCAAAACGTTCGCAGGATGATCAAATGTGTAATGGTCGGTAATCAGGCCACTTCAGGGCAGCAACCCATCGACTACAGTATGAATCAAAATTCGCCATTCCAAAGTTTAGATGTTTATCAGATTAACGTACAGGATAAATTTACGGCACGCTTAAAT
>NW_008751757.1:433376-438509 GCF_000715545.1 Opisthorchis viverrini
GACTCTACATATTGGCTAGACACACCCTCAGATTGTGTGTGTACAAGACATTGATAGAAATGAACAAACACCTGTCGGTGATCATCAGAGAGCTTAGCTCTCCAAACTGTGAGAACAAATTGAACTGTAGGAGTCACTGTGATTTGCGCAAGTCAAGGCTTAAGAGTGGACCACTAAGCTGATGATTTTTTTCGTTCCGTTCAACACCAGTAACTCAACCTTCCGCATAGGTGTCGTTGATTTGTTGACGTGGATTCACGCTACCTCAGAACAGGCTGGTGAGTTAGTCCAATGCAGAAAAAGTCTTGCGCAGCCCCAATCGACTGTGCAGTCAAGACCTTCTCTCCGTCGGTGGGCTCCAAACCTGTCGGAGCGCTCGTGTTGGTTGGGTACATGAAATACCTCGCGGCGATAGAACTATACTAATGCGTGCAACAAAACGCACACTTCTACACGCCCCTCTGGTCGATGGCTTTTGATTCCTTCTAGTGTATTGATCATAGACCGACTGGCTTCCACCTGCACTGCCTCATGTGTATCCAGGAGGCCAGTGGTTAACCTACATCAAGTGTGTCATTAGGCTTTTTCGGTTCAGTGCTCCCACTTGTGACAGGTAATCATCCTAGGAGAGGTCTGAGATTATCCTCCATCTCGACTTCTCGAGAGGAGTCAACTTCAAGGATCACCCAATACCCATATCTCCATCTTGTTCTGTATTGAGGATCGTTATATGCGTGGAATAATTGCGACCGGTGGGTGGGGATGGGGATGGATTCCAGATTGACCAACACTCAGAAAAGCCTGACCAATTTGAATATGGAAAGGTTTTTTTTCAATAGATAAAGAAACGGTTTGTTGACTTCATCGGGCATTTTCTCCTCAACAAACGTCCGATAAACGTTCAGGAATACCCTTTTTCCCGATACAAATTTACGAACTGTAGTGCTCGATGTTTCTTTGATATTATCATCTTCAGCTATCAACCAGCTGGGTCCCCTACTGTTTGGTTGTAACGAATAGACATTCGAGTAAATCGAAGTAAATTGATAATACTGGCGCACGTTGACCGAATTCGAAACGTGCTAACGAAATTCCAACTGACTACTTCAACCAGTTTGTATACAGAACTAAGTTTTCAATGTATAAAATATCGTATACAGCGACCTACACATCGGACGGGTGGGCCAAGTGACACTGCCCACCACTCACAAATAAAAACGAAGGACAAAGTCTCAAGCGTCATCCACTGTCGACCAGTTAAAACATGGACTAGGAGACCAACCAGTAGGGTAGTCCGCCCGAACGACCAATCACAATCAAAGGTCAGCCTTAGTTGGAGGGAAATATATATAAACCCACATCCAGCCATCGACGAAGGGGCACAGACGCTCCGACTGGCTCTGTTGAGTGTTGGTGGCCCCTCATAGTGTGACAATGAGCCATTCGTAGTGAAATCGTCAGTCTCGACGAAAAACATTACACTCGTACACGAATTCGGGATAAAGCAAGCCTGTTAAACCAGACTATTCCGATTTAATCTGTGTAATTATTGCTACCATTAGCTCGCCGTTTTCCAGACTGGAAAGTGCAGATTAGCTTTAGTAGTAGACACTCGCAATCGTGGATATGAGCTCTTCCTTATCAACGGGGAAACGGAAAATTTGGTGAACTGTCTATGCTTTATAGGTCTTTCATTAAGGAAACTACTCACAAGATTGCTGAGAACTCCTCGACAATCCACGATTGGTTTTGTCCTTCTTGGGTCGATATCTCGAATCTTGTACAACCTGAAACGTGAGGCGGCCTGGTGCAGCACATTCAGCTGAAGAATATAATCAACGAGAGATTCACTTGAGTCTCCCGTGAAAACCAAATTGACCTGAAGAAGAGTGTACTTGTCGAAGTCAGTTCAATTTGGGTTCAAGTAGAACACAAGGTTGACGATGGAAACTCGGGGACTTCGCATACTTGATGAGCCCCAAGAAGGGTGAAACCGTTTATGGGCTGTCGAAGAGTTTTCGGCAACCTCGTGAGTAATTTCCTTCATGAAAATATACTGCGATATCTCGAATAGGTCACTGTCGACGAACGATGTTGGTTATGGACCTTCCGTGGAAAGTGGACTCTCTCCAAGCGGGATCCTTCTTAGAAGGGTAGACTCGATGGGTTCTCGGAAGTGTAGTTGATAGTTTTAATCCGATCATTTTAAGTGACAAACTATGCTATAAAAACGACAATGTCTGATTTATAAAACTATATGTACACAAAACCATACCAAGAAAGGCAAAATGCTACGAGTTTGATAACTCGACAATGTCGTGGAGATTTTGTCCTGTAAATGAAAGCCAATCTGTGCTGAAAAGCCGAGAAGCAGTTTCATCCTGACACGTCGCTCTTGCGAGCTGTGTGAGGAGATTTGGGATTTTTGTGGAGATTTCGTCCTGTAAGTGAAGTCAATCTATGCTGAAAAGCCGAGAAGCACTGTACAGCTGTTTCATCCTTATTGGGAATCATCAGGAGTGCGTATCTCAGGAAACTCCGGAGAGTCTCGAACCCGCGACCTCCCGTGGCCGTTCGGTCATGAGTGGCTACTATCTCTGTCTACTATTCACGGCAAATTTTAGTGTTGAATGTGACCGAACAAAGCAAAGCGACAGATTTCAAACTACTAGCCAGGAGGTTGGGGTTCAAGACTCTCCGGAGTTTCGCGAGATCTGCACTGCTGATGATTCCCAATAAGGATGAAACAGCTGCACAGTGTTTCTCGGCTTTTCAGCATAGATTGACTTCACTTACAGGACGAAATCTCCACAAAAATCCCAAATCTCCTCACACTACCAACAAGATAATGTAATGATCCGTTTTAATCATATCAGAGGGCAACTACCATCAGATACCGTCTCTTCAGCAGACCCAGAATTCATCCAGCTACCTCTGTTGCAAAATGATGCGGTCTCTGTAATTTGAAACTTTCAGAAAGCTACAGAACAAAACTCAATGGGTTGTTGATTTATTCCTGTAGATTTGTCGGAAAAGTGTGGGAATGCCAATCGGATAGACTTTAAAACAGCACAGTGTGTACTGATAGTTCTTTGTTTTATCAAACTCCACCCTCACGGAGGTTGTTTCTCCACCAATCCTCCGACAGGTACTGAAAGTCGCATGCATGGTTAACACACCTAAACAACTGTGCTATAGTATTTCTCCATATGAATCAATCTCCTACAAGACTTATTCCATCCGAGGACAATGATATTGGTGACAACAATTTACTTTCCTACACCATCAAGATAACAAACCGTCAGAAGGGGCACAAAACCCAAACTGAGTAAAATTCACTCCATCTCTCCAACCGCAACCCGAGTTTTCTTGCATTTCCCAACACACGAAAGCCAAAAAATCGTGAACGAAACCCAAGAGGAGCCCTAAAAGGGGGAGAAGCAAGCTCCAAGTTGATGATACTCCCTTCTAGCCCATCTGTCGTGAGTGTGAGTCATCCCCACGAACCAACAAACAAGAATTTCAAACGGACATCGAGCACTTATCAAGTCAGCTAGTCTTACCGATCGGTCCCCTTAAAACTTGATCAACCAGGTAACCAACTCACGTGACCCGACGAAGCTCTTGTGTCAACAGTGAAACGATGAAAAAGATGAATTCTTGACCCTAAAAACCGAATTACCTTCAAAAAATAAACATCGTAATGAAGACGCTCCAAAACAATGATCAAAACTCACTGATTAATCTCTAGGTTGAACGGATGTCATGCATTATATATCCTAAAAGATTTGCCTTATACATATTATATTAGATATATTATATGCCATAATATATATGCATGACATGTATTAATATATAGTGTTGTACACTCTCTTAATAAATCGGTTTGGCCTAAGGGGACAAACGGATTCGATGCGCTTTGAGACATGTCATACTGGCGACAGGGATGAGGGATGGTGAAGGTCGAGTTCGGAATGTACTGGCAACCGGAATTACTCACTGGTATGCGTGAAATCTTTCATAGTTGCTATTCTTTTCCATTGTTATATTAGGACCAATGTTACTGGCAAACTACTGTGTTTCGTATGCGAATTTATGGTGCAATGTGTGTCCTTTATGACCTGCTTGACGGAAAAGGACGCTTGTTTTGGACAGTCCTTACAAGTGAGAAACGTCCTGTCATGTACTCACGAATATTGTCTGAAACACGTGGATGTGGATAAAACCAGTGCCCTTGCTCACGGGACACAAACCCTTTCGAAGGCACTACATCACACCTCGGGATTTGGTAAATTTTCGGACGCAGCACGCTCCTTCACGTGAAAATCAGCTATCAGATATTGTTTATCCCTGACCCACTTTGGATCCAACGTCAAGGTCACAGCGTCATTGTAACGGACGAATGATAAATCCGTCCCTGTATTTATTGTTCTTGCGTATGCGGAAGACATTAACTGTACCGATTTCAGTGAGTGTGTCCGAGTACTTGACCGGTCGTTGATTGGCCAAAGTGGTTAGAGCGCGAGTTTACTGGCCGGAAGGTCCTTGGCTCGAACACGATGTCTGTCTCTCGACTTCCCCTGACTAGGATTGGGCAACCTGGCAGTATCCCAGCCCTCGTACAACCTTCGGGTGGCATGGCAGTTAGGCACCAAATGAATGCTACAGCTGAACGATTTATTATTTTACTCTATACACCTAGTGGGATGACGTAGGACTTTGTCTACCGCACATGGCGTAAAATCCATGTATAAGTACAGCGTCTGCCGGTATAGACTTCACTATGAAACCTCAGTTTGCAACAGTTCATTCAACCCATAGTAAACAAAACACAGGAAGTTCTTTCCATGTTCCCATGGCCAACTTTGAGTTCCAATCGATCAGACCGGTCCATCGAGCTATTTTTACAGTATTTTTTTCCACAGGAAATCGTTCAAACCCTAAAATCTCCTCGATGTCTGTGACTGACGTACAGGCGTGTATGAAACGTCGCGTGTTTGCTTGAACCCGTTGTCACGGCAACCGTTAATTTCCATTAACTAGTCTCTCAGTTTCAAACGCGACTTCACTGGATAGGTCAGTTCAATGGGCTATGGCAGTTTTGATAGACAGTATATATATATATATATATAT
>NW_008751757.1:438539-442028 GCF_000715545.1 Opisthorchis viverrini
AATGTGATATGTAACATAGGGCCTCTAAATTGCTAAAGCAGGTGGGTCGTCTTATGATGCTTTCTTGTTTTTTTTCCAAGAAAACTCTGCCCAGCTTGCCACAGATGTCAGAAGGATTGGTCCAGAAACCGGCCATTAGGATCGCAATTCCTTACGCTGTCTGTGCTTGTGGGTGTGTCCCATCGCCCAGTGAATCAGGGCTTGGAACGGAAAAAAACACATGGTCTGGACCAGTTTTTTTCCATCGCTTTATCTGAAATAAGGGACAAACCGCACCGGATGGATGGGTGCGGTCGTGGCGTCTTGACAAGTGTGGGCGCGCTTTTTTTTGCCTCATCACGTGACACGAATTCCCAACCCACGCGTAGACATTTCGGCAGTGGAACACCTGAATCCCACAAACATATAGTCGTATATCGGAAACTGGAGCATGTCTCGAATCGATGCCTTTGCGATCTGCAGGCTTCCATAGGTAGAACATAAGCGTGAATTCTCTCCGTGCATTTTGTGGATGGTCTTGGACAGACTGATTCGAACAGTGAGTCAGTCAGCCGATGGACGGGGGAGAGACCCTGCGTGAACCGGTAATGCGAAGCGGTCTGCCGGTATTTGGTTTCCTTTTGGGTGTTTGTTTTTCCTATATACGAGTAAACTGCTATTTGTAGCCTGTCACAACAGGAAGTTGGTCATAGGTGGGGCGGGGGGTGCCTTTCAAGATGAGAAACGTCCAGATGTATAGCGCAGTCGAGGCTTACACACTCTACTATGGATTTCGACAGATATTCCACCCGTGCCGTTCTGACCGAATTGGCTATTGCCCTCAGGTGAAATTCATTCCTCAGTGGGCTTAGGTGATGTAAATGATTTAGAGCACAAAGGACATCGAAATGACATCCGGATTCTCTATCCTACATTGAGAAAGATCGCATGCACTCCAGAGTTGCAAGTCTAACATAGTCAGCCCCCAGTCTGTCGGAAAAACATATAGTTCTTATGAAGAGGGAAAGCATCTTCTAGGGAGGGGATCGTAAAGATTCCGTCCTTGTTCTAACTAATGGGAAGTATGTCCATTTCGTAGACAGAAATTACACTGATTGAGATAGCATAACATAGTAGAAGAACCAGTCGTGATTGGCCCAAAAAAGACCTACGACAAAAACTACTTTTCTGGTCACCTTTGAGGGGATCTGTTCCAGACAAGCGCCGCCAAAAAATTAACCTCCACCACCCAAGAAAGATTAGAAAAAAGAGGATATGAAATTTGCACTTTAAGTTTTTATTGAAGATAATGATTGAGCCGGGAGCGATGCAGGCCTGGATTGTGTCCATCAAAGTGGCCGCAGTTCCATGTGGCATTGCATACAGATCCATCCGAAAATCCACTGCTGAGGAAGGACTCGTCCTGCGTGATTTTTTACGGCGAGATATTAACATTTCGTCGATCTCGACGTGTAGACCTGGGCCGCCGTTAGGCGCAAACTTCGGAAAGAAAGTTCTTCCAGTCAAAAAGCGGTCGTGTGGCTAATAGATAATTAATTCCTATGAGCAGAATTCGATTTTTGCCAAATTTTTGGACCAGCAATAAATGAATAGAATTACTGTCCTAAACTACATCCTGGACTGCTCCAGCCAAGTTCCCTTTCGAAGACCGACCTCTTACCGACACCGTCGGGCATTACACCTCCACCTGTCAGGAACAGTTGAAAGTGTCATTTGGTGGCCATTGTTGCATAAACGTTGCTGATGGATCACTCGGTGGCTTTGCAAACACGTATTGCCGTCTCGTTGTCATTAACGAGATTTGAAAGCGTCAGATAGTTCATTTAAGGTTTTACGTCCAAACGGAGGAAATTTTTGCACAAAATGAGCCTAGATGCGGATAATGAATTGTTTTGATCAAAAATCGTTCAAGGTTGTGTGCGTACATTAAATTGGAGCTGGCAAAAATTTGGGAGGAGGGCTTAACTTTTCGCACATGCACGTTTTGCATTAGTGGCTTATCTGGAAAAGATGCTTTTGAGGGATAACTTCTCTTCAGGAGCAGCGTGTAAAAACGCTGCATCAGGGTGAACCACTCTGTGAGGCGGACAGCATATTTTACTGTCGTTCAGTTGTTTCAACACTTAAACTCTCTTTCAACGTAACTCATCTCTAGCCCACAAAGTTAAAGAAACTCCTCTCGTGCCCCCCAAAACTACCCGTGTCTAGTGTTATTCAGAAATGAATACCTCACAGGCCAAGTGTTCCGCAATCTTTCTTTCCAACAACTCACTATGCCGGGGACTACTTCATTGATTTTATCGAATAACAGTTGACCATTTGTGTGTATTATACAAGGATTTGTACTTTACGAGCCAGTCACAACCGATGTTAAACTGATCTATTCCACGTCAGGTTCAACCCCACTACTTTCAGGCTTCCTAGTCTGAGAACACAGAAGACTCTTACAGCTTCACGTATCAATTCTCCTCTAGAGTATTCTTCCGAGGTCCCTTCATCTGATACTCTTTATAACATTCTTCTCCTTGATCTGCTATGTAGTGCCCCCAAATGATGACTCGTCGGTTCCCATTCGAATAGTTGCCATTTCTGGCAGCCCTCTGGGTGCGTGGTGGGATCTTCCACCAACAGTCAGCCCGTTGTTCTGTGATCCAACTACATGCCTTGGTCGTGTTGAGGGTGCCCGAATAAACATGCCTTCAAAGACAACAACAATATACGCTGGTTTCACCTGCCCAGGAATCTCAGCTCGGTATATGTTAGGAGGCATTCCTCCTACGAACATATTGCTCACATTTCTCTCTCTATATTTCAGCATTTCGTTGGACTGTTTGTTCCATTCCATTCTTGATTCTTCGAATCTCGACATTGGCTGTTCAGTTGCTGCAGTATAATTTCCTTAAGGCTTTTTGTTTTCTCAATTCCGTGTGTAACTGACAAGGTTGATTGACTGATCAGTAGAGAACATAACACTGGCGACGGGAACCCTTCACGAACCCAAGAATGTCAATTTCAGCTGAGGATTTGAAATCAATCCTTCAACAACAACAAGCGCAATTTGAACAATCGCAATTGCGACTTATCCAGTCTCTCACTCAAGTTATCAATCTACAAACTTCAGTTTCATCTCAAAGTGGTAGTTCACTATCCTTTGCGGATTCCATTGCTGCAACTATAACTGAATTTCACTATGAGCCAGCATCTGGTCTCACCTTTGATTCGTGGTACAGCCGTTGGGAGGATACGTTCTTGAATGAGTTCACCGGCAAAGATGATGCGTGGAAATCCCGTCTCTTCGTACGGAAACTTGGAACCCTCGAACACGACCGGTTCACCAACTTTATCCTTCCACAACACCCAAAAGATTTGACTTTTGCGCAGACGGTGGACCAACTTCGCGCAATTTTTGGTGACCAACATTCACTTTTTAATGTCCGATACAAAGGTCTCAAGTTGGCCAAGCGTGAGGCCGACGATTACGTTACTTTT
>NW_008751757.1:442997-486153 GCF_000715545.1 Opisthorchis viverrini
AAAATTTCAAAAAGTGGTCCACCCAGAAGATGGACCGACCGGATCAGAAAGCCTGTCATACGAATGCAACTGGACCCACAACTCCAGTTGTACGAACAATGACTTCAAAGGGGAGGTGTTAGGAGGCACTCCTCCTACGAACATATTGCTCGCATTTCTCTCTCTATATTTCAGCCTTTCACTGGACTGTTTGTTCCATTCCATTCTTGATTCTTCGAATCTCGATATTGGCTGTTCAGTTGCTGCAGTATAATTTCCTCAAGGCTTTTTGTCTTCTCAGTTCCGTGTGTAACTGACAAGGTTGATTGACTGATCAGTAGAGAACTTAACAGTATACCGAACATATTTTCGCCGCACACTACACATCAGATGAAAAGAGATGGGAAGAATTCGTTCCGATCTGATACCCTTTCGGCGCCTAGCTTCCATGCCATCCGTAGAAAGAACGAGGGATGGGTGAGGCACTATCAGGTTACCCAAGATGGGAGGGGAGCAATAAGGGGAGCAGAGGTTGGGTTTAAATCACAGACCTTCCGATCAATAAGTTCGCACCTTAACCACTGAGTCTAGCCAAACACAACACTCAAGTGGCTCAGGTGAGGTTGTAAAAGCAAAAGAGAAGCAATAGTAGGCTGAATACCGCAACACAGTACCTGCCTCAATATGTGACGTCTGCGAAAAAATCTAGTGTTTATCGTCCTTTGCCGCATCCGGTTGTGGAAAGATCAGGCTTCAAACAGAGCCAGAGGTCTATTTTTAATGTACTACTCATAAGGTTGCTGAAAATCCATCGACAGCCCGAGCCAGAGGTCATTTGGAAATTCAAGCAAATGTGGTAGAGCTGACCATTAATAAATTTTTACTCATCATTCACCCACTTCGGAAGAACCTCTGTCCTCAGTAAGAAACATCTTGGCCAGGTCCCATGAGCCGTTCACATTTGGGGGGACTGGAAAACTGTAATTTCATTATTGATTTGCACTCCTCAGAGTGTTGTAGAATCTCATATAGAATCTCATGTAGCATCTCTTATATGCAGAATGTCAATCAACCAATACTCGACAGCCACCATCTGACCAGGTTTCAGAAACTTGGAAGTAGATAGTTGGGCCTTTTGGGTCTGGACCAATGAACGGCTACGGTCAACGTCTTTGGTCTGAAGTTGACTATTACTAACAAGCGCCTCAATCATGGAACGACCTCATTAGCTTAAGAAGTGGATGTGGATATCTCATCGACTTTGTCAGACAAAAAGACTCCAGAAACAGAAAGTGACACGTACTGCTGAATGCAAAATGAACCTTTCTTTTGTACGAATGAAGTACGTGTCACAGTGAGAAAAGTAGATTGTCTTTGAACAGGAGAATAAACCATGAGACCGGTTGTTGGAAAACAGGAAGGTTCGGAAGATGTGACATGATGTTAGAGGGAGTTACCCGAGGGACCATCGGGTAACTTGCTGAACGGTAGTGCAACTCTGTATCGGTCCCTTGGCTTCCTGCTCCACCCACTATGGTATACCAAAAGGCACGGTAGCTTCAGACAGCCCTTTATCGCGACAAATGGAAAATTTCTAGGGCCGTATTTATAGGGCAATCACAGAATGTTCCACAAGGTCGTGCTAGAATCTCCGTGAGGGGACGAGAAGCGTCAAGCTAAAAATGCTCACTCCGGATTGGCTGGCATTCTGACCAATCGGACCACGCCTCCATTTGGTTCGTATACTGCACGTGACACTTCCGCCCAAACGGCTGGCCTCCGGACACCAACTTTGTGGAGATCAGTGTACAAACAACTGATTGTGACAAAATCACACATGCGTGAAGCTGCATTTGAGATATTTGGGATGAAAAATCAGTGAGGAAATATTGACAAACTCGCAAGAAGCCACTTCATGGAAAGCTTGTGTGGGGCGAAAAGTTGGTGAAATATGAAATGTCGAAAGGGAGTCCAGTCGCATATGGTTTACAAAAAAGTACTTTGGAGCACTTCCTCGGCTTTTCCTGACCCTATCACCACCTGCCCGTTTCTCTAGGACACCCGGGTCGGCCGAAAGCTCATGAAAAGTGAAGAGGAGACTCACTTCTGCACACTGCTCAAACTCCAACGTGAGTAGAATGGAATCACTGGCGTACATGGAAGAACCACACGGGCGATCCTTCTGCATTCGAAAATGTACGAATAGTGCGCGCGAAATTGCGAGGAGTCTGTGAAAAAATGAGTCACCCACTCAACTGTTCTTATTCCCCCAGGTCTAAATCAGTTCCAGAGGGCTGTCTGCAGCATCATATTCGACTCAGTCCAGTCGGTCTATATATCTTCTACTATACGCAGACGTCTGCCAGTTTGACGAATGTTGACCGTCAAATGATGGGCGAAATTGCCCGTCCTTTCCCCAGGTGTTCTGGACTCCAAGAAACTGTGAGAACTGCAGTGGATTTAAACTGCAAAGTGGAGGGGGTAAAATCCGTTTTGCTCAAAGGTAAACGTGTATGTAGGTGAAAGGCATGTGAAATGAGTGAGCAGGTGTACTAACAACGCATATAGTACAATCGTTAACAAGTTAACTAAATTAGGAAAACAAACTATTCCCCTGGATGTAGCATTGAGTAGAACCAGACAGTGGACATACATCTCTAGCTGAGCGTTAGTCAGACCAAGACGAAATTTGCTGTGCTGTCTCAAAACAAAACGCTTACTTAGTTCAGACATGACCCTGGGCAAAGGAGCCGGAGGGTTTCCATCAAATGGGTGTCCAGACATGTTTCTTGAAAAGCACATGGGAGTAGGGCCACTAAAACAATCGAAGCCTAGGAAGACCTGTGAGTGAGTAGCTTTCAAAATTTATCTGGCCAGTTGAGCACTAGGCTCAAGATTTGGATGAGTTCATTGGAGTACAGTGCAAGATGAACAACCATCTAGTTCGTGACGCTCCTTAATGGTCAGCCCGAAATGTCCGTAGTGTACAAAGTTACCAATCCGGTCTTTGTGTTCCAAAGCCATTCTTAAAAACTGCGGGACGGCCCACGTGGTTAGAGTGCGAATTTACTGACCAGAAGGTCCGTGGTTCGAACCCGACCTCTGCCTCTCGACTTCTCCTGTCTAGGCTTGGGCAACCTGGCAGTATCCCAGCCCTCGGGCCTCCTTCGTGTAGCATGGCAGCTAGGCACCGAAAGGGTGCTACAGCTGAATGATTTAAAAACTGCAGGTGTTGTAAAAACCATGTTCTTGTCGAACATTCATCTTCGATTATCGTTTCCTTCGGTGGACAGCAAATGCTGTAGTTCTTGCTTTGTCTGAAGATTTTTCCTAACCCTCACCACGGTTTGCCTTTTTTGTAGAGCTCACCTGGAGTACAATGCATTGGAAATGCTTGTGGAAAAACAGGCAAATTTATTGATTGATTGTTGCCGGGGCGGCCTTGAAAATTCATTAGAGATTCTATTCCAGTGTGTAAATTCCTTGTTCGGTGAAAAGTCAACAAATACTGACCTGCTACTAAGAGTCTTCAAACGTGAGCCTTTCACGAAACTTTGGGTAAACTCGAACCAGTGAGTTTTCGTCTAATACCATGCTATCCGGCCACTACTGGCTGGTTAGCAGTGAGAAGAACTGGTATTCGGACAGACCTGTTTTTTACCTGGGCTTCATGAGCCCCATTTTGGGGGGTCAAAGCAACTAACCGGGGGAGGTCACGTTTAATTCACTTTCAGTGACTAGATGAATTGTTTCCCAACGTTAAATGACGCAAATGACGTTTCTTCGTAATGGCAACAAACTCCAAGGGGGTCTGTCTATGCGACAAATCCAATATTTCTTGCATTGCCTAATCTATATTCGAGGCACACATGTATCGCGGAAAGCACACATTGGTCGTTCATCGATGGAGTGTGCGGATGGCTACGTTGCGCGTTTTGAAAAGACATCTGATCGATTGATTTAAATTACCGCTTCATTGAGAGCTTCTTTTCAAGCCAGACAGCCACAACTTTAAAATCATGGCAAAGTACGCTGGTCATGCCCCTCGAGTGATCGATCCAACCAAATTCGCTATGCTTTAATAAGTGCCGCGTGGTCGAGCTCAGCTGTTCCATTTAAGTAGTAAGACACAGCTATACAGGTTACATACAGATAACGGATATATAGCAAAACGTGCACGTGTACATTGTCGAGGCCGAGTGGCTGCGCTCGGAAATCTGTAAATCTAGAAAAGCTATAGGGTCGGCCCTCCCGTTTCGGCAACAGTTTGGACACTCAAACCCAGGAAGAAGCATAAAGACCACGTTTGATATTACAGGCCTTACCTTGTATCGATTTGTGCAATTGACCTTAAATGGTAAACTGCGGTTGGGTAACCATAAAGCAATAGAATAGACGAGCAATGATGTCTTTCATGGCCAGTTATATAAAAGTGCAACTGCATGAAATGACAAGCCCATTCAGAGGCTTCAATGCAGCCCAGAGACGTTTGTTTGTGTGATGGGAAGGGGTTGGAGAGGGACATCGGTGGACGCCGAACTGCGCGTGCAGTCCCGGTTGCCCAGGCCTAGAAAGGGGGTTTGGTTGAAGTGCATCATCTTGAGCCTTTGACTCAAAAGTCTGACCCACGAGACAGTGGGAGAATGTAGGGTTTTGTTTGGGGACCCTTCCCGGAGCCGATGACTCAACAGTCTGACCTGCTCGGCTGCAGAGGGTTGGCCTAACCCGAGGGCACAAGGAATAAGGCATTACTGTCTTATTCCTGATGCTGCTGCGCACAGCAGGTGCCTTTTGAGCAGCACCGGGCTGTTTGGTTTTAAAAGTATTTCGACCGTATTGGTTAATGAGCCGGCGGTCACGGTCAACCGTTGGGCGATGGGAGTGTGCGGTTTTTGAGGCAGACCTTTTCTAACCCGTCCTTCCTCGGGGGAAGGCAGCATCGCTGCTTCCATAAATATGGATATGTTGGTCACCTGGGGGAAACACCTTACTATCCTGGCATGGTTGCACCTTGTGGAACGAAGTTCCAGCCAGTGTAGCCCGCGGGATCATTGCAGCACTGAAGCCCGACTACCACATCAAGGTGGCGGCTTTAGATCAGTATCTTGATGGTGAGTCAGTGTTGATAGTTCAACCACAAGTTCGCCCACCTGCACCACATACAACCCAGCGGTGAATAGTCAGTGAAAAAGGTTCGACCAATCGGGTAGGTTGGTGCGCCGAGTCAAATTGGGTACTTTTTAACTCCAGCCGCCAAACTGATCATGTGAGTTCATCAGCTGACGCAAACGTTCATCATTGCTTTATCAAGCAAGCGCTATTCCCAAAAAAATGGAAAACACTTTTGGAAGACAATTGCAGACCCCCGATTCCAGTTTTGTCAACCTAGCAACCATCGGATGAACGAAAAGCTGAAAAAGTACACATTGGGGGACGGTGGAGACCGGGCGGAGACTATTATCTGAGCTTTTTATGTTAAGAATGAGTGACAAAGCTATTCAGCAAGACAGTGAACACTAGCAACTGGCTGGTTGTTTGTCTAATCGATCGAGACGGCCGAGTAATCGATGGATGGAATAGCTAGTAGCAGTGGAATGGCCATTAACTGTGTATGACATGATTCAAAGATGACCGAATCAGACAGCCACCCTTGAGTCAGAAGAGATGGTCGACGGAATTTGTTCGTTTTCCAGGGGTTTCGCAAACTTCTTACACGTGAAGTGCAACCGAGTAAAAGCAAGGCGACCGGTGTAGAAGTCAGTCTCAAGCGGAAAACGCTCCAAGATACTGTCAATTTCTGATAATGAACAGGTATTTATCCCATTTTATCCATTGCTTAGAACAACTTTACAGTCTATCGGTTTTCTTATACTAGACAGCCCTCCGTGAAAAGGAACTCGATTCTGGCTGACCTGATACAGGTCGGTTGAAACACACCAGTGCTGATCAGTTTTACAAATCGCGTACAAATGATCAAAAAATGAACATCATGCTTTAAGGTAAACTAAGCTTTTTATCAGGAAGGTCAAATTCCTGAAAGTAATCTCAGAACATAAGGTTGATGGAAACTCGTGGAGTGGACCTACTTGGTGAGCCAGTTCCCAGAATGATGAAAGCAGTCGTGGGCTGTCGAAGGATTTTCAGCAACTTTATGAGTAGTGTATTACGACTATTCGTATTTTCTTTCATCACAGTATTTGGCGAGTAGTGAGTGCGTAGTGAGTGCTTCTACCACGCAGCTGTAGCTTTGTGTTTGATTGTGAGCGCGCTTATGCAGCCTCTTGACACTGCAACCTGTGAGATCCTGCAAGTGCGGGACACTCGCAGTCTAACAAATATCTACCCTACGTAAAAACGGTCTGCTGGTATCTCTCGTCGGTGGCGGAATGACTGCACTGTCAGGTATCACATATAAGGATATATGCAACAATGACTCACATGTCCATAAACTAGGTCATATTATCCGATCCGTGATCGATGAGTCACTTGCCTGTGGAGCAGACAATTGATTTTTTTGCACATCGCCCTTATAACAGGACGGTCAACTATGATGCTGAACTCAACTGAAGTACGTTTCGGGATTTATTGCGCCATAATCACGGCGAGCTATTTTTAGGGAGCCATAACCAGTGAATTTCACAATGACATGGATGAGGGCTTGGTTGCAGAAACCAAGTGAGGTTTATTTTTTAGCACACTGCGGCTCTCACTTCGTCATTCCCATGAGAGTAAATGCGAATTTTATTCACAGCAAACCAGGTAAAGCTCCATGCGAATGAAAAGACAACATCTCGTGATCGCCTATTCAAAAAGGTATCACACAAAGATAGCAAACTTTCTTCTTCGTCGGCAAATCCTGCAGCTATATGGAATACTTCCACGGTGGAACGGTGGAATCTTTTAGCGGGAGAGACTCACCTGGAACCCAGCTGAATCTCTCTTTTTTGATGTTTCCAGGCAATTGAATGTGCTCCACCAGACCACCTAATGTTTTAGTTGCTACGTTTTTCGAGATATCGCGATACATGTATATCTTCGTGATGTCGACAGCTCACGACCGGTTCGCCCTTTTTGGGGCTCATCAGGTAGGCGCAGTCCCCGAGATTCCGTCAACCTTATGTTCTACTTGAAACCGAATTGCACGAAATTAGCGAATATACACTCACTTGCAAACTAATTCGGTTTTTCGGGAGACTCACCTGGAACCCAGCTGAATCTCTCGTTTGTGATGTTCTCAGGGGACTGCGCCTACCTGATGAGCCCCAAAAAAGGGCGAAACCGGTCGTCGGCTGTCGACGGATTTTCAGTAACCTTATGAGTAGTACATTACAAAAAATCCGAGAACTGTATACATCCTTGTCCTCTACCGTTTACCAGACGGGAACGGATTGAATTTCATGAAGGCATCGCCACACTTAGACCAGAAATTGTTTGCAAACAGGAAAGATCAATTTTTTTCCTGAGATCCCATCATTCGCGCTGCATGCGGACTACCAAATAGTTCAATCATATTGACCAGTAACCCCAAATATGAAGCGAGGTTATCCAAACCCACGTGACTACCGAGTGCGTAAGGACTGCTTGCTACGTTTGGTGTACTCGTAGAAATATTATCCAAAATAAGGTGAGTTTGCAGGACGCTGTTACAGCAAGATAGTTTGCACGTAAGAGGTAATTTTGGCAAGACAGTGAGTTCCAAGTTTCAGTGTCATGTCCGCTCATGAGTGATGTTCCTAAACGAGATATCCTTTCAACGCGAGCTAGTTGTTGGCTCGTTTCATTCATTTGGGAAAGAACTCGTGGATCATCACTGTCGAAGTTGGAACAAGACAACAAACATATCGAGAAATACACTCGGTTGCAAATCAATTTGGTTATCGTGAGACTCAACTGAATCCCTCGTTTATGATATTCTACAACTGAATGTGCTGCACATAGGCCGCCTTATGTTTCAGTTGGCACGATACTGGAGATATCGCAGTATATTTTCATAAAGGAAACTGCTCACAAGTTTGCTGAAAACTCTTCGACAGCCCAAGACCGGTTTCGCCTTTCTTCGGGTTGGCTCATCAGGTAGGCGCAGTCCCCGAGTTTTCGTCAACCTTATGTTCTACTTGAACCCAAATAGGACTGTTTTCGAGAAATACACTCTTTTGCAAATCAATTTGGTTTTCACGGGAAACTCAACTGAATCACTCGTTTAGGATATTCAGTTAAGTCTCTCATGAAAACCAAATTGATTTGCAAAAGAGTGTATTTCTCGAAAACAGTCCTATTTGGGTTCAAGTAGAACATAAGGTTGACGAAAACTCGGGGACTGCGCCTACCTGATGAGCCAACCCGAAGAAGGGCGAAACCGGTCTTGGGCTGTCGAAGAGTTTTCAGCAACCTTGTGAGTAGTTCCCTTATGAGGACAAAATATCGCTATTCAGAGGACAGGAATTGGACTGTGATCAAACTGTCAACCTGTCAGAGTATCTTCCGAAGGACCTGGGAGGAACATGTCTAGGGAAGCAACCTGAAACTCACTCTAAGCGTCGGACCAGTTCATCAGCTACCTCAGTCTTCCTGTCTTTCAAAATACACAAGTATGAAGAAGATTCTTTCCCGAAAAAAAAACCGAGCAGAGAATGACATCAGCAAACCGGGAAAAGTTAGTATCAGTTATGGGGAAAGGCTGGTATTTCGTTTGGCTGGAGTGACCTCAAGAAAGATGCAGAGAAGCTGAGTCCACCACAGGTGGACTCGTTTTGATTTGGAGCGGTGGATTAATATGACAATAAAGACTGTCAGTTGAGCAGCGTTAGTATTTTAGTGCTCGTCAAAATAGGGGGGATACAACTCAGAGACCACTACCAGTTCACCACTCAGCCTGGTTAGGATAGCCTTTCATTCAGGGTCTTATCTGAATCCTTGAGCACCGTAGCAATCATGAGACTGTCAAATTTCCTCGTTTTTCCGACAAACAGTTCGCCAATCATATTACCCTCAGGCAAAACCGATGAATAAACGGATGAAATGATCTTGGTTTGCAGACAGTTCTGGATGTTGTCCTTGATCTAGGACGTCACATGACCATTCATTCACTTTCATCTCAAAGACACCATCGGACCAATAATCCCAATGCTTCAGTGACCAGTCTTTAGATTATTGGATTATGATTAGGGTCCTAGGCCTGTGGTATCTGCTGCTGACCCGCTCCAGTGCCTAGTGTCGGAAAGAAAAAGGCTCACGGAAGGGAACACAATAGCTATATTCCAACAAAGTGGTTGCGAGAGCGCGAGTGTGAAAAGTACAACGACCTCAAGCTTTTTATTGGAAGGACACTGTCTGAACTTGGTCCAATGCTGACGCACGCGGTCTGGCCTTAATACGAGGCAGCGACGTGCTGCATATTGCGGAGGCGTTGTCTGTCCTTGATCAGCGCTGACTCGCGCTGTCTGGCTTTGATGCAAGGCTGTGACGCGCTGCCTATTGAGGGGGCGTTGTCTGTCTGGTCAACACCCAGCGGAGCTGAGAGTCGCCGTAGGTTCCGGGCATTCGGTGGTTGCTTTCAGGAAGCTGACCTTCCTGATAATCAGTTCCAGCCCCTTGCGACGCCCACCTCAAGAATTAACGAATATCGGTAAGTCTGGTATCGCAAGCCCTGACTGAGTTACTGGCTCGTCACTTGTTATTGTGGTGGCTTGACACACGAGCCTATAGATTTCTGGAAGTGACCAGACATGGCAAAGGGGCCTTGAAAAAATGCACTTTCCCGTCCCTACCGTATTTTCAGTTTGATGTGTGACAGTAATTGGATCGATAGCTGGGTGGCTCTTTTTCGCTCGACTCTGGCATCCTACCCGAGTTATGCAGAAGCTAATAGTTTGTCTGCAAGAGTATTCTTCCCTTTTGTGTTGGCTTTAAAATGAGTAAAGATGCGAAAAAATGTGATTACAGATAGGTTGGGTGTTCGTTTTCTTCGTGGGTGAGCGAGGGGGTTATGAGCAGTCTGCTCAAAGCCAACATGACCAAACCGTCTGGGCGTATGAGGCATGTAAGCTAGCGCGGCTTACAAAGTTGGCTCCCCATGTGACTGATGCTGCTGGAAACATGTGGTGAAGGCTTGCTCGGTCGAGAGAAGGCCAGCGCCACATCCTGTGTGGACTTACCCCGGATTCCCGGTTCCAAATTTCGTGTCGTCCATCTCTTGGGCATCTTGGTTGAGATTTTGTCACTGTAGCTGTCGGGTGGAGCCTGTTGTTTCTGCTCTTTTGTATGACAACAACATCGCTCAGCTGCTATGCTCGGAGACCCTTCTTCGAGCACAAGCCACCTATGCGCAGAGGCCTAGTCACACTACTGATGCTCTGTGAGTAGCTGGGAGAGTTTATGAAGATACACTTCAGATTCTCTGTTAAAAGCGGATAAACAGCTGCTAGAGAGCTGGAAAGTGATGAGTTAATTCTTATTGAGAAGAGAACACACGAATAAAGAGCCATCCCACACGTATTGTAGACCTGTAGTGTGACGAAGCATCTTAAAATGGTCAGCCGCCCACTTCCGATATGGAGCTGCAGATTACTCAGGGTGTAAGTCTTGAGAGAGCTAGACACTGTTCCGTTCAGATACAGTGGCGAAAAGAATAGCCCCTGCTGGACTGTCAGCTTTGCGTCATAGGACCGTCACCGGCTCCAAGAGAAGTAAAGTTCTGACGGAAACGGGGAAGCAGGCAGGTACGGGACGAGCCAGAAGCCTGGGCACCAGACTGCTGACGCCCACAAGGCAGCTCCAACGTACGCCAACATGTGGCCAATGTGGTCTGTGTGTGTGCACGTGTGCGGTCATGTCTCTTCAACGGTTCAACTCCACCCTGACTTGCGACGCTCAAGCTACCTGCCTTCTTTTTCAGACAGCCAATCGGAACACAATCGCTCATTCTGACTGCGCTCCTGATTGGTGCCCTCGATTCCAGACATATCGGTGTCGTATTTTCTGTGTTTTGTGTGTGTTTTGTGTTTGGTCCGGCTCTATGGCCAGGACTGCGCGCATGCACGCGCACGTGCGCACTGGGCCTGGGTTTCCACTGTCTATCGAGAGAGATCGAGAGTAAGGAAACGCCAGCGCTGCCTGTCTGGCTATGTGCACCACTTTGCCTGTGCGTCTGTTTGTGCACGCGTATGCCACGGGTGCGCGGGCGACCGACTGATGAGTAGTTCATGCAACCTTGCCCTCCACTGTGTCGTGTCCTGACAATTGTCCAAAAACTCGATAAATTACACGACGACCATCACTTTTTTCTGATCCAGTGAACGAAGCTGACAACGGTACATTGCTCTCTCTCTCTCTCGCACCACATTTTTGCTCCCACCAAGGACAGTTGACAATGAGACGGATTCGCTAATTGGCCGAAAATCAGTACGACGATCTGAGCCGCCACACAATCACAACTGGACTATGAAAAATCTGCTGTTGCTGTTTTACCAAGGACATACGCCTTTAGTGACCGAATAACCCATAACCTCATGATGGATGTCAGTGGCACAGACCCGAGGACCCGCACTGGATTGTTTCTTTGGCCATGGGCAAGTTATCCGGCTGCGGCTGCCAACGCCGCTGCTGGGGCGCACAGTCAACAGATCATGATGGGTGCTGGCGGGGCAGTAGGTGCCGGAATGGGCGCAAACATGCTGGGTGTACCACATTCCGGGTCTGGTTCTTTGAACGTTCCCGCAATGGAAGATCCGTTTGAAACATTCTATCAACGATTCTCTTACCCCGGTGCACACGCAGCTCACATGTCACACATCCTACCGCCATCTTCGAATTTACACCAACCTCAGCAGCAGCAGCAACAACAACATCAACAACTATGTGGTACTGAAACGCGGCACATGTCACCCCGGGATCGTAATGTTGAGACGCCAAACAATCTGCAGCAGGGCAGTCATATGTCTCCATCACCCAACACATCTAGAGCGCATGGATCATCTGCACCTCGGCTACTTTCACCTCAGCCACGGATAGGCAGTCACCTACAGCGCAACAACGGTCAGAACGACCACGCCGGTGTTGTGTCAGGACCGACAGACCCTCATGCAGCAGCCATTGCTGCATTTGCCTCAGTAGCGGCCAATTCGGCTGTCATGGGAGTTTCAGATTGTGGCCCCCCAGCCCTGTCACACACGATGCATGCTTCACGCCAGGGTATGCATCACTCAACATCACGTACCCTAACTCCAAACGAAATGTCCTTGAGCAATCTGTGCAATGGAAGGTCTAATCAACACTTCAACAGTCTACCATCCGGAGGATTACATTCAACGTCTTCACCCTCACCGAGTCTGAATGCTTCACCTACAAGCAAGAGTTCCACAGATGCCATCACCGCCTATAATCATCTCCGATCTCAACACTTGAAGGACTTTAGTTCAACGGCAGCTGCACTCGCGGCGGCGGTAGCCAGTGATCGAGCTCAGTTTGCAGCCCATATGGCTGAAGAGATGAACAGTGATAAACAATCGGATCGTGATGGATCTAGACACGCTCTGTCAAACGACTCCAAAGGACGGGTTCAGTCAGGTTCACAGCCTAACCTAGAGCACTATCACCCTTCGCAGCAACACTTCCAGCTTTCTTCAAAAAGTCCTCTTTCAGATTCTAGCGACACAGTGAGGGGAGATTCGTTGAACATTGTCGGCGGTCATTCAAATCGTAATTCCCTGGACTTTATGCGGAACGGCCGATTACTCCCGGGTCTACGGGATAAATCCTCATCACTGTTATTTCGCAATTCGTCTGTTCGTGACTGTTCAACACCAGATACACTGTCAGACTATCGATCCTCGACCGAAATGCTCATGAGCGCCCGTGACTCTCTGAATCCGCTTCGTGGGGACGATACCCTGGGTATCACACCAAACCAAGGCAGCAACGGAGGCAGCTCCAGTGCGGATACTCCGAAAAGTACCCATTGTGTTGTGGAAAACAGTAATCTCTCGATTTCACATACCACCAGTTCCTACACACATCCTGCGAAAGGCTATAAATGCAAAATTTGTCAGCATGTGAGTCACCAACTTGTTTGCTGTTGTTGTTTTAGCGAATTAGGTGTCCTGTCTGGGGTTATTCTGGCTGTTTTTCTCTATTCATTTTTGAAAATCCAGGTAGAATGATAATCTCGACCGCGTTACTACCACACCATTGAGAACATCTGAATAGGTAAACAGTAATGATCTAGTCTCAGGGTTAACCAAAAAGGGGACAACTGTTACGAAAACGGTCATGATAACGAGATAATAGCGATATCACATGGTCGCCTGCTCATCGATTACTTTGTTATTAAATTTATCTACGGGATTTGTACTTTTTGTCTTTCAGAGTCATTCGATTATTCTTTTTTGGCTGGCAGGTTTTAGCAGCTCGGCTGTTGTTTTCTTAAGACGTCAGAAGTTGTAAGTACAGGGGGCTACATAAGTAATGTACTTTCGTTAAGATGGCATTCGTCAGAAGGAACCCTCACGACCTTCACGCTTTCTTATTTTTTTTATCTCCAGTAGACGTCGTGGGTCTCAAGACTCGTTTCGACGTGTAGATTTCTAATTGAGTGATACTTGACAGTGATATGATAGATACTTCCAACTTTACCCGATTTGCTTGCACGAGCCCACGAAAACACATCCGTGAGATTTCATCCGACCAAGAAATTACAGTGTTAACCCAATAACCAGTTTCAACAAATGTATCCCGAAGCTACTGGGCCTCTATTGTCTTGTGAACGCGCTGAGGATAGGAAAGTTCGCTATTGTGACGCACGAGGGGTTTGCTGACTTTGACACCCCAATGGAAATATCGTCCAAAGGGGCCATCATCAACGTAGATGGTAGTAGATGGTAGTAGTAGTCTGCTCAAACCAGAAAAAGGAATCAACTCCACACGGGGAATTTCTCTGGGGTTCGATTAAGGGCGATATATTTTTGTTATTCTTAGAATCCCAAATGCGTCCTACAGTGTTCCGCGGCAGTCACCAGTCTGTCGGCAAGTCATTTAAACAACACAGGGTTTGCAAATGAGTGTAGTTCTCGAAAACAGTCCAATTTGGGTTCACGTAGATCATAAGGTTGACGGTGGAAACTCGGGGACTGCGCCTACCTGATAAGCCCCAAGAAGGGCGAAACTGGTCGTGGGCTGTCGAAGAGTTTTCAGCAATCTTGTGAGTAGTTTCCCTTTGTGAGAGCACACAGGACTGTTCGGTGCGCGGAGAAACACAAAAACTGCACTTTCAGGTTCGTCCCATAGCTAGTGACCAGCATATATACTACAAGTGGAAAATACTCTGAAAGGCATGGTTATCATCACGTACTCGATTTCTTGAAGAAAATCCATCATCTAGTTCGGTTACCACCTAAATCCGGCACCCTACACTATTGCTCTGTTTCGGTCGGTGAAAGTTTGCTGATAAATTGCCTGAAAATTCTGGGAGACCCATGACCAGTGTATTGATTGGTCGGCGTTATAAAGACGGATCACTGACTCGTTAGCGCACTGGCGACGATTGGTGTCGGAAGTACTCTATGAAATGTCTGCAGAATGTGGACACAACTTCCATCTTTTTTGTGGTCTTGTCCACAGACACAAAGTTGTACCAAACAAAAGCCGACTAATTATGGTCAGCAATGACCGCAAGACACTTTAGCGTGTCACTTCAAAGCATTATTGAGCACTTTCGTGGCGAAACATACTACTCACAAGGTTGCTGACAACTTTTAGACAGCTCATCCTTCTTGAGGTTCATCAGGTAGACACACGCTTGAGATTGAATAATTGTACATCTATCATAGGCTAACCTCGGGAAAGCTGAACGAAATTTGACGAATTATTGATTCATTCTTTCAGAATTAAGAAACTATCCCTGTTTTGCTACATACCGACTAGATTCAAATGAGGGGAATTCAGCGGCACTAGGGGATTCACCTGGCGTGCAGTCTGTAGCTCGGCCGCAGCCGTTCAACCCGGAGCCTGGGGCTCGTACCATAAAGACGTCAGTCCTCTGCCTGACACGATAGTTTTGCAATATGCATGAAAGAGCCGCACTAGATCCACACATAAATGAAGTAAATGTTACGCCCATTTCTCGGTCGAGTTCACGGATTAGTTTGTGCTCATCCAGCTGAATTTATGCAAGTCTGGTAACAAAATTAATTTCGTTTGGGCCCTGATACGTTTTCCACAAAACACATTTGATCTGTTTTTTTTCCTGGTGGTCGTTAAAATAAGTAAACTTGCAATATTTCGGCTGCTTTTTGGGGGCGAGGTAGTTAGAGCGCGAAATTACCGATCGGAAGGTCCGTAGTTCGAACCCGACCTTTGACTCTCAACTTCCCCTGCTTGGGCAGTATCCCAGCCTTCGTGCTTCCTTCGGGTGGCATGGCAGTTAGGCACCGAAACAGTGAATGTTTCAGATAAGGGCTGATTTCAATCGGGAGTACCACAAGGATGTTCATATGAATAGATGTTATCTGATCGATGTTTACTGGTCACGTGATACCTACTCAGTTTATTGGTAAAATATGTTTCAGTCACTAGTGTAGAGTGGTAAAATTTGTCGTCTTCTACAGCCAGGAGGCGAGTAAAATGGCTAAAAGCATCCAGCTCGCATGCTTAGCTTTATTAGATTACTATTTATTGCTATCACTTATTTCACTGTTATTAATACTAACACCTGCACTTTTTATTCGTGACTATGAGATCATCCCCATCGTTAGGGCTTGCTGACTTCACCGCAGTATGGGTCGTAATGGGGAGTTTTGTGGATGCAACCATCTGTCATCGTTTTAGGGGGTCGATCACTTCAGGGAGGTACATTCTGAACATTCTGATGAGCCTCCAAGTGTCATACCGTGCTCTAATTCGTGGTTTGGCTAACTAAACCGAATCTCACAGTAATTTGGTTACAAAACAATCGGGAAAAAACGCAGAATTATCTTCAAGGTGTATTTTGTTGTAAAAGAATGATTTGTGTTCAGAAACAGTTTGTCTAGCTCGGACAGAGCTGTACCAGTCGGACCGTTACAGAGCCCCCCTTGGTGTATCGGAGTTAGGGTAATATTCGACCGTTCTATCGTCAGGTTCCCCAATTTGTTAAATTTTCATGCCTGGTGCGTAGATCGGACTGTGAGGTGGACGGCGCCTTAGCACTTTTTTACCCAATGTTTGCAAAAAAACTGGTGTTTTCATTACTGTCCCAATATCCTTTAAGTGTTTTATTTTTATCAAAATTGATTGACTTTGGGGGTTCATTTGAGTTCTTGCCTGAAAGACTGACGTTATCTGACTCCATAAAGAGAATGCGTAGATTATTAGAAAATGTTTGGTCACCTGCTTGGATTTACTTTTATGTTTCTGATCATGTTCTTAAAAAAAACGAACGAACGAGACTGACTCGACTTTTATGTTTCTGATCATGTTCTTAAAAAAAACGAACGAACGAGACCTGACTCGACCCAGAATTGAAGATGACAGCATGCAGATCAAGTCGGTGTACGGATCTAACCATTCGGATGATCTGGTCGGCCATCGATTTGAAAAAAAGCTTATATTCCCTCGATAGACGAGAAAAGCGTAGTGTTTCAGAGATAAGAGGCTTTTGTCCGTTTGTGAATGTGTGTAAACAATGGAAGTCACAAATTGAGCTGTTTACCATTCCGGCAGTCTGAATCCTCATCGACTAGCTGAGTTACAACAATTCTTGGTGTGTGCGGGAAATAATGACCGGTTTCAATTTCATTCGTACGCTAGCAGCTCACCTTACCCTAGAAATGCTATCCTCAGGAGATGTGATCCTATAGAAAAGAAGACCAACTGTATGTGTGGCTTAGTTGTAAACCTGATCATTCAGATGTTTGTTTTGTACAAAAATCAATATTGAATTCACAAGACTGAGGTTTCATAATCATCCAGGCAGACTGATATGTTTACTCGAATGCTTGTTTGACGTCACTTTCTATGTAGGACTACATTGTGTTAATGCTGATTAGATCTACGTGCCTTATTCGTTTCTCAGTTCATATCGGTGTTACCAATAGTTACCAACGTCATCGACTGTCTTCGTCAGTCTACGGCAGTCCCGTACACATTATATCGTCTTTTCTTCGAATAATTTACGTGTCTACTCAGCGTCCTTCCACGAAAGATGTTATCTTTAAAGATCCCATCGCTTGTAACAATGCTTTGAACCTGATGTTCTGAAAGCCATTCTCACTCATGTTCTCCAATCGTTCGTAGGCATCTGTTTATCCCGGTAGATCAGTGAATTTAGCTAGACGTACATGAGATTCGGTTAGAATATCGATTACCAAAGATTTACCCAATCTGCTATTTGATACGTCGAACCTGAAAACCAGAGCCATATTTTGCCCAGGACTTGTCCAATACGTTCACACTTTTTTTATCGCAAAGTCAGGGCCCAGTTGTGACATACTAAGTTGGAACGCTTGTTGGTTCACGCTCTTCACCATAGCTAGCTATTGCTCAATTTTTGGATATTTCTGTGCTCATGAAAAGCGGCGTACAGAACAAAGTTTTCCGGGTGTGCACTCATCATACGGGAGGCTTCTGTACATTTCTGGTACATGCAGTAAGATGAACAACTGTGCCCAACTATTCGACCGGATCTGCACTGATGACCTTGATACTTTGATACCGTGGTCTTCCAGCACATTTTTGGTACGCAGGTACGGAGCTGGTAGTGTGCTGAAACAGGCAGGTAGGCGGATAGACAGGTTGCTTTGCTATTGCTGGTGAAGCTGGTCAGGCGTCGTTGTACGAAAACTGGGTCACTAATTGCGCGCGCGCTTGTCTCAAATCCGTGTCACAATCGATTCATCCAGACATGTTCGTCCCCGTATCTTGACCAGGCAGGCGGGTACCGCGGTCGTGGCCGTCTGAACTTTCAACGACGCTGTTTTACTCAGCGAAACACGATGACACAAGAGAATGAGTGTGTTCATGGTAGTACAAAGCCATTGGTTCGCGTGTACCTGTTTTAGGTTCTTAGTTTTTGACAAAGTTCTATTGTTTGTCAGTCTTCAAGTCTCTCATGTCTCATTGCTTGGAGTTGGTTTCACGCTTTTATACCAGTTTGCAGCACTCCGCGTACACAAATATTCCTAGAGAATGATCATGTACGGTCGATTTGGAATATCATAAACTTTGCAAAACCAGTGTTACCGTGACTGCAACCGCGGAGATTAGCGTTTTCCTCCGTGAGTACACACGTCGCATCATCGTGACAACTAATTTAGGCCTTTCGCCTGTTGTGTTGATTTTATCAGCAAGCGTTTCCTGTCTGAAAGACCGGTCAAAGTCATTTTACTCTTGGCAACGCTCGGTCAAACGACTGAGGCACACGTCAGATTACATTAGGGAAAATCCAAGCACTACTGGTTCTGCCGGGTTACGGCAAACAAAACAGGAAGAACTCTGGTGAATGACGGTTAACATTATTGGTCTTGTTGTGTTAGATTGCTCTTGTCTCGGGGACGAACAGTGATTGACTCCGATTTCCCCTTCAGTTTCTATATAGCTCTTTGGAAATTTTATGGGATTTCTTATCTCGTGTAATGACTATTTTTTTGAAAAAATACTGTTAAGCCCATTCATTCCTCGCTGAGGCAGATTGGAGTTAGAAGTGTTCTCGATTGGGCTTCATCAACGACCGGAAAGCCGCTAATACAGTGGGCCTCTGGACCAATGTCCCAGAACAGAAATTGTGACTGACACAGTTATTTTACATTGTGCTAAAAAACGAATTCGGATAGGACTCATTTGCAAACAAATTTGGCTTTGCGAGAGACTCACCTAGAACCCAGCTGAATCTCTCGGTTTCAATGTTTCGAGGCAACTGAATATGCTGCTCCAGGCCGCCTCATGTTTCAGTCGCTACGAAATTCGACATATCGCGATGCATGTATATTCGTAATGCACTACTCATAAGGTTGCTGAAAACTCCTTGACAGCCTACGAGAGATTCCGCTGGGCTCCAGGTGAGTTTCTCGCAAAACCAAATTTGTTTGCAAATGAGTGTATATTCGCTAACTTGTGCAACTTCTTCAACTTGGTTTCAAGTAGAACGCAAGGTTGACGGAAACTCGGGGACTGCACCTACCTGATGAGCACCAAGAAGGGCGAAACCGGTCTTGGGCTGTCTAAGAGTTCCAAGCAACCTTGTGAATAGTTTCGCGATACATTACCAGCTGAAACATGAGGCGGCCTGGTGCAGCACATTCAGTTGCTTGGCTACATCACAGACAAGAGATTCAGTTGGGTTCCAGGAGAGTCCCCCATCAAAACCAAATCGATATGTAAATATGTGTGCTTGTCGAAGTTCATCGATGTTTGCAAAACGCCCGGTCCAAGTCATACTGTTTTGTGAATGCATACAGTTCAGCTTACGTTTGGTCACAGACGCAGTAGCCCCGATAGGATGTCTCGGTGACACCGGTCTGGGAGGGTGTGTGTACCCGGTGGTTCAACGAGACACGGCTTTTGTCTGTCACATTGTAGCAACCCTCAGCAACCAGGCCGCGTTTGTCTTCGCCTTCATGGTGCAACTTCGCGAAGCTGTGGTGAATATCCCTTGTCCAGGCTATCGGAGTGTCACAGAGCACCTGATTGCTGAGTACCCCGTATCCAGCATCCCTTTGATTAGGGGCTTTACTTCATAGTCAGGATAATTCCTGCCTTTAGTGGTACGATGTAAAACGCGGCTTTGTACTGGATTCTTGACACAGATGGGCATGTACGACGCAGAATTTAGCCGTCTGAATAAACGGCTTGTCTAATGCATCGCATGATGTAATTATAGGGTAATACCTGTTTTTCGTGATACCATCATGGCTCCTAGTTCGTAGACTGGGTTTTTTCGGTCAGTAGGTAGGGCGAGGTGGTTCAAGTGGTGAGAGTGCGAATTCACTGACCGTGGTTCGAACCCGACCTCTGCCTCTCGACTTTCCCTGTCTAGGCTTGGGCAGTATCCCAGCCCTCGTGCTTCCTTCGGGTGGCGTCGCAGCTAGACACAGTAAGGGTGTCGAACGATCTTATTTTATTTTTTATTAGGTGATTATTATTGCCATGACAAAAACAACTAAGAATTTACTGCATTGTTATCAGTCCTGTAGTTCTTAACCCTACACTGAAACAGCAGTGTTTAACTTGCGCACTGCAAGTATTTTTTCAGACCTGAATTAGGCTTTGGTTCTCTTTTGGTAGCGTTCTCTCTTAAACATACCCCAGAGAGTACGAAATCTTGGAACCAGGCCCTCGTTTTTCTCTTGATTAATGGTCCATGAGGAGGACCGAGTCAACACACCTGCTTCAGCCAAACTGAAGTTTTCAGTTTAACTGTTGCAGCTTGATGAGCCGTACATGAAACCACATAAACTTGTTGATGTATCAAACAGCGTACTAATGAAATTAGTGATTCTCGGTTAGATTTTAGCCTCAAATGTAAGTTTACACAAGCCAGATAGTTGAGGGATCGTCCCTCGTGACGCTATGATTATTCCTCAAACTTTTCAGTATCTATACTGCAGGAAAAAAACCACAGGTAGTGGTGACTGACTGACCGCGTGAACACTGGCTTCTGTTCGCCTTTTTAGTTAACATACAACAGACATGTTTCCACTGTTTTATTGCGAGCTACACTCATTTTTACAAATGTTGATAAGGTAATTATTTGTCTGGTAGTTCAGTACCGATGACGGGGCCGTGTTTTTTCTGTCCAACGTCGCTAAACAAATCGTTAGTAATACGTTCGCCTTTGTGTTTGGTTGCTTTATACAGTAATCTCATCGAGAAGTTGACACCATGGTCCACATCAGTGCACCAGGCCATGAAAGAATCTTGGAAAGAAATTGCGGTACCTTGTAAAAAGAAGTTTTTATACAAAAATTCCCCTCTTGACACGAAAATAAGAAAACTCACCAAATATGGACAATTTCAAAAATCAATTTCCCTCATGTGAGTTATCCGGGTGTCGTTTGTGTTGGGAACGCCAAATTATTTTATCGGAATGAATGTTTCGGGGGCTTTGTGATCTTCCGATCGGGACCCATGTCATTCTTCCTGCATGCGTTTGAGAACCCAACAGGTTATGGCAAGTAACCGGTTACGGTTGCAAGCATGTCGTCACTTTTTCGTAAAAGAAACTACTCACAAAGTTGCTGAAAACTCTTCGACAGCCCACGACCGGTTTCGCCCTTCTTAGGACTCATCAGGTAGGCGCAGTCCTCGAGTTTCCACCGTCAACCTTATGTTCTACTTGAACCCAAATAGGACTGTTTTCGAGAAATACACTCTTCTGCAAATCAATTTAGTTTTCACGAGAGACTCAACTGAATCTCTCGTTTGGGATATTCTTCAACTGAATGTGCTGCGCACAGGCTGTCTCAAGTTTCAGTTTCATGTTTTCACTTCCTGGTCGGACTACCCGGGTAAAGTCCACCTGTCGTAGTGTTGCGATCATGTTAGGTGATTAACATAGAGGCCATCTGATCACTGCCACTAATCGAGTCTTACTTCGATATGATGCTTAGGTGCGTTTATCACATCTGTCGGCGCCTTGTACTTGGTCTCTTTTCGCAGAATCCTGAGGGTGAGATGGCTCAAGTGGTTAGAGCGCGGATTTAGTGATCGGGAGGTCCGTGGTTCGAACCCGACCTCTGCCTCTCGACTTCCTCTCTCTAGGCTTGGGCAACCTGGCAATATCCCTGCCCTCATGCTTCCTTAAGATGGCATGGCAGCTGTACACCGGCTGCTACAACTGAACGATATCTACTGTTGATGTACTCCTAAGAAAGAACACCAGTGTGTAAAAATAGCTCATTATCACTTGTAAGGTGTAGTAGATAAATGCTTATTATGGCTAACCGATTACTGAAGTTCGAACCCAGAAGCGACAACTCTAACCGGGTTTTGCATTTTGCAATTCAAGAGTGAATTCACGAGTTAAGAAGTAGAAACTGGTTTCAAACCATGTCCGGCTAATTTCACCAACTTCCCGGCGGTTTATAACCCATCGGTGCGTTGATGTGCGTCTCAAAACCTACATCCGTTTTTTGCCGTTCCCCTTTAGTTGTAGTACCCTTTCGATGCCTAACTGTCATGCCACGCGAAGGAAGCACGAGGGATGGGATACTGCCAGGTTGCCTAGAGAAGGGGATTCGAGAGACAGAGGTCGGATTTGAACCATGGACCTTCCGATCAGTAAATTCGCGCTCTAACAATTTGTACCATCTTGCCCCGTTTTTTTTTTTCTATTTTGTTGTTAGAAGTCCTGGGGCTCGTAACCTTTCTTGGGGGATGAAGTCCTTTCTTAAAGAACAAAATTATGGACTGACAAGGGGTTGTTGGAGTGATCTGAGCGAGTTCTATAGAAATCTACAAGTGGCTTCCATTCAGTGTGGTTCTCTTGGGAAAATTACTGTACTCACCTCTATATGTCGGCCTTATTGACTTCAAAAGCTCAGATCCATACAGGCTGGCTGGCCCCAAAAATAGACTGTGCGGTGTCTGTGATATAAAGTTCATAGTCACCAAGACCCAACCAGCACCCGTGGTTCGTTCCCCTACATTCCAATGCGCTGTCAAAAGTGAGCATGGCATCAAAGTAACGAGCCCATGGTGACTCAGCACCCTGGGGATTGAACGGAACGGCTACTGTCCCATGCTCTGGTAGTTCCATGATCGAGCGAAGGGCTAAACAATAGTTGCCAGGCCGGATGGTAAAATTCCAGGGTTGTATGAGTGACGCATCCGCTTCACTCAGTCGGGCTAGCGTAGCTCGATCGATTAAAATGTTTTTTTTGTAAATGGAAAGCCGCATCAGTAAGATCTATTTTTGACTTTGGTATTCCTGACTGAGTGAGGAGTTGTGTCGATCCTGCTCAGTGCGTGCGCTGACTGTATCTCCCCTAGCCTGGTGACGGAGCGTTTGAAAGCCGGTTGCCAATCGATCGCCACCTGGTCAACAGTCAGTTAGCCTAGCCGAGCTATCGATATTTCTTGACACACCGTCATATCCTGATCTCGCATAGAAAACGCCATTAGGCTCCCCCATATCAATTAACACCTCCCCCGTAATTAACAACGGTCCTTTCGAAACCACCATAAAGAACCCTTCTCGGCAATCGTCTCTCACCATCATCTAAATACGATCAGAAAACCTAGACACGCGAACTTTTTTGTGATTCACAGTGATCGAACTAGTCAGTAATGTAGTAAACAAAGTGTTGACATACAATGTCTATGTAGAGCAGAGGGGCGAGATGGACCGAGTGGTTAGAGCGCGAATTTACTGACCGGAACGTCCGTGGTTCGAACCCGACCTCTGTGTCTCGACTTCCCCTGTCTAGGTTTGGGCAGTATCCCAGCCCTCGTGCTTCCTTCTGGTGGCATGGCAGCTAGGCATCGAAAGGGTGGTACAGCTAGACGATTTTCAGATTTTTCACATCGATGGCATTTCGTCTTTCCGGTTGGTTCCGGATAGTTTTTTTGTTCATACGGCAACCATTGTGCTTTTGAATGAACCCGTATTCTTCTTCTACCACGAGTTTATCGCAGTCAGGTGTTTATATGTCGTTCGATGCATAGAGACAAACAAAAACAATTATAAATCATTCAGCCGTGGCACCATTTTGGTGCACAGCTGTCGTAAAAACGGAAGGAAGCACAAGGACTGCGATTTTGTCAAGTTACCCAAGCCTCTGGACAGAAGTAATCAAGAAGACAGATTTGAGTTTGAACGACAGACGGATCGATAAAATATCCACAGAAACACACTAGGGGAAAGACATCTTTCGGGGCATCCGTATGGAAGCACGCTTCCAAAGAGAGGCGAATCCATTGCAAAGGTCCGCTAGTCAGCTCCAAATCCCTCTGAAGTGGGGTCTCACCAACCCCACTGCCAATGATGTCCCCTATTTGGGTGTGGACCGTAATTTGGGGATCACTTGCGATCTCATTGTGTAGCATATCTTGAGATGAGATAGAACAGTTCACTTATCTTTACAACTCCGGGATATTTGTCCCAGTGTCGTCACTCCAAAAAAACAGTGACTCTGTAAACTGCTGTTATCGATGGGCAGTTTGGATGCGTCCAACAGAGTGCGTAGGCTCTTTCAATGTGGGATGTATTCGAACAATGTTTCCCATCGACATTCACTCAAGCGCATCCACAAACAGTTCAGGGTAACTAGAAATTTCGTGGCATATTTCAAGTTTCCTCATTTTCTGATGATACATCAACGTGCGAACGACCCGGCGCTCCAACACAGTTGGCTACCAGAGCAAGATGTCTCAGAATAAGCTGTATGCCTTTCAGTCAAACGTACCTCACAAGCCGACTAACAATGGCTCGCCACAGTAAGCCATGAGGACAGGTAACCAAACCAACTTTCCAGTCGTCGATCGATAATCGTTCAGCTGTAGCACTCTTTCGGTGCATAGCTGCCGTGCCAACCGAAGGAAGCACGAGGACTGAGATAATGCCATGTTACACAGACCTAGACAATAGCAGTTGAGATGCCAAAGTTGGGTTTGAACCGCGGACCTCAGTATGTTTGCGCCTATCTCTAGCCGGACAAGCTAACCTCTGCAGGACAGACGCAGTCGGTCTCCTGACGGTTCAACCAACGCGAGTTTGATGGTTTCCACAGCCTATTCTCTCCAGTTCGGAAACTGGATGGTTTGACAATGAAGCTGTTTCACGCAGCGCACAAATCATGCAACCTATTGATTTGAAAATTGGGGTGCATGGGTATGACTTGATTCTTTTGCAATTCCTGTAAATGAAAATAGTCAAATTCAGGCGGAAAGACGTATAAAGGTCTGATCGGAACGCCATACTTTCTGAAACGGTTTAGGGGTTTCCGCGTTAGAGGTCTGGTTTGTGAATTTCAGGTCATTGCTCTCAAAGCACCCATTGTCTTTCTGATCTGTGTAGAAGGAACCTCTGTTTCTCCTTACGTAATCCATCTGGCTATACCCCGGAGGATAAGAGTCTGAAGAATATCCCCTACAAGCGGTCAACACGTTCAGTAGCGTCCTGACTCCAACCACGACTAATTAAAGGTCTCGCCATCGACGATAGCTGGCCGTTTGTTACTGCTGAATGTAACTAAACACTGACTGAGCTCTACCACTGTACTTCTAATCCTCTGTCTGGGCGATCAACCATCCTTTTCCCCAGTTAAGTCGGCCAATAAACGTACATTATTTCACAACAGAGCAGTAAGCAGTTACCATTCCGGAACAGGTTTGTTCACTTTAATCAGCGCCCGCTTTGTAACAATGCGGCCATTGTAATTTTCCTTCAAGGTCCTTGACTGATCCCCACCCTCAAAAGTGCATTCTTTAGTTTCTAGTCATGAATGGTATCTCGTGTACAGAAAACCCGACAAAGATCACGTGACAACACGGATGTGGACATCAGTGGAATCTGACTGTCACAGGTTGTGATACTCATGCGCGCGCCTTTCCATTTAAATTTCTGAAAGTTGACAGCAGTGGGAACAGCATAGGCATGGGGGGTTTTTCCCCCAGATATTTAAAGGTCTGATATAGCAATAATAGGAGAGGCCCAGCCTCACGAAGCTTTCTGTAGACTCGTGTAGCGCAGTTAGTTAATCAATTGCCGCCGTGGGTAGCAGAAGCCCCAGTCTTTCGACCAAGTTGCGCAACTGATAAAGCTGATTTTAGGCGTGGATCACTTAGTTCGATCTTGACAGAAGACAGTTTGTGAGGGATAGTGCCGTTTCTAATCTTCTTTTCAACCGCGATACGCGCCACATACGTAACGAACGGGCCGAAGTATAGATCAATATCTACAACCGGGTCACGTGGTCACAAAAACACCCAAGCCAGACTTTGCTTCTATCCTAATCCACGTAAACCGCTTTTACGTGTGTTGTGCCCTTCCGTTAGAATTCAAATTTCGATTCTCCAGTACCGATATGTGTTTTCGCATGTACGTTACTTATGTGACAATGGTGTTGGTACTAGTGACATCCTGTACAAACTGTCCTCTCCTATCGCCATTCTTGTTCTGGTAAGAGTAGAGATTTTGTTTGAACAACCCACCTTTTGCACTGGAGTGTTCAGCCCACACATGGTGAGAAAAGTGCTGGACTGGCATCTAGCTCATATTTCAGCTCATCTCCGGTGAATAGCCTTCTCCATTCCTGCGTTTGTAATTTGGTACATTTTACACCTGAGGCGTGCGTGAGTTTATCGGTGGACGTTGAACGCACTGAAGTTACCACATTTGAACAAGTGAACAAAGTCACGTTACCTTTTCTATCGCGATTTTAGCGAACATGGAGAGTCGAACAGTTACTGATAGAGCTCCTACCCAGAAGCAACTAAAAAAGTAGAGAGGTTTCCTAGGGCTGTGGGCTCAAGACAGCTCAGTGGCTAAGGCACCTTACGGACCGGGAGGTTCATGGTTCGAACCCAACCTCAGCATCTCACTTACTCCCTTTAGCATCTTATTTAACCTCTTCACTACAGCTTGACTAGCGTTATCTTTTGATCTCTTCAAGCCAGATGACGTACTGCATAGGCTTTGAGGTACGCCAGAACACTGATCGACTGAAAACCGAGGAGGGAAACGTTTAAGACGACAGCTATATAAGTGGGGCGCTCAAAGCTCAACAGAAACAAACTCGTTCTGGCCGTGCGAAATAAATGACTACTTTTGTGCACTCGCTTACCCAGTTATCCCCCGTATTGTCATCAATTTTCCGTTTTTGGAGTGATTCATTCGAAAGTTGGCTGGTGGTTGGCTGGGACTCTTCAATGGCGTCCACTTCTGGGAAGAATCTCCGTTTGAGGTACTACTGTACATTGAGTAGTCCGGTTAGATAGATGCTAAACATTGTGTACAAGTAGACTATGAGTTTGGCGGAACCTCAGAGTGTGGCGCAACAGCAAGGACTGCGCCTACCTGATGAGTTCCAAGAAGGGTGAAACCGGTCGCGGGCTGTCCAAGTGTTTTCAACAACCTTATAAATAGCCGAAAAAAACGTAAACTGTGATTTTCTGACCGAGATTTTCTTACAATCTGTCATAGTTAGCTAGTATAACCACAAGTTGGTCCATACTTTTCTCAGGAAGCTAAAATGGCATACAAATTCCAATTTGACGGGGTTTATGTGGATGGGTAGCGCCGTAGTCCCGAAAAGTACATGAATTCGTATTTTTCTCATGTCTTTCGGGCTTTCTGATCTTCCTTACTGAGTCTAGGGCTAGGGTCTGGCGGTGTTCGTTTCACTGGAGGACGAGAGCGGTCAACTTAAGAGTGTATTCTTTGTGGAAAGGATCTTTTTCCTTCACTCCTTAGAATTCGAAAAGAACAGGGAACGTCTTGGTTAGTGTTACTAGCCACTCTGATTTGATACCTACAGTGCGGAAAATACTGAGCTGTCAGAAAGTAGTGAACAGAAACACCAACAACAAAACAAGACAAAGTGGCCAACTATGAATATATTCGGGGGTTAAATTCACTGAGCGTATCGTTACTGTTACCGAACGTAAGATGTGAGTACTGGTGCTGTTGTGGGTTGAGTCAAAGTCGCATCGAACTCTACATGGATCTTGAAAGCAAGTTTTCGACACGGCTAATCCGGAAGTCAATGCGCGGCTGACGTATGTCCGAAAACTGGGTCGAACTATGTGTGAAGGTCGGAGTGGTTCAATTACGTCAGAAGCCTGTGTCAATCAAATGGAAATATCTGTTTGTCTCAACATCCTCGCAATTCGCTTCGTGATTCTGACTAGTTAACCCCAGCTGGGGGATTTCGGAAGAGACTCAAGTCAGCAGATGACTACCAACGCAACTTGATAGTGTTTGACTAGACACACACACGTCCAGGGTGGATTTGAACCAAAAATCTGCTTTTGTGAAGTGCAGCTATCCATAAACATAGATGAAGCCGATTCATTGAGCACATACTGCCCAAATCTAGGTTTCGGTCAATTTGGACTACGTGACTACAAAGTAAAATCCCGCAAAAACGACAAAGTTTTGCTTTCCTGCAATTCTTTAACTTCTCTATTTTCGACTGTTTTTGACTGTCAACACAGTGACCTGTTGAAAAAACCCACGTGAATGGTGCGTGTACCGGAGTGGACACGCTTAAGAAACAAGCCATCGATTTGAGCAAGGGTTCATCTCAAAAGTTGTGAGGAACAACTGGAAACTTGCGAAACCCCATGATACCGAGTCTAAAATGTTAATGATTAATGTTGGACGAGTTGTCCTTTACGAGATGCGCTATTCGTAAGGTTGATGAAAACTGCCAATCTCTCTCTCTCTCTCTCGCTGAGACTCATCACCTAGGCCCAGCCCTCAAAGTTCCGAAGACCTTATTTTGTACTTGAGCTTGGATGCACGCGCGAACTAGTGTGAGTTCCGCTGCGTTATCAGTCACGCCTCCCAGGAACAACCCCCACCAGAATAGCAGACAGTGCGTTTTAAGAAACCTTCCGTTCCAGAGTCACACAAGCCTGATTTTGGTCCCTCAGTAGTACCGCTGGGAGGGATGTCACCCACCAATCCAGTCTACATCGACCATTCTCTGCCAGGTTCCCACTAGGTTTGTTATATCTGGAAAGGTCACTCCCGCTTCCACGAATGGCCTGTTAGAGTGCCGTTTGTGGAGTAATTATGCGCCACCTGTTCCCCGAAAAAAGGTTATTCATGAAACCACGAGAGATTCAGCTGAAATCCGCGCGAATCCCTCATCTTGAAAATAAAGCGGTTTGCAAATGAATTTATTTCATCAACTGTGTCTTATTCGGGCTTAGGTACAACACAGGCCGACGGAAACGCTGGGACTGCGCCCACCTGATAAGCCTGAGACAATGAAACTGGTGGTGAGCTTTCGAAAAACTTTCAGCAACCTTGTAAGTAGTATGTGCCGTCGAGAAAATATATATGGTTTTCACTCAATAGTCATTGACCTCACATTGTAAGTAGCATAAACCTGGGTTTCTTCTCCAAATCTACTTTTCCGACGCAATTCATAATGTTGCATCGTAGTGTTCCAGGGGCAGCGACTGAAGCTCATCTAGTGACACCTTGGAAACAGACATTCGGATGACTGAAAAGCTGTGCAGATTTCCACCGCCAGCTGGAGCCAATTTCGGATCCTGACACTGCTTTTACTCATGTGTACTTTATAATACGTCAAGATTAATGTGGGTTTTTCTTGAAAAACGAGTTCTAAGCAAGTTCTAAGCCCATAAATAATACGAAAGGGAGCTCATCCAAGAACTAGGGGTTGGTCCTCTTTGAAGAGACATTCATAGTTTCTGGTTGAGATTAGGGACATACATCGTGTTGGTAACGGGGCCAAAATGATCTCTTTTTCGTCGTGACCCCTGTTCGGTTGTGTAACGGGTACTTCCATTGAAGAATGTGTCCAGCACCAGAAGCTGCGTTGGCTGGGACAAGTGTTACGTATGCCGAACCATCGTTTGCCGAAGAGAGTGCTGTTTTCCATGCCCAACTCAGAGTGGCGTAAACAGAGAGCTGGCCAAACCTTGACTTGGCAGAGGAGTATGAAGAAGATCACGAAACGCTTGGGTGCTGTCGGTGCTACTCGCCTTCCAGGATGGGGACCGCGTGATCCTCACTGTGCCTGGTTGGAGACACTACAAGATATGGCTGCCAACCGATGTCAGTGGCGTTCTTGTTGTCAGTTTCTATCCAGATTGCCTGAGTGAATGTCTGGAGGTGTAGGCACCTCGGAATGATTGTGTTAAGCTAGCACTAAGTCCCTCCCCCATCCACCTTTATTCTTTTCTTTACAATAAGGCTTTCAAATAAGTCATGGTTGTACGGCAGTGAAGCATCGGTGTTGAACACTGATGTCATGCTGTCGATGATGATGATGGTGATCCCTGTTCAGAGGATAACCTTATCATCGAAGCAATGACTTCGATATTCCAACATCATCGCGGTCATAACGACCACACGGTCGTGGATACCATGCCGGACGCCTATTTTATAACAAATAGCGGAATCGATTCTTCCAAGCGCGGTAACCACGAACCCAAGAAGTTTTTTTAGTGAGAATGTTAAACTGTACATCTTCGGATTGAGAATGCTCAATTTTCCGCACCACGAATTAATTAGATGGCTAGGAAGTAATCTAAAAGCCGTAACACAAAAATCGATGAGAGTTGTCGCCTTAAAATTATTCTGAATGGCATATTTTTTGGATCAGATACCCTGGGAGCAGGTGTCAAATTACTCCCAAATTTCATCGTGACTTTGTCAACTTCGTTGGCAAGAACACATGACAAATATGACCGTAACTCAACTAGGTTTCAAGTAGAACATAAGGTGGACGGTGGGAACTCGGGGACTTCGCCTACCTGACGAGCCTCAACAAGGCTGAAACCGGTCGTAGGCTGTCGAAGAGTTTTCAGCAACCTTGTGAGTAGTGCATTTTGACCTTCCAAAGCAGCGGATCTCAAACATCTGAACTTCCAGCCAAAAAAAACGACCAACTATCATTTCACTTGCGTAACTTGAACAAAATATTTAGAACAGAAAAATAAATAAAACCCCCCACGAGAGATCCCTCTGAACAGAACTTCTCCCCATAAAGTTTATACTACTCTACTAGTGGACTTTTGTGTGCGATTTCCCGATCGAAAACATTCTATAGAACGTTCATTGACTTAATCAGGAACGTCATGGGAATGTCAAGATGTCTCGTGAAGAGTGATTTTACCCCAAAGATGGAGTATCGATCTGATCACATTTCAAAAATCGGAGAAAAGCCCATATGTGTCAAGTGCCACACTGTGAGTAGTGTGACGCGCACCAACACGGTTTGTTTTTTCATTTGATCTCTTGGGTGTAGTGCACACTTATGAGCTTTTCTGCCTACCTCCCAACAAGAAGCATTACGATCCAGATATTCCCATCCGCAACCATGTAAAATAGATTAGATCATCTAGGTGCTTCTAAAAGTACCTCGTGATATTAACAAACATAATTTGGCGTGATCGGTGGTCTTGCGTTCTAGCAGTTCTAGATAAGTGTATTTTGTTTATTCATTAGGTTGCCGAAACTACTCGGCGGCTCACGACCGGTTTTGTCCTCCCTGAGGTTCATCGAGTTGATGCAGTTTCCGAGCTTCTCTTCATTCAACGAATGAACCCAAGTGCGTGACGTACAACTGAATTTCGTCGGAAGAATATCCTAAGCAAGAGATTCGCCCTTGATTAAGTCGAGTTTCTCGTTAGAACCAAATTGGTGAGCAGCTAAAAAGTTACTCTATTTGTGGGAATTTTAGAAGCGACAGCGTGGTCATTCATAAAACCACTCTTAGAACGATTGAATCGGAGAGCGATAACCCTCTTAAAACTTGGTTCGGTGGCGTGGTAATCTGACCAGATTTTTTCTGCTGTGGCAGTTTGCCTTAGGTCATACAAAGAAACAGAAATTTTTGAGTTCCTGATAAAGCTATGTAAAACTGTGGTCACCCAGCAGGGAAAATTGAGTGGAATACGAAATCCCGAGGGGATTGGATGCTTGGAGCTTATGAGTTATGTAGTTTGGCTACGAAATATCGGTTGTGCTCATCCTGCTGTTAACTAGCTGAGATTTCGTGGAACAAGCGAAGATCACGTAGGACGATTCTGGGAGCGTGTGAAACGGCCCCGTAACCTCCCCTCGTGGAACAAAGCAGCCATTTGATAGACTCCACACACTTGCCTCTCTTTTTCGAGAAGAGTGCTAGAATGGGAAAAATGTCGCAAGATGGGATTGCTCGTTCTTTTCGAGGAAAGTTTTGTACCAATGTCGGACCAGTTTTGTCAACTATGTGCTACTAAAACACTGGAAAAATATCGTCTGAAAGATAGACTGTTGCTCTGTAGAGCTCATAACTACAGCGTCTTCTGTATGCGTCACATAAAAACAAGTCAATCGCCACAATCTCTGCGGCTATCCATTTCGTGGGTGACTGATATGGTCGACTTGAAAAGGGCCCCATGATCGTCAACAATTGCCCAGTGCAATTCGAATGATCGATTTGCTTGCGCGCCCAAAGTAGCCATGTCGGTATTACGTAAAAAGATTCCGTTGTGGTCAACAAAACTCACTGTTCAGATGCTTCACTTTCTGGGTAACAACGCTAACGTGAATAAATGTCATTCCCCTTAGCGTTCCTGAGAATCACAAATTAATTCCTGATACAGCTGGCCAATCCTGTATCTCGTTTCCACGGAACGAAACCACTCTCTGTTTGTAGCAATGGTAAAGGATCTGTGTATAAATCCAGGGTCTATTTTGCGAACTTTTTGGGCATCTACTCGTCAAAGGTCGCGCTCGCTAGAGCTTCTGATCGAAAGTGCCCATGGGTGACAACGAAGTGAACTCCGGGTTGATCAACCGTATTCATGATACAACCCCTCCGTGACTGAGCAACATCTTCGCCTGATGAGTGGTAGCTAATCGCTGAGTGAACTTTACAGCTGGTAGAGGAAACGGATCAATGAGACTAGCGGAAAACACTCATCTTGCAAACTAATTTGTTTTTTCAAGAGACTCACCTGGAACCTAGCTGAATCTCTCGTTCACGATGTTCTCAGGCAACTGAATGGGTTCCGTGTGAATCTCTCGAAAAACCAAATTAGTTTGTAAGTGAGTGTATATTCGCAATTTTCGTGCAATTTGGTTGCAAGTAGAACATAAGGTTGACGGAAACCCGGGGACTGTGCCTACCTGATGCGCCTCAAAAAGGGCGAAACCGGTCGTGGGCTGTCGACGGATTTTCAGCAACCTTATGAGTAGTACATTACAAAGATCAATGACACCTTTGCTTTAGGGTTCTCTTGAACAGAAACCTATTTATTGGTGGCCACTTTTCCTGTTTTTGCTAGCCGTTCTAAGTTCTAAGCTCCGTAAAGCTATGGTTCTTCTTGGATTGCTTCTAGAAATGCCAAATGAGACTTTGGTCTCTGTCTGATTAACCAGTTTGGCCAGAGATCGAACGTTTCCCATAGATGATAGTAGGGTTCTTCAGTTTCTCCGGGGGGAGGGTCTGTTATCCCTACTCAGACCAGTCGCCCATGGCACCACGGATCTGACTGATTATGGGATTTTGTGTTTAACCACCAGCAGTTCAATTAATCTCTACGATTCCTCGCGATAACGTTCGCACTTTCCTTCCTATTCCACCTCAGGGAGCCCGATCCGGCTTACTGCTGTTGGAAGCCGCCATGTCGTACATCGTCACCCAAATCGTCTTGTCTTGACTTTTCACTTGCCAGTTGACTTTTGAGTCACAGTTTTCCATGCACTAAATAAACCGCCGAACTTTGGTTGTGTGTGTGGGTGTGCGTACATGAACAGTTTCGTAGCCCTCATAAAGGAAACTACTCCGAAGGTTGCTGAAAACTCTTCGACAGCCCACGACCGGTTTCGTCCTTCTTGGGGGCTCATCAGGTAGGCACAGTCCTCGAGTTTCCAACGTCAACCTTATGTTCTACGTTGAACCCGCGTTTAAAATATCCTCTGGAATTTTTTACAACACTGCGAGTGTGGTTAGGCTTATAGCAGGAGCGTTTAACTGCTCATGGTGAATGATTTTCAAATGGCGGTCGATTTTTCTGCGGGAACACCTGCGTGTAGAATCCGTGCTCTGCCATCCACAGCTATCCGACTGAGTAGCAAAGATCTGAGTATCACGGTGACACCAACCCACCTGCCTGTATACACACCTGCTGTGTAGTAAGATGAATGTGTAGGATCGATACACTTGTTGTCAGAGGTGTTGAATCATTGGATATAACGTCTGACGTTTCTGGGATAACCTTGTCTCCTAAACGGTTCGATGCAGGTCCCGGATTCCACAACTCTAACGACAGAGTTTCACTGGGTGGAACTTCTTTCGAATGCTCCTCTCATTCCACAATTCTGAGGGTGCACACATCCGGAAATTCGGTGATCTTGAACCACTTAGAAGCATTTCTAGGCGTATATTGTGATTTGCGCAACTGATCATACTCGTCACATGTCCGTGTTGAGGGGAGTTTGGATGACATCCTGACCGATGGCATCTTCGTCTCGAATTTATCGCTACAGTGTTTTTTTACTGGAAAATTCACTCATTTGTGTCAACGAAGCTATATGCATGCTACTTTGCGCGAAGCCATGGGCTGGTCAGTCAGCGTCATCATCAAAGACAGCAAAGTCAGTCTTCACACTGATGCTTCACTGCCGTACAACCATAAGGTTCGTCTAGTTATTTGTATATAGTATTTCTATATAGTAGTATATATAGTATAGTAGTATAGTATAGTATATAGTATATATACAGTAGTATATATAGTAGTATAGTATATAGTATAGTAGTATATATAGTATTTGTATATATAGTAATAAAAGAGTGGGTGAGGGAGGGGACCTAGTGCTGGACTATGTCAAGCATACTGAGGTGCCTACACCTCCAACCACTCAATCAGACAATCTGGAAAGAAACTGACAGCACGAACGCCACTGACATCGATTAGCCGCCATTTCTCGCAACGTCTCCAGCCAAGCACAGACGGGGTCACGGGGACCCCATCCTGGAAGGCGTAAATTGGTAGGAAGGCGATCCACACTTGTTTCGAAGGTCGTTCTCCCAGTCAGCTTGACCAGTACCTTTATGTCTCTGTTTGAAACGTCGGATGTCCCACCAGTGCGTGGCATAAACAAACGGCCGGGCAGTCAAAGATTTTTCAGCAACCTTATGAGTAGTACATCACGTCATACATGTATTACATGTATCGCGATATCTCGAATATCGTACCAACTGAAACACGAAGCAGCCCGGTGCGGTATTTGCTTGAAAGCGTTGTAAACGTAGTAAAGCTTCTGAATCTTGTATTTCCCTGAATGTGTCACCACGAGTACCATTCAACGGGAGTTCAACCACCATCGTTTGGCCGCAAAACAAGTTGAGGCTCCTCTGAGTCCCTCCCATATGGATAGAGCACTGTGAATGGGACTTTTGTCGGTGAAGTATCTAAAGATAGGCAGAATGTGTTAGCATCACCTTTGATTTGTAGTCAGACTATCTGTGGTCGAAAACAAGCTTATCGGTTTAGGGGAACTGAGGTAGTTCAGTTGCATTTTTTTCCACTGTTTCAATGTGAATGACAGCCTCATCCCGAGGAGCATCGGGGGTCCCTTCGTTTTAGGAGACCACAGCCTCCCAACACGCGTCTGAGCCAAGTTGGCGGGGACGCTGATTGCTCCTCCTAAGCACGTAGGACGAATCGTAAGTGATACACTTGCATACGTGACCAGTCCGTGTACTTTGTTCAACTTATTCCGCCTAGATTTTTCGTCCTTGTCAATGGTTCCACCGGATCAATATCCGGATTCTGTGTGCGTGCGTGAGAAAAGCTGCAAAGGCTTGAACAATCTAGTCGGTATATAGGCAAAACTTGGTATAATTAATGTGTGTTGTTCGGTAAACTCTAAAGTATAGCAACGACCTTCCGAAATCCAGTACGTCGTTTTTTCGCCTAATCAATAAAAGGATTGATTTAATTGACAAAGAAGGTTTCGATTTGGCGTACTCCGCCTTGAATGAAAACACTGGTTAAATCATATCTTTGAAATGCGCTCGGTACATTGGTTTCGCTAACTCTCATAATCGGAATGTGAAGATCTCCCCCTTGAAGAGCACCTAGTCTTAACCGAACTCATGTTTTCTCACTGGTTTCAGTCTCTGACACGTTGATGATCTGATCAAACTTGACGTCAGGTAGAACATAAGGTTGCGGAAACTCCCCGGAACTCCATCTACCTGATGAGCCCCAAGAAGGGTGAAACCGGTTGTGAGCTGTCGAGGAGTTTTCAGTAACCTCATGAGTAGTGCATTGACGTCAAGTTGTTTTCCACACCACCTCGTGTATTGACATAACTCAGCCACGTGTCCCCGCTTGTTGAGAAAACTTGTTTTATCCGAAATAACGTTTGCTTCGCCAGCCAACTCCTAGTTAGTTGTGGCCACTGTTTTGTTGCGTTCGTAATGGGGTCATTGTCTTACCACGCTTTGCTAAGTGTTCCTAGCCTTGGGACCCTACTGCGAGAGTTCACATTGCATATGTGTGTGTATAAAATGTCCCAGCTGACTGCATGTGGAGTCAGATTGTATGTCCTTTTTGATAAACCTGTATTGGAATCGTCAAATAAAATTACCGAGCAATGGGCGGGCCAATTGGTCGTACATTTCGTTCAGTACCAAGCTGCCGTGCCACCCGATGGAGGTACGAGGGCTGGGATACTGCCAGTCGCCCAAGCCCAGACAGGGAAAGTAGAGAGGCAGAGGTCGGGTTCGAACCACGGACCTTCCGGTTAGTAAATTCGCGCTCTGAGTACTGAGTCATTTCGCCCCGGCCGTATATTTGACGAAACCGTACTCAGTTATCCACACAAAGTTAAAGAAGGACTCGATTTTTATGGAACATCATTCAGTCTGTCCACTTGTTTGCGATTCACGGAAAGGCTCCGAGGGGCCCAAATCTGTTGGTTATACAGTGGAAAAAACGTGTTAACTGTCCTCATTTACAAACTAATTTGGCTTTTAGGGGAGGCTCAAATGAATCCCAGCTGCATCTCTTGTTTATGATATTCTCCAACTGCCTAAAGACCCCCTTATGATTGAGTTGGTACAGTCCTTAAGATATTGCTGTGAGCACTTTCTGAAGCCGAATCTTTGGATGTTCGTATGCTCATTTGTTTTGTTCCAGTGGAAGAATCTTGAACTCTTCTTCGGCGCCTGTCCCAGAGGCCGAGTTTTTTTCTTACTTCATTTTTGACCTCAACCTTTTTCAGCCGTTTCTCTAGTAACATCTTAAGAATCGAACTGTTTGAGGAGTTCTCTCCGCCCGGCTGGTAGTTCCTTTCAACTGCTTAGGTTATGCACTTGAGAGCTGAGTCCGACCTTATCACTCCTACCATTCGCATCCCCTCAGAAAAAATCAGTCGTTTGATGGTACAGACATTCGGTCCCGTCCTTTGCCAGTTACTCTGACGACCAATCGCAGCACTGTGTGGATTTTCTAGTGCTTTGTCCGGGCTTAAAACAACTCCTTTGTTGGACATACTTCGCTCCTTTTTTGGTACGCTTCCCGTAATTAAACGCACAAGTCTTTAAAGACAATCTTCAGTCTACCGGTTGTTTTTCCTTCCCCAACAAGAACTTTTTACCCGGCTCGCAAGCACCGTTTCATCACTCTTCACTACTGATCTAGGGCTGGTAGCCCCGTTAGGCTAAGTGGGCGTGCTGATGGTCTTATATCTGGCTAAACCATACGCCCTGGAATTCTAGGGTTCTGTTCGTGGAACTGCCTGTGTTGGGTAGTTATCCACCTCCAAGTCGCGTCTAACTGCTGTTTCTGTTTGTTTAAAAAGCTTGTCTGATGCCGAGAATATCTAGAAATACCCAGTAACCCCGTTTTACGTAGGATCGCTCATATTCCACGCGATTTCTTGAGGCTTGTGTGATTGTCCCCCCCTTTTTTATGGGACTTCCCGGTTCAATCTTCTTCGTGCTCGTAAAATTCACCGGTCCCTGAGTTGATCGAGTTTCCGTACCGTTTCTTTTGTTTGATCTACCTTGTGAGTCTGGTGCTGGCCTGGTGATGCAAATTACTTCCCTCTGCGGTTTTCTACGTCTGGTGTGTGCTTGTTAGATTGTTTTTCATCTATCTCCTACGTAAAGATGAGCCGGCTTCTTGCAAGCGCGATGGTCGCCTGCAAGGCTTTTGCAAATATGGATTCAACGTGGGCCGTAGATAGACCCAGACATTCAGCAATGGTCTCAAGGTGTCTCTCCGGGTTCTCGACGGCACTGTTATTCTTGGCGCGATTAAGGGGAAAAACAGTTCTCACAGTGGGCCGTGAAAAAATGTGTACAAACTATGAGAGTCCACGTTGTTGAACCAGCCATTTGAGTCGAACGATGCCCTAGCGTCGAGTCTGGAACGTACTCTGAGCGTGTTTTTCACACGCACCAGTTGTCGCAAATCACCATTTTTCGGGTGACTGAGACACGATAAGATTTTGCTAGCATAAAGTACAGCGGACCAGATGACCGATGGGCGGATTCGAAGATGAGTTTTCTTCTCATCTTGTCACAGTCAAGCATACAGTTGTGGAAAGGCTCTGCAAGGGTTGTCCCAGTAGAACCATGACTCCGTCCTTATCTGATTTGCTATCATCGATCTCAGCTCTTTCAATCAAAACAGCTTACTTTGGTATTACTTTACGCTGCACGTGGATTTCCCACGTCAGGCATACTGGAATTCATGAGAACATGGTGGGCCGGCACCCGAAACGGATCGATCGGTCGACAATGGGATGCTAGGTGGCTCAGTAGTTAGAGCGCGAATTTACTGACCGCCGTGGTTCGAATCCGGCCTCTGCATCTCGGATTCTCCTGTTTGGACTTGGGCAATCCAGCAGTATCCCATCCCTCGTGTTTTCTTCGTCTGAGATGGCGGCTAGGCACCGAAAGGGTATTACAGCTGAACGATTGTTTTATTATCAAAAGTAGTCTGTTCACTGGACTTCTGCGCGCAGTGGGTAAACCACGAGCGATCTGCACGGAGCGGAATGTGGTGCTATATAGAAACTGCTGGTAAATTAGACGGTAAATCGGCAGGTAACCATGTACAGTCAGCATAATGATGATGGCATAAAAAGGGGACCAGTACTGTTTCTTTTAGACCAAGGTGTTGGACTGGTCCGTCAATTCTTCCAAGTTACGGCGGGGTATCGCACTTCCCCTGGGCTAAAACAGTGCTTCCTGGGGTATGCCGATACAACGTCATTTGGGCAAGGATAGGTAGCCAGGTGGCGAAGCACTGTCCGGATGGCTACCGTTACTTTCGTCTGATGGCATGCTACTAGAGTCCGGAGGGTATTGATTGGAAAATGGAGCAGGTTAACCCTTGGAAGTTGTTCATCGGAATGGGAAAAAACTCACACACGCGGTTCACTGGTGCTCGATGATGTTTTGCTCGTAATTTGCACAGATCCTTGTAGTTGTTTTTTTACTCGACTTTGTGTGGTCATTTCGAATGGCATGCTTGCTTTCGAGCACTGAGCTGCGCTGTGCGTCAAAGCTCATCAAGCCTGTTCGCCGGGCTTCTCTGTCGAGTACCAAGTGCTCCCATGATCTGAGACCAAGTTGACCGTTTTGCATCAGTGTTGAACCTTCGAGCGTCAAATCAAGAGAGTCGAGAACCAACTGGTCCACAAATGACTGTCGGGTGTGACTCAGTCGAGAATGAATCACGATCTTTAATCTTGCTTATTGGTCAGTCAGTATCCGATCCCTGTCTGTCAACGTTGATGAGTCTGGTGGACATTTGTGCATTTCCACTGATTTCGCGCAATCTCCTTCAAGAAGGTGAACTGAAAGTTTGGCTAGAAAGTTGCGTAGATAGGTTAGCCGTCTCGAGGTCACTTATCACCATCAGGCAACTAACATTCCCGTTCAAGAACCGGCAAACTCGGAACGTGTCGTGTCGCCAACAGCGCTAGGAACTGAAAACCTTGAAAAGTCCTGCACTCAAAGCGGATAGACTAAGTTTGACAAACTTTTCTTAGGCAGTCGATCAATACAGACAAGTACCGTATTGCCGTATTGCTCCACTGTCTTGCTACAACGTGACTTTTTGAACGGGACTGTGGAGCTTATTGATATGACGCTCCGCAATCTGGGTTGTAAAGATTGATTCGAACACGTGACAGACCTACATTCTACAAGTTGCCTGTTCCTTTGTTATTTAACACCAGGTGTCGCAAGAGACCTTCATAGATGCTTGAGGAGGCATGCAGTTCGAATTTGTTTCTTGACCTATACTACTTCCAACACCCTTGTTTTGCTTGCCTTGAAATTCCTCGGTTTATTCAGACATACACACTTTGAGGCCAATTCGAAGCTAAGTCTGATCGCTAAGCACATTCGTGATTTGCCGCCAGTCTGCAAGCACTTGTTTTCACGAAAGGTCATCCGCTCATAAGATACACTCAGCGTTTTCTTTCCAGTAGACAGATCTGTTATTTCTGCAACTTCCAGGGTAGGCTTCATCGCATTGCACACAATGCCGTAACCCAGGTTACACAAATGATAGTAGCACGATCATTTAAGTTAGCTTCGAATTAACGTTGGCGTAGAGGTGAGCGCATTCGTTTTAGGCGCGTGCAGTCATGTGTACTACTTGCTACATTCAGTAACTGGATCGGTACCAGAACAACTCATCTTTTTGGACTGCCGTGCGCTGTGCGTCCGACATTTGATGAGTGACAGACATCACAAACTGTTGGTTGGCTTCTGTCCAGATGCGTTCGAAAAATCGCTTTGCTTGCTGTCATAGGGCTCCTCTCTCTCTATGTTCTTTACTCAGTACTCGACCAGATCTTCTGTTATCGATCACCATCGTGAGAATGAGTGCACGAGTCCAACGACCGACTAAAACTCTATAGATAAGCTGTTCAGAAGGGAAATATCTCACCAGTTGAATGATGCCCTCACCTGGCAGCGACCATGTGACGTGAATTGTGTGACTGAGGAATGGTTGGTGCCTTATACTACGAGTAAATGGTAGTCTTTAAAGTTAGCCGAGAGGTCGCGGGTGAGATGCGTGCTGATGGTGACTACCAACTAAGATGTTTCTTAGCTTTTCATTATGCGTTGACTTTAGTTGTGAAGGCGAATGAGAAGGAAGAAGTACTGCTGTAGTGGGAGGCCTCTGGTAACCAGTGTAAAGACAGATAGATATCCTACTATCGACCTCGTTGGCATGCGAACAACCAATATCCATGTAGCTCAGGGATTAACGCGCGAACTTACCGATCGGAAAGTCCGTGGTTCGAGAGCAACCTCAGTTTCTCGACTGTTCCTATCTAGGTTTGGGTAGCCTGACAGTATCCCATCCCTCGCGCTCCAATCACGTGGCATTACAGCCATGTACCGAGAAGCTGTTGAGGCGATCATTACTACTATTATATTTTTAGTAGTAGTAGCAGTCAAGCCGCACGCAATTGCGGCCGAATAGGCTAATCATCCTTATCCGTCTCTGACCTAATCAGTCTTGATCTTCATGGGCTTCGGACCATATGTCCACGCATCTTGAAGGCACACGACCGCAAGCTGGGTTGAAAATTAAGCGGAGTCACCCGAGTTTACGAGCTCATCAACTGCTCACTGACCCACAGAAGGACATTTGTGTCTTTGAATTGCCTGACATCTTTCTCTCACTCCCCTGTTGAGGACTGCAAGCCAAGGGTCATGAATGCTTCAGGACCCTACTGTGGAATGGATGCAAAGAGTGGCTAGCCAGCAATAACCCGATCCTATAGTGAGTGCTGCTCAGTACTGTATTTGACGTGCTGTACAACCTCCCAGACGTGCATCGCTCGCAAAACTCCGACTGTAACCGTCGTGCGCATTCCGCTGCTAGAAGACCTAGCCTCTTCTGGTTGAAACAACTAACCATTGTGTCTCAGTAGGGCAGAGTACTATCGACAATTTCACACCAAACTGAGATGGATGACTTTCCAACAGGTTTTAACAAGCCATAAACTGCGTGAACTTTGTGTTCACTAGCTTGTTAGACTCGCGACACCTGCGAAAAAAAGCGTTTGCTAGATAGCTTTTCACAAAGCTGTTGAACGCCATTACTTTACGCGGCCTTCTGTAAACTCTATGAAAGTTTCATTTTCCTTCGACTGTTTGACTTCCATTGGTTGTCACCACTCCAGACTGTGTCACACGGTGGGTGACCTACGGCTTTCTGATTTCCTTTGCGTCCGCTGAGATGATTCGGTTGACGGTTGTCTCGTCTGCCTGCTGTTTGTTGAGGCCTCTCATTTCGATCTGAAGACTGTCACAAACGGGTGATTCCCATGAAAACCAAATTCTTACGAGTGTATTTGTCAAAATCTGTCCAACTTAGGTTCAACTAGAACGTAAATTTGACGGAAACTTGGAGATTGCGGCTACCTGATGAGCCTCAAGAAGGACGAAGCTGGTCGTAGGCTGTCGAAGAGTTTTCAGCCACCTTGTGAATAGTTTCCTTTATGGAAATGCACTGCGATATCTCGAATATCGTACCAGTTGAAACATGAAGCAGCGGCACATTCAGGTGAAGAACACCAAAGATTCAGTTGAGTCTCTCTTTAGAACCGAATTGATATGCAAGTGAGTGTGGAGATCTCAAGATGTTTACCGTCACATCACATTGTTTCATGAAAGTGCGGACTTGCGGCCTAGGCTAAGTCGGCTACAGGTCCCTGGTCTGCTGTCCGTTGTACATTCGCTCCGTGAAATCTCCGGGTGAAGCCTTCTTGTTCCTCCCTGATGAACAAACTCCTTTGTTCATACTATAATGTGTATGTCATCGTGCGCAGATTTGTGCTTTTTCGCGTTTGAGTTGCGCTTCACATTTTCGAGCTCGCCGGTTTCATATCTATGAGGTATCCTAGCACACACACACAACACAATTCACCAAATGTAACGATAACACCTCCCCACTGTTGCACGGTCTCTCGTTTTGTATTTCGTCAATCGGATAGGAAGTTAGGATTCTGCGTTATTGTCGACGGATGCTGTCGGAGTAATCAATCGATTCGACGACCGTATGTGCACATACGTATCCGTCGTTTACGTAATCAGCCAGCCGTAAATGCTTCATTATATGCGCGCGTCTGCTTGAGTGTGTGTGTGTACGCGCGCTTTCGACATGTCCTACAACCGGTTCACATTAACTGTCCCGGTACACATCGATGTCGTATTAATCCAAGCTGGACATTGCTCTCTAAGTTTCTCTCTCTCTCTCCATCTGGCAGTCTATGCTGAAAAATGGAGCACTTGTTCAAGAACCAAACAGCTTAGCCCTGTTCCCTGTTTCCTATTGGGAGAGCTTGCAAATCAGAGAAAAACCGATCGCATCTGTTTTCCTATTTTGGCTTCCTGAGAGTTTTCCATCTCAACTTCACCAACCAACAAGCTTATTGATTGGGTGTATGACGTCATGACTCGGCGATTGTATACCGGGTTTCATATACTGATCACCTCGTATCCACAGTCTGAATTCGAATTGGCAATCAACA
>NW_008751757.1:486228-569105 GCF_000715545.1 Opisthorchis viverrini
CTAAGTTAAGTTTCTCTCTCTCTCTCCATCTGGCAGTCTATGCTGAAAAATGGAGCACTTGTTCAAGAACCAAACAGCTTAGCCCTGTTCCCTGTTTCCTATTGGGAGAGCTTGCAAATCAGAGAAAAACCGATCGCATCTGTTTTCCTATTTTGGCTTCCTGAGAGTTTTCCATCTCAACTTCACCAACCAACAAGCTTATTGATTGGGTGTATGACGTCATGACTCGGCGATTGTATACCGGGTTTCATATACTGATCACCTCGTATCCACAGTCTGAATTCGAATTGGCAATCAACACAACCTTATCGAGCATTCCGCTCAACTCTTGTCTCGGTTCTCGACCAGTATTTTGGTGAGCCGATGTGAGGCGTACACAGTCTGATGACTTGTATCCACAGCTACGGTTTATCCTCTCCGCTTCAAGAGTGCTATTGCCTATCGTTAGGCTACGATTCTCCTCAACTCTGACAGAACTGCTTTTTTTAGGTCCAGCCGTTTGTTGACGCTACACTTGGGAGTCACAGTTATTTCAGTCACTTTTATTTGGTGTTAATTTGCCAGATAACAATCGTCACTTTGCAACTCCAAATGCGTTCTGAGTCCTCTCGTGGTAGATTCTCAATGTCCAATAATGAGGTCAACCAAATTAATTGCCTAACATGACACTGATGGCAGCTATGCACAGGTACATTCAAAAGTCTCACACAGTAGTTCACAGCTGTCAAGCAAAACAATAGAATGTTGTATCGCCAAATCGACACATATCTGAGACCTTGTGAGGATGTTAGATGATGAAATGGAGTTAAGCGGTGATGTATCTACCTTCCTTGCCTCCCATACCCCTACGCAATTGACATGTATGAACAGTTAAAGCAGCAAAACAATCATTAGACGCCTAAGCGTTTGTAGAAACCAGTTTAAATCGTGCAGACCATACGGTGTGTCTGGTTACTCTATATAGAGTTCGCTGGCAAACAGCTGGTGTGTCAAAGTACCTTACGGATCCTTAAATTAAAGCCTAACTAAGGTCGATGTGTATCGGAGTCTGTCACACTATTATTGTATGACAACCATTTCTTTTACTTTTCAAAGAGCTGTCGAAACGTTCACATGTACGGTCGGGAATTGAGTGCCAGCTTCAGCCCATTCGGGTTTCCGCATGAACGACCTTGAAGTGGTCGATCACATGATCACAGTTATCCCGCGCGTGATTGGCCTGAAGCCGTCACCACACGCCAATCGGCAATACCCGGCCATATGGAAATGCTAAGTGCTTATCTGCCGTCACTAGTCTGTTACTTTGCAGAAGACCGATCAGTATGAAAAAATAACTGACTGATAAAGTTGGCAGTGGGTTTCACATGTTCGATATAGTCCGGTTTGCTGCGGTATTCTCAAGGTCAAAATTCAAACTTGCTGTCTTGAGCGCTCAGTATCCGCACAATGGAAATGAATATTCGAAAGATATGAAGTGTTCCTGGATGACCAAAAGAGACAGGTACTTGAGTTCAAAGTACGACTTTAAACTTCTGAGCTCCATCTAGACATCCCAGGGTCTCACGGATGCTAGGAAAGTGTTCCACCAGACTTTTCCGCCAGGGGTATATGATTGCTTCAGTGGACAATGAAATTTGGTGAGGTGCGAAAATAAGAAAGTAGATTAGGGTGATTCTTGGTGTGAGCACATACGCGACAAAGTGCGACATTTTGGCGCAAAAAGTTTTATTTCACTCACAAAGTTTTCGCAACGGAGAGCATTGTGTGGCTAATGGGCCCCGCTGTCCTGTCGTATGATGCAAACGCCTCATATTTTGAGAGTATGTCCTCATGGACATCTAGGCACATCTAGGCAAGTTCAGTGAGGTCTTTTGACCTAATTCTGAGTGAGCGTTTGCTTTGATTAGTTCGAACCGGTTAACAACAGCGGTCGAAGGGCACTGTCAGTTAAGGGGACGGAAACTAACGATCACGTTTCATTTGATGTAGTTACGGTGTGAAATCACCCACGGTCATCAAGTAGCCTGCGACCTGAAGAAGAGTGACACTCAAGAGAATCCAGTAATTCCCCTCTTAGGCATTACTGCACAAGATTTTACTTCCTCTGAAAGCTCCGAGTAATTGAAACTCGTTTATAACAAAATCTCGAATTCCTTCCACAACAGTAGTGCGATTGTTGTCCAACATTTTTTCCTCTGATAGATGTCCAAATGATTTGAACATTCGATATCAAATTCGAGTGGTACAAATGCTTGCTCAATCTCTGAAATGAAGCTCCAAGCGGTCCGCACCCTTCCTCCACAAGGTCATCCTCACTAAATATCGAATACTTCAGATTTCTATTGAGGTACCACGATTCCTGTCAAGTCATCCTAGGAATCCTGTTGAATCTCGTTAACATGGTAAAGATGTAGGAAACTATTCGATATTTGACAGCTGCCCATCACCACCGGAAAAGGCAGAAAACCTCGCCAACCAGCGGCCTAACTTGAGGCCTTATTCGTTCATACAAAGAGACTTACCTAATGCTGGCGTCTGTGCGTTTATGTGGCATAAGGCACGTCATTTGTACACCAATTTAGGCTCAACTGAGGCCCAGCTGAGTCCCTCGTTTATGGTATTCTCGCTTTGGAATTTGATTTCAAAGGCTGTCTCAAGTTTCAGTTGGGACGGTATTCGAGGTATCGCGATGTAGGCGTACGTAATACGCGATTCACAAGGTTGCTGAAGTCTTCTCTACAACCCACGATCGGTTTCACTCTTCTCGGAGCTCATCAGGTAGGTGTAGTCTGCGAGTTTCCGTCCACCTTACATTTTATCGGAACTTAAGTCAGAAAGATTTCGACAAATACACTCATTTGCTTATCAACTTGGTTTTTATGGGAAATTTACCTGGAACCCAGCTCAATCTCCCGTTTATGATGTATTTAGGTCACTGAATCGGTTTCCAAATCGATGTACTTCAGTTTGAACATAATGTCAGTAGAAACTGGGAGACTGCGCCTACCTGATGTACCCGAAAAAGGATGAAACAGTTTGTAGGCTGCTAGTTTTCAGCGGCCTCGTCAGTAGCATGTTGCGTTTAGATAAGCATCTCTGACAGAACTGTACGACAAATCCCCATCGAATGCAAAGATGGTTAAGTCAGTTAGACGATGGTAAACTGCGACACATCGCGTGGTTCGCAGCATTCCAATCGATACATCAACCGAGTGAACTTCGATGCAGCTCGATGAAGGTTGTACCCACGTTTAACTTTGGGGAGCGTGGTGGGTTGAGGATTTACCAATGGTACTTCTGTGCAGCAAGAGGTCCTTCCAGCTCAGATCGGTTGGTTGCCTCATGCTTGAACTCTGGTCAATAATTTGTACAATCAGGTCCAAGATTGCTAGCCGCCAAGTTTGTCGCCGCTTCGATTTGCTCCACGTTTTGAGTACACCCATGCATCTCGATCCTTCTGTATAGAACGCCTCCAAATGGACAGTTTTGATAAACGACAAACTCCTCGCGAAAAATAACTCCGATTCGAGAATGGGAATTTCGCGGCACTGCAGTACCCCGTTGCGGCGACTAGCGCCACAGTCGAATAAACTGAAGTTTCTCGTCAACGAAATACCCCATACCGCATAATTGAAGTATCCATTTTGATTGACCAAGTTCCAAGCCACGTTCTACACAACTCACGATATTAACGAATTCTCCATTACATGACCCCGATTGTTGACAGTCTGGAACATAGAGGAAAATGTTGGTAGCTCAGGTAGCAATGTAGATGGTGGTCGTTGGCTTGTGCGCTGAGCTGGGTAATTTGCTCGAAAACGTTTCATCGCCAATCGAGATGACATTATCAGTGCGTTACTGGGGAGCGTAGTGGTGCGTAGCGGGGGGGGGGGTTAGTGGTTCAATGAACCACCAGTCTGGACCAGTCTGGAATATGTCGTGTCCTTGTAATAAGAAATAGAGGTATGCATGATCGGAGGACAACTGAACTGATGCGAATAGACTGTCGATATTCAATATTCGGAAGAAAATACAGTCCTTCTTAGAATCTGGCACTTATAATTCTCTATCTTCGCCATCTTCATGACAGTCTTGTTGGGAAATAGTTAACGTTGATAGTTTAGGACGACAAAAGAAAGACGAGTCATTGATTAATTTTCTTGGATTGCCACGTGATTAGGGAATTATCATTCCGTTCAGAACTGACACTGATTTTCGTCGCCAAATCAGCCCTTGAACGTGGCTCGGAAAGTGCTGTTGAAGTGAATAACCTTCGGTCCAACGACTGAGACTTGCACTTTTAAGATATTTAGCAGAAAAACAGATATTTTCCAGCCGCTTATGAGATTACTTGTGATCACGTGGCCATGACGAATGTCATGTGAGAAGAAATACCTTGGCTTGGTTAAATTCTTCAGTCCTAACCGAGTGATATTCTCTCTTGTGGGTTATCGCGGGCTTTGGGTTGGTTCTGCAGACATTGACTTGTACTCGTCGCCAGTTTTTGATTATTCTCTTTTGGTCTGATCCTCGATGCAACCTTATGAGTAATGCATTAAAAATATACACATGTATCGTGATACCTCGAATATCGTAGCGACCGAAACATGAAGCGGCCTGTTGCGGCACATTCAGTTGCCTGGAAACATCACAAACGAGAGATTCAGCTGGGTTCCAGGTGAGTCTCTCGCAAAACCAAATTAGTTTGCAAATGAGTGTATTTCGCTGTTTAGCTGTAACACCCCTTCGGTACCTAGCTGCCGAAGAAACCAAGAGGACTGGGATACTGCCAGGTTGCCCAAGCCTAAGCAGGGGAAGTCGAGATGAAGAAGTCGGGTTCGAACCACGGATGATCTTCCAGTCAGTAAATTCGCGCTCGAGCCAGTGAGCCATCTCGCTTCCGTGTCAAAAACATCACTTAATCATACTTGTCGCGAGTAACTGTGACAAGTTCGAGGAGCTGTCTGAATGCGTCTCAAGAGTCTGTTTACGCACTTTGAGGAACTAGGTGAATTTGGTCCAGCGCAATTTTGTTGATTCCCCACCTGATTCGAGAGTTTGCGTCAGATCCGCCTATGGAATAATGAAGCAAAGTCAGCGTTACAATTGCCTGTCAGTGAAAGAGAATTTGACAATATCAACTGAAACAAGGTGTCACGCTTCTTCTGCAAGGGCTGCACTCAGATGAAAGAAAGCCCTGTGACAACTATGAACTTCCTGGTATCGTTCCTGATTGACTTTTCGTTTCTACTTTTCCCATCTCTGGTATATGTGGGAACAAAGTCTTCAGCAGTACTCTCTTAATGGCATGAACTACGCCTACGATAGAGATCTTCCTAGATTGATCATACAGTGATGCATTCGTGTATGGTTATTGATCGATCGATGATGAGTGTACACATGTAAGCCGTCGTGCACGAGGAATGAACGGAATTGAGTACGGATTGAATATGCACAATATTCGCCATTCTTGTATACCTGAAGTCATTATCCAATCAGTCAATAAATAAGCCGAGTCATCTCGATGGATCAATAATAGCACACTGTTTTTACCGATGTGATCTCTAGCGATACAACAGGAATTTGAACGTCAGCGAAAATGGGGGATACTTCTTTGTGAGATTCCGAGTTGATGGGTACAAAATCGTCTCGTTTGTGCGCTGAGCTGGGCGATTTGCTGCAAACGGTTCACCACGAGTTCACCGAGTTGACATCCTCGGTGCCTTGTGCGTGGAAGTGGTTCGTGCATGGATTGGTCTACTCACTGTGACAAATCCGTTACGAATACGGTTATCAGACCTAGAACTTACGAAGTTCTGTCGGAAGTATCCTTTATTTATGGTAGTGGCTACTGTTGAGGGGGCTTCGTTCTAGGGGGGATTACTGTAATATCATCAGGATAAAATAAAATAACATTGTGTTGCACCCGTAGATTAAGTTGGTATACCTCTGAGTCGGATTTGCTCAATCTTTTTCTAAAAGAAGACTGAGTACATAGTTTGTAATGCACTACTCATAAGGTTGCTGGAAACCCCTCGACAGCCCACCTTATGAGTGGTGCGTTGCAAATTATGTATGTATTGCGATATCTCGAATATCGTAGCGACTGAAACGTAAGGCGGCCTGATGCAGCATATTCAGTTGCCTGGGAACATCAAAAACGAGAGTTTTAACTGGGTTCCAGGTGAGTCTCTCGAAGAAAAAACAAAGTAGTTTGCAAATGAGTGTATATTCGCTAAGACTGAGTACACTTTCTTGACATCCCAAGGTTGTTAAAGATTCCAACAGTCCACGACCGGGTTCACCGTTCTTGGGGATCATCAGTTAGGTGAGGATCCCGGATTTTCATCAAACTTATCTTCCAGTTGAACGCTAAGTTGGCCAGACGTACTCACTTACAAGAAAATATGCTGAGATATCTCGGCCTATGTGAAGCGCTTTCGGTTGAAGAATACCATAAACGAGAGACTCAGTTGCATCTCCGACTAACATGGTGTAATTTCAAAATGAGTTTACTTCGCTAATTGCTCAAGTAGGACCTTAGGATGACGGGAACTCGGAGACTGCGCCTACCCGACGAGCATGAAGACGGACAAAACCGGTCAGGAGTTGTTAAAATGTTCTTCATATCTCATGCGTCCCGTCAGTGTAGATCAATCACACTGCGACATTGTGAACACCGTTCCAGCTGAAACTTGGGGTGGCCGTTGTGCGGCACACTCGGTTGAAGACCGTCGTGAACCACATGTACAGCTAGGATTCCGCTTAGTGTTTCACTAACACCGATTTAGTTTGCAAGATTGAAATTTTTTCAACTATTTCGTTCAGCAGTATTGAAACTGTTTATTAAGAAGGAATACTCTTTGGAGCGAGTTATTTCAAGTTTAAAAGGGCCTCACTCGTCGGATAGGAGCACTTTGATCAACGCCTATTTAGTACATGGGCGTCGTGTGTCTCCGTACTTTCGTAGGGTATGAATACTTTTGGGTTTTCACGGAGAAAGCAGTCTACGAAAAATTTGAATAATGACTGATATTACTCCAAACTAATTTCCTCCAAACGTAGCTGTGGCTTGAATTAGTACCAGCACGTCATTGGGTTAGAAATTAGCCAGTGCAGGACAGCGGGTGTCATGGCAATAGGTTGTTGGTCTTAAAACAATGACCCAGTTAAAAGACATTTTGTCTAGGCTAACTGACGGATGCAGTGGCTGACTGACTGACCTTCGCCCAGTTTAACAACGTACATACATTCATTCATTCCTGTTCAGTCCTGTTTATAAATCGATACACACACACACGCGCGCGCACATACGACGCACCAATGTTCAACCTGTTGTCGTCACACTCTCTTGGTATTTGTACGCGTCTGGCGGCGTAGTGGACGTTCGTTTGTCGATCCGTGTCCGACGTTGGGCCTGTGTGTGTGTGTGTGTGCGTGCGTGTCTTTTTGTGTCACTTCAAACCTTTGCCTAACCCACCCAGGGGTGCCGATAACGTGCTACAGCGGCGACAGCGATGTTTCTATACGAGGGCAACATGATCATCTACGTCATAACTTGCATACGACGCGTATGGACACATCAATCGCGTTTGTACGCACACAAGCACATACACACACACACACACACAGAGATAGCACGAGAGAGAAAAGTCGCGTTGGGTTGTTTGACGTGCAGAGATTGCGTCATTGGATTGGCGAACTGAATAAATTGGCTGCCTGGTACGATCACATTTAGCACAAGTATGTAAGTACGAAGGGTGGTACAATCCAAATGCGTTTTGAGCTGGCACTCCGTATAACGGTACCTGTCGCCCTCAATTGAAATGATTTAGGTAGCGGTCTCCGGCATACCGAGTTTTTCTGGTTCTTTTCTCACATCGCATCGGGGTTTTTGGGCAGGTGACTTGCGGACGCCTGCAGGCGTTGGCGACCCGAATGGCGTTGTAAGGCCATCCATGTCTTTCATCATGATCCCATTCCTGGCGGGTGGAATCGAATCGCCATGTCAACAACTGACAAGCCCTAGGATAAATCAACCGTAGAATTTACAGGAGTAGAGGGTGGATTTACTGACCGGAAGGTCCGAACCCGACCTCTTCCTCTCCACTTCCCTGTCTAGGCTTGGGCAACCTGGCAGTATCCCAGCCCTCGTGCTTCCTTCGGGTGACATGGCAGTTGGGCACCGAAAGGGTGCTACAGCTGAACGATTTTCACGTCACCCACTCGAAATCGTTCAGCGGCGACACCCTTTCGGTGCCTAGCTGCCATGGCACACGAAGGTTGCACGAGGGCTGAGATACTGCCAGGTTGCCCAAGCCTAGACAGGGGAAGTCGAGAGGCAGAGGTCGGGTTCGGAACTTCTGGTCAATAAACTCGCGCTCTAACCACTTTGTCCATCTCGCCCCACTCACCCACTAGCATACTTTTGTTGAATGTGTGAGCGTCACTTTGACGAACATCTCTCGGTCTCTGTTTCGGGGCAACTAGTAGAGCAGCCAATTTCAAGGTCATAGTGTTTTCGCTTCCGCTCTGCGAGGCCTCAATAGGATGGTGATCAGATCGGTATATCCAACACCTTCGCGGAGCAGAACAGTTCCTGAGAACGTGGAAGACATGGAACACCGCGTTGTTGGGCCCACTTTATCTCGTCCTCCTCTCTACTCATGGCGATGAGTGCTTCCAACACAAACGTGAGTGTATCACACTCAAAAGAGGAATGCGTAGTGTCAGACTAGTCACGAGGTACGTAAAAAACGAATGAAGTGGCCAGAATTCAAAAAGAAACAAAAAATGTACCGGATTCAGCTGGTCTTCTTCCACTATCTTGGACCAGAGTTCCTGTCAACTGCATTGGGGCTTTGTCAAACTTAAGGATCAAGTAAAATGTATCATTTTGCGGCTTTTTCTAGTGATATGCCAGTCCGAAGATGCCCACACTGGGATTCGAACCCGGGTCTCGAGTTGGCGTTAACCTCTGGGTTACCCTGGCCTAGACCCCTCAAAAAGTGCGCCTGGCGCGTGGAAGTAATACAACGACGATGACAGTACATAAAAAAAAACAATAAAATTCCTTTTCATCTTACTAAGCGAGCAGTCGATTGGACTGATGTATACATCCAGACATTGGAATGCCTGATATCACCGCAGGCTACCATGAGAGGGTAGGAGAATGGGATAGGTAGTTGAACAGAACAACCCAGTGTCATCAGGAGCTGCTGTTCCACCCCATGAGAAGGCTGGACTTTTAGTCTTGATTTCCACCCTGTTAAGGTCTCGTTGAGAGCACCGGAGCGGACAGTGCTGTCATCGTCATCATCATCATCACCATCGTCGTCATCGGAAGAACACCACAGGAGGACACTGGTGCCTCACTGTCGTACAACCATGAGCGGTGAGCGCGCGAACACACAAACCTCTATGACTGGAAACTAACCTCATGACTTTCTTGAAGTACAGATGGAGAAGCTTGATTTCTAACGCAAAGTAAGGTTTACGAAGCAAGACAGTGGAAAAATATCATCAAACTCTCTCTCTTTCTGAAAGAGACCACACAAAGGGACAATTCCATAGTTCTATCGTACCTGTTCCTCATTTTGTGCTTTGAAGCTGGCTGACTATAGTAATACTCTCGCTAATCGATGGGTGAATTTCTGATAATCTGCTGGTCATGAATTCTTCTGTTCCATTCATCGTGAATGGATTTTTATGGTGGTCCCATGATTTAGTTGCCGGGTGTAGGTTTCGCTGTTTGATGGATGATCAAATTCTTCATCTGTCACCTTACTCGTTCAACTGGGGGCTAGGTGGCGCGAAGTTACCGACTGGGAGGTCCATGGTTCGAACCCGACCTCTGCATCCCGACTTCTCCTGTCTAGGCTTGGGTAAACTGGCAGTATCCCAGTATTCCTCACGTTTTTTTTCGGATGGCGTGACAACTAGGCACCGAAAGGATGATTTTAATTTTTTCATTTCATTCAGTAAATCCCCTAAATTGACTAGTTTTCATTATAGTATGGAAATAAGCTTCCGATAGGCCGCCTGATGCCGCTAACTTTTATGAAGCTACATCTTGTATTGGCTAGAAATCCCAGAGCATCGTAATTTTGCTAAATGCTCGTTTAACTGTGGCAAACTCGACTTTTCTAAAGTCAGTGAAATGTCCCTTAAAGAAGGGTTGACAGTTTTGGGGGCACGTTTTCATCATCTCGATGAAAAATCCTCTCAGGACCCCCAGGGGATTCACACTTTCTGGTTTCCTCGGAGATTTCGGTGAACCCGTCGTCGTGCCGAGGAGCACTGTACAAACGTTTCATCCTTATTAGGAACCATCGGCTTGGAAACACCCCATGACATTGACTCAAAATGACTGTCACCTAGCCGATGGGCGAGTTGGCTTAGTGGTTGAGCACGAATTTTACTGACCGGAGGGTCCGTGGTCCGAACCCGACCTCTGCCTCTCAACTTTCCCTGTCTAGGCTTGGGCAACCTGGCAGTAGCTCAGCCTTCGTGCTTCCTTCGGGTGGCATGGCAGCTAGGCACCGAAAGGGTGGTACATCTGGACGATCATCACCTTGCAGATATGTTAACTTGCCACACCTGCACAGCACCATTTGTCGGAAAAGTTTACATTTGAAATGGATGAAATGGATGAACACAGCACGGCTAGTTTTCGATAAACACAGTTAGTTTTTTTATTGTATAGGCCTGAGGCTTTATCATAAATTACCTCGCTCATTTTTTTTAAAATTCAGTCCAGTTAAAGAGAGAGAGAGAGTCAAAGTCTCCGAGTCCCAATAACGTAGATGGTGAAGAATGACAGGCACATCGTGTGTTATTAGGTGCGTAGCACGGACTTGCAACATCCGGGGCATTTACTTCAGACAGAATTGTAAATTCTGTTGAAAACACGCTTGTAGGTCGGTCCCTTCCCCACGAATCGCTCGAAGTTGCGTCCTCGAAGTCTGTATCACAGGTGGAATGATCGCATCTTCTCGTTTGTTCAAAGACTGATGAAGACTCTGACACTAGCTGCAATCGCCCTGCACGTGTAGTGTGACCCCGCGATGGCTTACAAGGGCCGTACACCCACATCCAAAGGTTCTGGTACTTTGAGAACCTCTCCATCAGTTTGAACGCGCGTTTTCTACGTTTCCCGTCTATGTTCTGGGTCGGATCATGTTGCATAAACCCTAATACTACCTACGCACTATTTCTTATCTCCAGAAAAAATTCTCCGGAATCTAACCAATAACTCGTCACCTTTCGATGGGGAAAATCCATCAAAGGTTAGCGATCAGTTTTCCGAGGTGTAACTACTTTTTTTGTGGTCAATAGAACGGTATGCGTGTGCAAAATCGGCGAAAGTTCACTACTGATTTGAGTCGTCAGGTTTCTCAAAACAATCCGACGTATTTCCGGGTTTGTGCCTGGCGAAACTTGCTTTAACCGTAAGCTTAGAAACCCATCAGTAGTATATCACTTTCCAGTCTCGGATTGTGAAAATTGGCTGACTGTTGGTTGAATTCGTTGTATAGGCACATCGGAAGGTGGTAGATATTTCCTCATCGCAAACGACCAGTGCCTGTAGATCAAACAAATAATGGCGGTTTTCATAAAGGAAACTACCCACAAGGTTGGTGAAAACTGTTCGACAGCCCACAACCGGTTTTGCCCTTCTTGAGGCTCATCAGATAGGCGCAGTCCCCGGGTTTCTACTTGAACCCAAATTGGACTGTTTTCGAGAAATACACTCATTTGCAAATCAATTTGGTTTTCACGAGAGACTCAAGTGAATCTCATACTCACTGACCAAACTGAACCGGGCCCGGAAAAAATTCAATCGTCCAGCGAGTGACGAATTCGAGCTAGGTCACACTCATGTGTCTGGATGCGTTTCTGAGTCTTGAATTCTTTCGGTCCGTTTTGAAACAGCAAAAGTCCTGTGTTGAAAACAGCTCCAACCATCTACTGATGGTCTACTCTAACCGTCTCGCTTGAGGCAGGGACCTACCGTTTTGCACTAGTAACGTTTCATTTGCACTTTCGTTCACAAATTTTGTGTGAGATAATTTTGTGAGATAATTTTGCGTGGATAAAGCTTTGATCCAAAATAGCACTAGATACAGTCAGCGCGTATTCCTGTTACATTTTTTCTTGCAACAGCTCACAAACTGGTTAGTTTTCAAGTTTCTTCCAAGCCTTGGTGGAACCGATAGCTTTACAGCAGTCCCAAAAGATACCTTCCGTAAGAGATAGGGGGGTCACATATCAGGCCGTTCCTGATGAGAAGAGTTCTGTGGGTTTCCCAGGGGAGTAGCATCTCTTTGTGCAAGAAAGCTAGATCTTTAGGCACAGTTCGGTCTATTGTGTAACAGTGACATCTCTTGAAGTACCGATTCACCGAAGCTCTCTTTGGTGATAAACGACAGTAGGTTATACAAGCAAAATTGATATTTATCTGTTTGCACAGCAGCAACTGTATGCAGGTATACATATAAATCGATGCAGCGAATTATTAATCATGAATTGAGGCGTTTGACATAGAACACACCCAATCATGCTCAGTATCGTGCTCAGTAGGCAGTCCTCCCAACAATTACACTAGTAGGCACCCACCTGAAGTTCAGAGATGTGAGCGCTCAGATTCAAAAGCACAGGGGGAATCAAAGTTGGATCAAGTCGTGTCTTTTCAGCTCCAAGATTTCTCAAGTAACTAATCCAATAAAGTAGCAACCGGGAATTCAGGGCCTCATCCGTCGCTGGGAGAATGCATAACTCAGTGAGTTATTGGCGTTAGGAGAACGAGCAACCTCCTTGATGTAAAGGTACTTGATCTCTATACACTCATTTGCAAGCCAATTTGGTCTGGGTGGGAGACTTACCCGGAACCCAGCTGAATCTCTCGTTTGTGATGTTTCCAGGCAATTGAATGTGCTGCACCAGGCCGCCTCATGTTAGAGCTGGTACGATATTCGAGAGATCGCTTAAAAACACCATAAATGATAGATTCATCTGAGTTCCAGGTGAATCCCCCAATCAAAACCAAATTGATGTGCAAGTGGATGTATTTGTCGAAACCTGTTCAATTTAGGTTCTAGTAGAACATATGGTTGACAGAAACTCGGGGACGAAACCGGTCGTGTGTTGTCGAAGAGCTTTCAGCAACCTCATGAGTAGTGTATTAGTTTATACTTGAGCTCTTTTTCAAAAAATATTCCATGATGTGCCGTCGAAATGCTATGAAAGCGGATGGCGCGTTATACCGTTATGATTGACGCTAGAAACACCAAGATCTATTTTTGGACGGAAGTAGCTCAGGTATACGGGGAACCTTAGATCTCTCCATGGTTTCCTGGAAGATTACTACACATCACCAGTAACCCTCGTTGTCGTTTTACGAACAATACACCCTAATTCGACCTATTGTATTCAAGTTTGACAGCAGTTGCAAACGAACGAAGCTAGCAGCCCCACACAACTGTCTTGTGTGTCTCTGTGGATCAGGCAGTCGATTCTGAGGTAAGGTTTCTTTTCGCCTTCTAGGCCCAGTGATCTAACAAAACAGTACTAGTCAAACATCGCATCGCATCGTTGCATTTTCACGTGATAGTTTCGAATATCGATCGGCGACAGGACTTCGTCTGGTGCATTGCTTGAGTGAGTCATTCGTGTTCGCATGACTCGGCGAGCTGTAGGTCCACGCTCAGCAGGGTTGCGGCATTCCGGTACCGTTAGTCGGAGTACCACGATCTCATTGTATCCGTTTGCCGTCTGTGATTGACTCGTGTGCTGAGCAACAGAGGTTTCTGATTTCCCGCCATGACTCACAAGTGCGCAATGAGTTTCCGAGTGACTACAACACGTGTTATGCAACGATATCTGGATATGTTTTAAGGGGGAGGGATATATTGGTGATAATAAAGACGCCATCTTAGATTAAACGTGTGATTATCAGTATATTGGCCGTTCTCGGCTCCAGTAGTATGTGATGGTTCATTTTCAAACCCAAAGCCGACCACTACAGAATCGCCAACAGTGGACAGCCTCGGCTATGCTTATCAAAACTGCCTTCTTCTTTCGATGTGATGAGTGCTACATGTAGCTAACCGTAGATTCTTGTCAGTGTGTGTGCCTGATTTTGATCTACGATCAGTTTAATTGGGCGACTGGAAATGGGATTCATGGCGGGAACGAAAGTGGCTGTGGTTGCCCCGGTTGGCTACAGCAATCGCGAGTAAAATAGGACGAATCCACGGGTGCAATAATGAGCAGGCCGTACAAAGATCTACGGGTCACGTAGTCAAATGAATTTAATCAGTGTCGAGGACAAGATCCTGAAAAAATGCTCATCTCAAGGTGTTCTCGTTGAGACTGTGAGGGTATTCAGCTAATGTCAGATAAATCTAGGTTACGGAATCGCTCGCATACCAGTTCAGGTTCATGGGTCGTACAGTTTTCTTTTGAGTGAAGGGATGCAACCGTATTCCGACGGCTTCTGCAATCGAGGATGGTTCGAATCATACCAGTCTTGATGGACCTGGTATATTCGCTATCCAGAGACACCGGATTGTGCACTCATTCTGTGTGACAAGTCCCAACATACGATGTTCTGCACGAGAATCGTTGTCTGAAGACTGTGAACAATTCTGCTTGTCTGTCGTATCTTTGATCTCCTTTGGGCAAGTCCTTGTAAAAGTCACAATACAGGAGATATTTGTCGAGATAGAGCTATTTTAGATGCTTAAACTTCAGTAATCATAAGATTTGAGGAAACCTAATCAATTTTCCACAGAGCTTAGCCACAGTCTGTCGAAAAATCATCATTGGTAAAGCTTTGACGCTTCATTCCACGTTGAAATGCAGTTAAACCAAGAAGTTCTATTCGAGAGAACCTAAACTTCCTTGAACTGGAGCTATTCTACTGAAACAATTGCCGCTGTACCTGTCCAGTAAAACAAACTGACATCTAGCAGCCCATCTGCGGTGGCCATAATTTGTCTGTGAATCGTGCAAGTCACGTGACTTGCCTCAGTGCACGCTCCGGGTAGTGCGGCTTTTGACAGGATGTACACGTACGTCCCTAGGATTGAAAAAAAAATACCCCGATGTGAATCCGTGTCTATGCTGTTGCGGCTATGTTCGGTTAATGCAAATAGGAGACGACAGGGTGTGTAGGCAACTTCTGCTCCTCGGGCGTTAATAGCATGTGACCCGGGCTCTAATCGATCGGCCCACTTGTGTGTTGCCTCTGGGCAAGGGCTTTTTAATTTAAACTGGAATGCCATTGTTAAGACGTGTCAGTGTCAGAATAAAGGTGAGGGAAGGTAGCTTAGGAGTGTGGGAAGAAAGGCAAGCGGGCTGAGATGAACAAGGTGGGAAAAGCTCATAAGTTTCGCAACACTTAGTTTGAGGTGATCGGGCCTAGTGTATACATGTATACGTAAGTAGAACCGAACTACTGATTACCGACATATCGCATAGGGTACAAATATGTTTACCCCGCCATCCCTATACATAATTTATTAACCGACATAGGCAAGCAGACCTCAGAAGGTGAATCGTCTGGTCAACAGTTTTAGTTCTATGGGAGAAGGCCCCTACCAGCTCACCTCTGATGCTCGACCCGCAGTTTGAACGAGAAAATCGATGCTGTGTGTCTGGTGAAATTGCGCCAGTACTTCATCTGTTGTTGGCGGGACAATTTTACGACGAAAGCGTACATCGTCGGGAAAGGCATCAGATCAGACCCAATCGGTTTTCCTGATTCGCCTGTTATAGAAGTCTTCTATCAAGATCCTTTTTGCATTCTAACCGAGATTTCCTTCAGTTCCTTTGACGTACAGAGGACGACTGGAATGATTAGTGATAGACATTGTTTTCGGCAGCGTATTGGTTGTGTTTGAGTTTCTTTTCTTAGGTATCTTGTAATATATAGGTATAGACACACCCACAAAGGCAAAAAGGATATAACCAAGAGAGATGTGGTCGCCTTTCTAGAAAATTTCAAGCCCTTGCTCATAGCCGGATTGCTAATCAATGACCGTAGTGTATGTTCCCCACGAGTGGTCTTCACTTAGATATGTTTCGCCAGCTTTTGCAGGGCAGTTAGTTTGTTTTACGAGCAGACATTTACGAGACGCTTCTCACCTTCAATTTCTCCTTTGAAGTCAGGTTGTGAGTACCCAGTAATGGACGAGAGATGATTCACAGTCAATGTGCTCTCTAATTGTCTTTTACGAAACCAATCGCTTCACAGCAATGCCCACCGTAGTCGTCATGATCGGGATTCATTTTCTGCCAGCTTACTGATAGTTTATCGACGCTTTCACGTTAATTTCCCAACCCATTTTTTATTTACCTGTTCTTCGTTCGATCGCCCCTCGATACCTTGGTCCAAACAGCTCTTACGATGGTCCACAGTCACGTGATTTGTCTGTCAGTGTAGACAGGCCTTGAAAATCGCTACTTAAAGTACGACTCCATCTGTCTGGCTTCATGCTGGCTTTATGAAATCCACCATTTTAGCTATTTCCATGTTGTCGACTTGATAACGAAATCCACTTTAAAATTCACACACGTAGCGATCGATCTGGGTGAGCAGGGTAGGTCTACGGTAAAGATGCTTGGAAGCGGTGAAATCCAAGTAGCTTGGGTCAGCTCGAACGTCGTTTTTAGCGCTGACGGTGGCCAGATCGATTGGAATTCGTTACGCTCAATCGAAACCCCACAACGGCTGCGTTTTCGCTGATAAGCTCTCTTCGACAAAACGTGAACATGCGCACATTTACTATGGATAATTCGGTCGTTAATTTATCCATCGATGAGTTCAAATACTTGATTAGGAGTCTTATTCATAACCCGTTTTCCCGAAGGTGTTTTCAAGGCGATTGAGAAGTCACGCATAATTCCAAAGTAATAGGCCTCCTCAAGTAATTTAACGCCGTGGATTTCATTTGTCTCCTTGATCTTTGAACTCCGATCTTAGAAGTTCGGTCTAACCGAAAGGAAGTTGATCGATAACCTTCTTAGTAGGTGGCTCATCACGGAAATAGAGGATTGGCCCATCCGACTTCCATCTAGATGAGCTTATCGGTTTTCACTCCAATCCACAGTATTCGCCGTTTTGGGTATCAGTTGATCGTAAGTTGGGTAGAAGATCATTTGATCCGGCATCCAACGAGTGGTTTCAATCATTGTGCTTGAGACCTGAACCCTGCCTACTGAGGTTCTTTCTCACGATCGGCTGTTGGAAAATTAGGATTTCCTAGCCCTGGAACGTCACGTGACAGGATCATTCTGTCTAAAAATACCTTTCAGGGCCATGTGTATTCGTCAATGACCAGATCTACGTGTATCTGTTCGTTTAAGTGCCTTGTGATATAGCAACATGGACGCGAGTCTGCCACGATTGGTCGCATGGCATGGGCAAATGTACACTTTCGCCGACCAGAGGTTGCTACTTTGATTTGATGGGTGTTTTACTGATCCCACTACTCACTACACTGGCCGGAACCGTGTTGTGCAATGTGGTACCGTGCCAAGATGGTCGGGCAGAGAAGTAGCCACCAGTAATTGTACTATGATGCCGTCTGGGGGTGAATCCTCACGGTCAATGGGATTCGCCATTCTCATATTTATAGAGGCAGTTATACCGGAAAGGACGGGCTGGGAAAGGTTGGCCATCCACACTGCACATTCCGATCGCATAATTTTTCGTCGAAACGACCGGTTCATTACTCAGTACATTCGGAATACGTCTAAACGGCAAGAGTTTAATGCTTCCAAAGGATACCTGTTGTGTGTAGCTGGGTTGTGAGTCAGACCTCTGTGTATTGCTCTCTGCTTTCTTGGGTTGAGCAAGCCTGCCCTACAAATCCACCAAGGCCAAGGGATTTCTAATCAATATCCTTGCTGTCTGTCGAGAACGTCAACGAAACCCCTTCCCGATGCCACTTCTAAAATATAGGCTATCCCCGAACACTCGTGCAGAACCCTGCTCCAGAGTATCGGGTGATTTTGTTGATTGTCAAAGCTGTGGACGCTCTCCACCGACCCAACACTTGTTCAACCACTCTAACACACTAAAATCCCTCGCCCGACACCCAACAGAGATTTAGGTTGACTTAACTGATTGGTTCTCCTTCCGCCTTAAATCTCGACCAACCTCGGAACCGGCCTGACGAGGCTTTTGTGTCAAAAGCGAAACGTTGCCCAGCAATAAATCTGCCGATTGTCACCAAACTTTTTCAAAAACGGTGGAAGTTCCGTTTGGCTTGATTCCTGGTCGGATCTGTCAGGCCAACGGCTCGAAAAAACCCAATGTAGTTCCGCTATCTTGACATATGGCTCAACAAATTGAAGGCCTTTCTTATGGATAGCTTTCCAGACTTCTCCGAGCGACAATGTGAACTGGGGCCTCACCCGAACGGAAAGAACTGATAAACATGATATCCACCTCGACGTCATATCTGAAAGGGGTCCCAGGAGCGACAAGGATGGCTGTCTCACACAGCCATCCACAGACCACCGACTGTTTGTCGTAGGCACAAAGCCTTGGAGCATACATGGATTTTGTGTCACTCGACACCTCCTAACCGTAACCAATGGAACACTGATGGGCTATAGATGGCCATCTTGTGTTCAAGACTGTTGCTCCTTTTATAACAGTCTGTGGCTCACATGACAGTTCTTTTCCTCTTGCGTCCAGGAGTGTGACGATACTCACTGCCTCCAGGATGCAGCAGCAACCATCTACTCTCTTTCCTATCCTCACGGAGGGCGGCAGATCTGAATGTGCTACCGCGGGCATCATCCTCGTGAGAGACCCGAGTCGCAGAGAAATTAAATGGCTTTCCGTCCGAGCCGTTCTTGTACTGATCATGGCGGCAAAACCGGCACTTCTGTGGGCGATCGCGGTCTGTGTTGCTCCGTTTGGTTGCACTCCTTCGTGCAGATGTCCGTCCTTTAAAAGTGCTCCAACTACCACCGCGTTTTTCGAAGCCTTGTTGTCTAACATTCGTAAGCGCTTGCAATGAAGTCAACGTTGGTTGTGGAGGAGTTTTCAGCAATGTTTTCGGCAGTTTTCCGTCAAGAAAACATACGGCAAGTCCAGGCGAGGAATACCGTAATCGAGAGATTCAGTTGAGTCAACTGCAAGCTAATTTGCTACTGAATGTGTTTCACCAGTTTCGTATAGTCTGGTTTTCATCCAGAACGTGAGGTTGAGGAAATCTCAGAGATTTTGCCTACTTGATGAGCACTAGATACAGCGAAACCGGCTGTGAGCTGTCGGAAAGTTTTCAGTAACCTTATGAGTAGTATGGTTTGCAGGCTACTTGGACTTGTCAATCCGGATGGCATATCGATGGCCGGGAAAAGTTACATTCAAAAGGATGACTGTGTACATGACGACGCGTCGCCCGTCTCCGCACTGGATTTCTCCGTATCGTCCAAAATGACGTCATAGATGGTCACACTGTATTTCACACTGTCTTGCAGTGATTAAATGGTTGAGTAGTCACCGTGCCGATGGTCTAGTTCCATGTGGTTGAATAGCTACGTGCGAATTACCCTTAGTTTCGAGAATCACGATCATCTATTAATGAGGTACTTATAAGGTACCTACCAGGCTTTATAGAAGTTCTGCTATTAATGTAAGGCCTTTGTCAAATCGACACTACGTCAAAACCTTTTTTCGTACATAGTCTACCGTCTCACTGGTTTCGAGCTCCAAGTTTTTCCGGAGATTGTGTGAGTTCGCAATCAGAATGTTCGTAGCTCGTCTGATTCTGACAGTCTGATGACTTCGGACTCGTACTTCTGAGTTTGAGTTGTGAGGACGCATCCTAATGCCACAACATCACAACTTCGAGGCTCACGGACGTTGTTCAGCTAATTTAAGCCCTAGGCATGGCTTAAAAAAGCTTTTTAGCCGGAGTAGATAATCCATAAAATGGTGCTTTTGTGACGCAACAGCAAAAGGGGTGAGTTGTTGTCGATAGTCTGTTGGTGGGGAATTAGGGGATGCGTCACGGAATCTCACGGATGACAAAATCGGGAACACACTTGCATGGCAGTTCAAACAAGATGGCGTCGTCTGTGCGGATGATTCCGCTAAATGGATCAAAAGGCATCAAGCACCTTGTATGAGGATAATATCTTTTAAACGGGAAGGTTCTGTCTGCTTGCCATCGACATAAACTGTGGACCTATTAATCTAAGTGTTTCTCTGTTCCCAAAAAAAAAACAGCCAGTTCCTGGGCCTTGCTTTTCCGCATATATCTACGCTAGTCTTCATACAGGCGGAATACTTTCTTACCTGCTGGTTGCCGTGGTAACTTGCGGACCAAGTACTTGGGCCTCGACTTTTGTCACGGGAAAGTAGGGGACACCAGTAGCCATCTAGTCGTCCCAGATGTTAGTTGAGCCGACTCTTTGTTTGTACCAGCACAGGAACCCGCTGAAAATTGGTGTCCATTTTTTCTTTCCATGATTTTTTCAAGATTTTTTTATAATCCAGCTGATGGACAAAAGATTGCAGACGTTCGTTTGTATTCCCGGTTGCTCTCCCTGGGGTGCAACGGAGAGGAAAACAATAGGTGGACATATGTAGTGGGCTCTTTTACGGGTATGATGGTTGGGGAGGGGGGAGGGAACACCTGCCACTACCAAAACTATTGTGGGTTAACATAAGTTGTTCCCTACTCTACCCATCTTGGGACGTTTAATGCACCACACACATTATCATCCGTACCAGCTGTCTCGCTTTGTCAATTTGTTAGATTAGGCTGCTTTTATCATGTACCATCTCTTCGGTTGTTTTATGGTCGCCATTTTTTTTCTCAACCAAACGATTAAACTGCCTACACAAGATTCTCACTCTCCTGAATGATTGGCGCTTGTTTTGCGCTCTTGAAGAACGCTCTAGTGTGCACAGCCGCATCGATGTGGATTTCCACTGGATCAGACTTGCGGTGAATAGCTGTCCAGCGGTCACGTGACTGCATCGAGCTCGGTTCGGATTGGACGTTTGACGCAGACATGACCGACTCAGAAAAAAAGGTCGATTTTTCATGTGGAAATTCGACTCGAGCGCAAATGCTGTTGTCTTATAAGCGGATGGAATTCACGAGTGCACTACAAAAGTAATTCGTGCCTCAAAGTGACTTGATGGGTTGTAAATGATCAGGTAGGGATGCATATTGGTCGCATTCCAGTTAAGGACTTGGTTTAGTCGTTGAATTGTCTGCTAGCATCGTCCAATTTCTCGTGAATTCGAAACCATAGTAACCAGATATGAAGAGCGCACGGATAGATGAGCTGTTCGACTATGCAACAGGTCTGTTCGTCTGCATCTCCTCAGATCCACGCTACAAATCCACACTACCCGAATGGGTAGCTACTAGAATTTGTAGAGAAACACAGTTTGTTGCGACTAAAGGCGTGGATCTATTCAGTCCTCAAATTGAACCAGCCTATTGCACTGCCAAGTCAGTGACCGAGTCCCAACCTCCAAGGTCAGAGTTCCACTACCCCACCTCCAGTATCGTTTACCGTTTTAACTTTGGGTGCTCCGCCAGTAACTGGGTAGAACTGGGGGACAATTTCAACTTAAACAAGCGGAACACATCCCAATTGGGATGCCGTAACTTAGAAACCAGTCCTTTCTAATCTGGAGTCAAGTACACTGTCTACAGTGGCATCACCGGCAGCCGGTCATTTATTTGAAAGTGGGCATTGTATCGATCCGGAAACTGCGTCCCGTGTCATGTGCAGGATCACGAATGGAAAGTTGCTGTCAGAAGATGAAAACCCGAAAAGACAGCGAAGTACAGTGGAGGTATCCTGCAACAGCTCATTCTTTTACGCACTTTTTTCAAGTTCGTCACAGGAAAGACGCGTTTCAGGTAACCTACGTTTGACTGTACAATACAGTCAGCTGTATGCTGAGTTCTCAATCAACCTGAAAAGGAACAAAAAAGAAGGGCGAAACCGGTCGTGCGATTTCGACGAGTTTTCAGTAGCGTATTACGAATATACATGTATCGCGATATCTCGAATATCGTAGCAACTGAAACATGAGGCGGCCTGGTGCAGCAAATTTAGTTGCCTGGAAACATCACAAATGAGAGATTCAGCTGGGTTCCCGGTGAGTCTCTCGCGAAACCAGATTAGTTTGCAAAACGAGTGTATTTCGCTAAAATTCGCTTTTGTTTGCAAAAGTTCCATCATCAGTTGAAGTGGCGTCATTAGTATGTCGACCTTATGAGTAGTAGATTACAATAGAAATATATACATGTATCGCGATATTTGCAATATGCTGGCGACTGAAACATGAGGCGGCCTGGTGCAGCAAATTTAGTTGCCTGGAAACATCACAAATGAGAGATTCAGCTGGGTTCCCGGTGAGTCTCTCGCGAAACCAGATTAGTTTGCAAAACGAGTGTATTTCGCTAAAATTCGCTTTTGTTTGCAAAAGTTCCATCATCAGTTGAAGTGGCGTCATTAGTATGTCGTCAATGGAAATGCGTTGGTTCGGAGTGCGTGGTTGTTGCGCATGGAGGGGGGGGGTCTTAACTAGGTCGACCTTGACCGATCGTTGGCCGTTTTGGTTAGCATTTCTGCTGGCGTGTTGCTTCACCTCTCCTCTTATTGATGGATATCCGAGTAGCCTTGAAACTTGACCTCTCCGATCTCCGCGCCCTGACCGACCCTTGTTCGTTCGCCTCCAAACTGAGTCCTGTTTCTTGGTCAATGGTTCTGATGTCCGAGGCTGACACAGTGTCACCACTGAGTTGGCAGTCCCTCGCCCAACTGTGTCCCGGTTTTTTAACCGTCGATCCGTACTTCCCCGGGGATATCTTTCTACAAATCGTGTTCCTAGGCTAGATTATCGGTCAGTCCAAGTAACGCCAAACTCAGTGAAGCCTACTGATGCTTCCAAAGAGGGGGTATCCGCGTCGTTAGCTGATAATCAAGGCCTTTTCAGTAGTGCAGATGTGCGTGACTCGGTACTCGTCCTTCAAGAAATCTCATCCGGGAGCACTTAAACTGCTCAAGGGTGCCAAACTAGGCTAAACAGCCAGAATCTGAGAACATTATGGGATCTTTATTTCGTAACCTCTGTGAGGTTATCCACACATTTTTAAAACAATACACAAAGTTACAGTCAGTATTCCACACACAAAAATGATGAGAAGCAAGAATTTCCAGAGGTCATGCTAAGTTGGACAAAGTACCGTTAGATCTGCCCCCTCCCCTCAACTCCGTAGAGGTGCACTCGTTTGCCTAAGCTATTTTTAGCTACTAAAGCCTTCATTCTTTCACTTTCCGACATCCTCATTCGTAACATCCAAGACTTTTTCGATTGTTCCGCTCTGCTTTACCTGGAGCACAGTTACTAAAAACCGTTGAGGTGAAATCACCAAGGTCACCCCATTGTTGTGGTTTAGTTTAGTTGCGTTCAGTCACAAACTTGGCATCAACTTTCTTTCTGGTTTGTTCTGAATGAGTAAAACTCGGCTCATTTCTTTTATCTAGTGCGTAAGACGAAGAAAGCTTCAAATAAGTATCTCCCAACAACTTGTGTGTGTACCGGACAAGTGCTTTGTGGAAACGAAATGCTTCCTTCCAGTTCGTGGCATAATTTTTCGAGCATAGGGGATTCATGTTGCAAGAGAAATTGAACCGCAAAAATGGTTTCTTTGGAGACGTTTCTTGGGTCAAAGTTCCTCATGCCGAGCGACCGATGTACTCATAAAATAGAGGAACTTTTTCTCTCTTCAAGGTGTCTCTTTGATGGTGGCTTCTTATACATGAAGGAAACCATCCACAGAGGCAGAGGGTATCTCTGCTCTGGTTTCCGGAAGGCACCCCGTACCGCAAAATTAGTCTCCACAACGCGGATGTCCCATCTTGGGGATTCCTGAAAAAGAATCACCCCATTAGTACCAAATTGCACGCGACAGTGCTTCAACAGATAAGTTGATCCACTATTAAAAACAACACGAGTGACTAGCTTCTCAAAAATACCGATTGTTCAAACTCACATCACGCTCGTTTGAAACAGCTGATGAGCTCTTAATAGGAGGGAAACTCAAGTCCAGTGTCCTCCCCCTTGGTGTGGACTCACCAGAATAATTGCACCAGAACAGGAGGATGACTGTTCAAACGAGAGTGATTTGAATGTGAACAATACATATCCCACAACCCCCCTACACACACAACAAAAATACAGATAGTCTTTCTGACTCATTCTACGTTGTGCGTTGTTTTTCACCTCCAATTTCAGGTTCTCAGTAAAGTGGGTCGAGGTGGCTCAGTGGTTAGAGCGCGAATTTATTGACCGGAAGGTCTGTGGTTCGAACCCGACCTCCGCATCTCGACTTACCCTGTCTAGGCTTAGGCAACCTGACACTATCGCAGTCCTCGTGCTTCCTTCGTGTGGCATGGCAGCTTGGCACAGAAAGAGTGCTACAGCTGAACGATTATCTTTCTCTAAGTAACGACTCCCATTTTTTAACCAGTCTTGATTTTTTCCTAACTTTAAACTGCACGGTCCGTTTACTCCTGTAACTGCCGGCTTTTCACAATTGTTACAATGGTCTGTATGCGTATTCCGTTCACCACATTTCATTCAGGATCACCCAATTGACGGACATAGCAAAAAAGTACCCGATGTGCCCCTGTGCTACTATCGTACTATCACCCCTAGACATTTCTTCGAAAGTAGTTCGATCAATGACTTTATCCTGCGAGAACATAGCAGGGCCACCCTTGTTTTTTGGGTCAACGTTTGTTATATCTGCTGATTCGCCGACTTGTAGTAACTGCAGTTGACCCGCTCCAGTACTCACAGTAGGGAACACAACAGCTATGTTCTGAACAAGCGAGTGGCAGAGCAAAATTCACAACGGCCCCGCGCTATTTAAAGGGGACTTTTTGATAGGCTGTCTGATAGGCGTTAGTGAACACTCATCAACATCGATCGTGCCTCTATGAAATGCCTGAACGCTGATCAAATTCGGTCGGGCTTCTGTGACGTGCATGAACACTCATCAGCTTTTGCTAAATTGATTGAATGGTTGACTGGCCTGGATGCTTGGCGGCTTTCCTGTTGAGATTTTAGTGGAGCAGTAGGTTCCGGGCGTTCTGAGGTTGCTCTCAGGAATCTGACCTTCCTGATAATGTTCCAGTCCCGCTGGATGTAAGTGAATAAGCTTGGTTCGGCAGGTAACAGGTCTAGCAAGAGAACAACCCCCATACAGCAGGGGGAAGTATTTCGATTTGAGTACAAACTTCGGCTTGTCGGTATGGTATGCATCGTATTTTGCAGGGAGACAAACTCGGTCGAAGACCATCGAATAATTCGTCGGAAAAACCCGATGTAAAGTACTTCGGTGACGTTGGATCACACACTGTCCACTCCACTGTAGAAACCAAGACGTCCCTTTTCATCTGGTTGTTCTACCTGACGGGCTTCAAGAACGACAGAACCAATAGTGTGCTATCCAAAGATCTCATCGACCTTGTGAATAACAGGCATCTAAAACTGTCCAGAGTCTCCCTGCCCTACCTCAGTAATCAGTTATAGTTAGGATCTTTGGCGGCCCTTCATACTGAGGATGAACGGTTTCACACGCAAAGTAGTATTGCCTATTTTTTCACGTCCCGTGATCAGCAGAAGGGTACAACCAAAAACATTTAGTCGTGCGAATATATTCAGTGTCGAATCCTCATTTAAGCCTTAGACATAATACTGTCCAGCTTTTTACTTCTCGACAAAGTTGTTGTCTTCGGTCTGTTCCACACCAAGTGTTTTTTTCCTTGTAAGGAACACCTCGCCTTGATCACAGGTACGTCCTGAGTGAAGTCTCGACCGACCCAATGCATTCGTCCAATAGAAATAACCATCACGTGTGCACGCGTACTTTCGTTCGATATCACATGACGCAGATGACCTTGTCTGTCGATCGCCACGAATTGTGTCCACATCCTACTCGTTTGAATAGTCTTTTGGTCCAAATGTGATTGATTATACGGGTATTGGGGCTCGAGTCCTTCCTTTGTTGGACGACACCGACAGTGTTCCCCCTCGGCATTTCTGGATTAGAAACCTGGAAATTCAGCGCTCGAGGTAAACCTACTAACATTTTTCTAGGTTGTCACACCTTAACGGGCAAATGTTTCTTAACTCCTCGCTGCCAGAATAATTGCAGTCCCGTTCAAACGTTGGCACTGTAGATGAAAATTCTGTGACTACTCATAAGTAATCATACCGCACTTGTCCATGCGCAATCCGAAATTGGGGCCCATGGTTGGAGCGTTGATAATATCTCCTCGAACGGCAGTGAAACGTATGTAAGCCAACTGCTTAACTCGTCGTTCAGCTGCAACACCCTTTTCGATGCCTAACTGCCACCCGAAGAAAGCACTAGGGCTGGGGTACCGCTGAGTTGCCCAAGCCTAGACAGGGGAAGCCGAGATACATGGGTCGGATTCGAGCCTCGTACCTTCCGGTCAGTAAATTCGTGCTCTGAGCCATCTCGCATTGTTAAACTCGGCAAACAGTTCAGCATTTAAGCTAGCATTCCGTTACATCATCCATCTCAACCAGATAAAAACATTTGACACCGCTCATAGTCAAAAGGTGTCCCTCCCCTGGAGAATCACGTTGAGCAGACATTTTAGTACAAACTGAGGCCATACCTTATCATCTTTTGGTGCTAGCTAAGGTGATTTTAGATCCAATTTAATCGCTTTACACAAAAAATGCCCTTGTCACATGAACAGAATCATAGCAACAGTGAGTGTGAACTAATGCCTCAATGCAAAACAGGGTGGTGGTTAGCACACCAATCTCAGACGACTATCTACCACTGCCCTGTCGTCTATCGAACCTCTTTCCAATGGGTTTGTTTACATTAACCTCAAAATGGACATGTGGTCATGCTTGGTTGTGGCTCCCATGTCTGTGGAGCTTGTCAACTGTAATTTTCAACCTTATCGATCCGCTTCGGCCCACGCGTTGAATTTAGAACAGTTTTCGGCTACTTGGCTTCTAATTACCATAGCACAGAGACCGAAAAACACCATGGTGGTTTAATCCGTGTTTAACATTGCAATCTCTTTTGAAAAGTAAGTACAGCCGAGAATCCGTGCACATCTTGCTCAGATGCGAACCATCTGGTTCTCTACTATTTTTTTATTCGTGAGTTGATGACTCCAATAGGATCACCCACAACATCAGGTTCGGAAGTTTTGGCTCCCCTGCCATGTTGTTCTCTGCCACTGTTACACAACCTAGTTTTCAATTGAGTCATGTCATAACTTAGATGATCAAGCCCCAGTCCCAAACGCGTAACACAACGTAGAACTTATGCAAGATATCAAAAACGCTTACGTCTTTCTCTGTGCTCATTTGGGACAGCACCCGGCTTAGACCGCTCTTCATTTGCATGTCCTCAATAGGAGACAGCCTACTTGGGAGAGTAGTCAGTAGTAAGATGGCGTACCAAGAGTTATTCTGATTGCGAAACCGAAATGTATACATAAACGATAGGGGAATTATCACCAGAACACCGTACCCTGAACTGAGAAGATTCACATTTGCCACTTTGCGCCCACTTTAAGCACGGCGCCCCTAAGAACTAATTGCGGACTAACTGTGCGCCCATGGAAGGGATTTTGGAATCGACACCGCAGTTTCTTTATATTGACAGCTCCTCTTGTGGGCGGCCACTTGGCCGTAAAATGGGTACGTAGGAGCTAAAGTGCCATCGTGCATGACGTGCAAACAGGGTACACGAGAGAATCAGCCGTTCTTTTGGGCTTGCGCCAACAAGATCAATAAATCTGCTCGCATAACAAAGTTCAACGTTCCATTCTTGTTTCACATCCAAATCGGATCAACTGGTGGACAGCAGGATGAACCAGCGCATGTCTGTGCATGGCTGGACAAACGGTTTGTGTCAATGTAGTAACGGTATTTTCCTCAGCTTAGTTCTCGGTCTGAGCCTCCCAAGCTAGCGTTCACGTCAAAACAACCACCAAAGGTGCACAAGGTCTGTTAATGCCCAAAACGAAGTACAGCGGTTCGTATATGTGGCGTAGGTGGTTATAACCTTCTGGAAATTCCGACGCGTTCTGGATGCGCCATTGGCAACCAGCATTTGGCCAATACTGGATCATGATTGGCTGTTGGGTCCAAATTTTCGACCAATCAGATCTCGTTTTGATGCGGACAGGCAAGCGTCCCGAGTGCTTGGCGAATCTCAGAAGCTGAGAGACGTGACCAGTGCGATTCCAGACCGCCTGATTGACACGGACCAGTGGGCCAACCCAGAGCGATTTTTCGAGTGCTGTTTAAGCGTTCCACGGTTGTCTGCAAAAACGCACTCGGAACAGCAAAGTCCATCACTCACCTCAAACACGACTCTGTCATCGAAAAGACGCTTGAAAAATGGCTTCACAATGACCATTCAATTATCCGTCTCAGAGAAAGACTCAAAGATTTACTTGAATATCAACTAGCTAGGTATGCCCCTCCAGAACGCTGTGTTCAAATGCCGGGGATAGCGGTCCGTCTTAGTGTTACCGTTGGTAGAATCCCAGCGGCGATATCAGAACCTCATCAAGAGACTTATTTGCGTCGCTACCACACAGCGATTCTACCGATGTATGCTGTGTCTGTCGTACTTGGGTGATGACTGACGATTAGTGTGTGAACGAGTAGCGTGATTGAAATTGCGGAAGTTCACAGTTGTTGAGTGAACACATGTCAAACGGTAAAATGCAATCTCGATATTTCCATTGTCACACTGTTCTCACACAAGACATTCCATAATCGGTTGAATTTCTCACTCTCCTGTGCAATGCTCACCGAAGGCGAGCATTCATACGGATAGATTTCTGATTGGTTCCGACACACAAGGGAACCGATCATGTGCTTCGCTCCTTGACGATGCGTGTTTCAAACCAAGTGCACATATGAAATGTCTGCATTTGGGTTCGCTTTGTCATCACTGTTAGATGGACGTGTTCGGCTGACCCTTGGAGCGCGGGACTTCCGTCTCGCTTTCAGACTATCGATTTCTTGAGTATCGATCAAAATTGCCATCACGTGATCAGTGCTTTAGCCGGCTGCCCAAAAGCTGGAGCCTGTTGGCCTAATTCTGCATCTTCATGTTTTAAGTAGTCGGAGAGATAGTATGCCGTATTCGTTTATAATGAAGAACAAGCCATTCCATCTGCTTTTCGAGATCCACAACGCACATAGCCAATCGGTTGAGAAGGCCCCAAAATTGGTGTGAACTCCACAAGGGAATGTAACGACTGCTTCAACGAAGCAATGACAGTTCAGAGGCTCCACGGACAGAGTTAAAAGACTCACGATCCAGAGTTTCAAGTCAGTGGCTGTCTCCGTTGAAGCTTTCTTCCTAAAGTCCATTCAGTCCTTTCTAGGGTACTGAACATTCATCCTCATCGCCTCTTACCTCCTCATCTTTTAAAGCATTGATGTGGATCTGATGGTGCCAAATGTAACCATTCAACCACCGACGAAATGCACGCATCGGTTAATTAACTTTGTGTTGACGAGAGAATCCCAGTTGAATCTTCGACTGATTATGCTGCACCTAGATCGCCTGGTTGGTACGCTGTTCGGTAAATCGCAGTGTATTGTTATATTGATTGAACAGACCACTCAATCGAAGAATATCGCAAACGAGGAATTAGGCTAGAATTCAGTTGAGCCTCCCATTAGAACTAAATTAGTTTGAAAACGTGTGTATTACGTGAACCACTTACAATATGGTAATCAAATAGAACATAAGAATGACTGAAGCTCGATAATTGTGACTTTCTGATGAGCCCATAGATGGACGAAACCGGTCGAAAAGTTTTCAACCACCTTATGAGTAGTGTGTCCTATCGAGAAAACTCAAGCAAATACATTTTTAATGTTTTTCGGAGTTCACGATTCATTTCGTCTTGGTGCCTAGAGCACTTGTTTACTGATCGTATGCGAAATGCTAATAGAGCCACGTTATCGATCCAGTTGGAAAGAAACTACTAACTGTGTTCCACACGTGTGATACTCATGGATTTAAAATTATCGTTCTTTCGGACTTGAGCAACACTCATGATTGGTTTGTTGTGCTATCAGTACGCAATTCTCATGTATTAATTGTCGATGTAGGAACTTTGTCATGTTAAAAAGGTTCCGGAAAATTCACCAGGCGAATTGCAAAAAAATTTGATTGGAAATTCCGACCAATCCTCCTGTTCATAGGATTCACCACACCATTTTGGTTATAAAACAACTCAGAAGCACCCGAGGTGTATTGATAAGGGCTTAACATAGCAAAACAGATCCCTCCATTCCATGGGAAAACTGAACAAGGGATCGGATCCGAAAATTCTGTCTAATTTACTAAAAAAATATGGAAAACCCTTTTTCAGTGATGCATATTAAAGAAGTGTTTACATAGTTTGCATACTTTGAAGTGTTTAGGTTCTACACTGTTCGTGTAAAGTGCACAAAACATGGTGGTTCAGGGATTCAGTGAGTATCCAATCAAAAGTAACTATTAAATCTAATTCAACTACTTTGAATGAGGATCGAATTTTCATGGTCACTTGCGAGCAAGTAAAGAAGAGTAGGCTGCCTTACTAGCGCTTCGCACAACGAGTGATGACGAGATCACCTACTTCAGGCCACTAGTCTCAAGGTGGCTATTTACCGTTAGTGGATATATATGATAACTCAGCAAAGTATAGGACTGATCGATTCCCACTGGTAGGCATCTTGCCACCTCTTGACCAAACTGCTTCGTCACAGATTGCGATTATGGTGTTACCTAGCCGATCACTCACTCACTCATCAACTCACTCACTCACTCACTCACTCACTCACTCACTCACTCACTCACTCACTCACTCACTCACTCACTCACTCACTCACTCCTCACTCACTCACTCACTCACTCACTCGCTCATTCGTTCAACACTGTTTAAAGCTGGAAGCTGTTCTGATTGTTTTCCTCAGAGTTTTAGGTTTCCTTGAAACCAGGTCCAAACTCTCCCCGAATGTTTCCACTTCTTGTTTTGTGACTGGATTGCATATAAGCTCCAGTTCTATCATTGGCGTACGGTTATCGATTATGGCGGTGATGGTGATGATTAGAGAAAGATGATGATGGCCTTTTGAGGTCTCCAACTTATCCTCAGTGCATCTATCATGGTTTTTGTACTGCTGTAATGCCTCAGTTTATTTTAATGTAGTAACCTTCCGCAGAGAACCAGATCCATAGCAGTTTGGTGTACTTCGTACAGGTACCTTCTTTGACATGACCCATGTATTCATCCCGACGGTTTTCAGGGAGCACGCTTTGGTTTATATGTCAGTGGAGTGTTAGTTGGATGAAGGTGCTAAATTAGATCAACCCTAGTATGACTTTTTGTAGTGTTGTTGTGACCTTTTGTAAAGCACCCCATCCTCAACCATGAAGCAATTACCTTTCGACGACCCGGCCTTACTAATCGACTGTTTCCCGTGGCACTGTCTCTCCTTCCCCTGTCCCTTCATTATAGCCTTCCTCCGGGACGACTAACCAAGTGGAAAGGGGGCCTTTGTTACCCTTCTTTTAAATAAATTGCACACTTAATTTTTACTCAGGTGGAACGCTCGATGGAGGGTCTGAGTGAACCTTCTTGGTAGGTAGGCTACTATATTCTTCATTAATTGCGGAACTATACAGAAGCGAGTTCGATAGCTCCCAGAGCAGACTGTCAGCAAGTTCATAGAAGCGACAGTGATATCGCTGCATCAGTCACCTTGTTGCACCTAGGGTTTGGCGCTCGACACATCTATTCCTCGGGTGTTCGGAGTGTGCGTTCCCCCTGAACTGATAAGTCAAAAAACCATTTTCAAAGTTCCATTCAAGTAAACTCTTGTTTATGATATTCTACAACTAAATGTGCTGCAGACAGGCTGCCTCATGTTTCAGTCGGCAAATAAGTGTATTTCTGGAAAACAGTCCAGTTTGGGTTCAAGTAGAACATAAGGTTGACGGAAACCCGGGGACTGCGCCTACCTGATGAGCCCCAAGAAGGGCGAAACCGGTCGTGGGCTGTCGAGGAGTTTTCAGCAACCTTGTGAGTAGTTTCCATTCGAGTAGTTCTGATGGAAACGGATAGATTTCCAACTTAAACGGCAGGTGTTGCGCGAGGCGAGATGATACCATATTGTGTGAAGTGTGGTTTCTCGACATGTGACACTCGCCTTGTTCTCACTCCCTATCTCACAGCCTAGTTTTCCATCAGCTTATTGCAAAACACAATGTATCGTCTTGTTTCGACACCTTGGCCTATCACCGTGTGAAAGATCGTTAGACGCACAACAGATCTTTTTTTGACAAGTGTTAACCGTCCGTTCGGATATTTTGTTAAGGCCGACTGCCAGTCATATGCACTTGTAGGTACGGTCCCTCTCTAGCTTAACTTCAAACTCCATTTCATAGTTTTGCCATGCCACGAAGGTAGTCAGATCTACACTGTGTTGGATTGTGCCGGTCGGCTGGATGTATGTACGTACGGGTTGATACTTGTCTGAACGAGCATACTGTAAGCGAAGTTCACCGGCTGCCCGCAACTTCGACTGACGCATATGCGCGAATTTGACAGCAATATAACCAACGAGTGAAAATTGGAAGGTGTACCCGAGAGCTGCGGTTTCCTGCACTGTTCACTTCTTCCGCATCACTTACTACGACCAGTTCACTGCAGACTGTTCCACAGTATTGAACCCTCTGTGGATTTCATCGGAGGAAAGAATAGACTGATTTGCGCTCTCTGAAATCTTGTTTTCAACAGCAGTACGGCCACTACTACTACTAACATACTAAGCAGTAGTATCGCTTTGCGATTTTCCCTCATCCACAGCAGGACTCGAATAGGCGCATCTAGACTTACAGGTTAAATAGTTCCGAGTAGCGTGTGGTCAATCCTTTCAAAGGAGTGTTTGAGCTCATCACGCGTTCTGAACGTCACGTTTATCTGAAGCGCCTAGGGTGAGGTCGTTCAATGAATTCGAATCCTTCCAGCGGCTCTAAATCTCCAGCGTCTAACGTAGGACGACTTCTGGTTGACAGGTTTTTGGGTTGTTCATCAAGCTTCGTAGCTGGTTTGCTGATATCCTCACTGTTCGCCTGTGTAGTTGTGGCCATCGCTGTGCGGACCCAGGCGGGGAAGAGCTTCAACGCGACCTGATAAGAGTCGGGGCAAAAGAGTCATCTTCTCGGCATGAAGTTGGGGGCCAAATTGCTTTGACCCACCGAGCATTAAATGTGCGTGAGTTCTCTGACGTGTGGCGGTGAACCAGTTACTCTGATTGAAAAGAAGTGGAGGAATCTCATGGACACTTTGTGTTGTCCTACTAATTATGACCACTCATTTTCGTATTGCGACCAAGATTAATGAAAACCAAATGTATTGTCAAGACTCACGTATTAACTGATGATAGAGGTAGAGATCAGCTGTTAGGATCGCACGGATTGGTAAGGTAGGATCTAATCCAAGTGGTATGAGTCTACTGGGCTGCGTCGGCTCACTTAGAGGTCCGAGAACGTGCTCCAAAGCCACTTGAAGCGATCCAACTGGATTTGGAGTACATACTCTACATCTTCATGATTACATGATTAGTTCACCCCGGGGGATTTGAGTTTCAACCTATTATTCTCGTGTGTACCGGGATTCGAATCCCGAAACGGACAAGGACGATAAAAGAAACGTAATGACCCACCCTGGCATCTGGACATTTTCAAACGTCCAAGTGAATGTTGTCTGTTCAATGTCTAGGAAGACAACCAGTTAGACATGAAGAAAACTGCTACAAGACAATTTTCTCAGATATTGGTACTACTTACAAGTAGTATCGCTGCACAAAGAACGGAAACAAGTAGCCAATCAGTGACCAGTTGGGTATCAGTGGAACAATGTTCTGGTCAGTCGTGTGAGTTCAATTCAAAATAGTCACAAAGGCTGGTTATAAACAGTGAAACTAGCTAAGCTATTCTCCCGTTTCATTCGAAGCCAAATGTTGACTGTTGGCTTTACATTTGAGGCGAATATGGACCACTTGCATTCAGGAAAAGTGAATTTCTCAGTAATATATTTCAATCAGCCATTAGAAAATATTCGCAACCGAGCGGCTGAATATACCCGTGGTAGTCATGAGAACGAAGAAGGTAGAGAACAAAGCTTGTTTTCTGTGATTGTTTCTCTTGGCTAATACATCGCAAGTTTATATGGTACCAGAAATCACGTGGAAAAGGTTAAGATCGGGGATACATACACTTTAGAGAGATAGAAATCAAAGAAAGGGGGGTCGAATGAGAGATAGGTCAATGGGTCACGGAATCAGGTAAGTGACGTCAATGTCATACAGATCTGTGGGACCGGATGTTTCGTAGGCTAGTTCAAGTTCAGAGGTCGCACAAGTTTCTTTTGGACTCAAAGTTGTGGATCCAGCAGTCGGATTCCAATCGCCTCTGCGATCGATAGTAGTCTGGGTCGTACTAGTCGTGATCGGTTCAGAGGTACCCGGTATGTGATGGTGAAGGATTGCTCCTTGCCTATGACATGACAGGTTCCGGTCAAATGTGATGCAATCGCGCTTGACCCTGGTTTCTTTCCACTACCACTCAGAGACACGGGATTGTGTTCTTGCATTCCGCCCGACAAATGTCTTGACGTACGACCAACGTATGATGCCCGGCACGAGCATACAAATGGGCACACACAAAAGCTGCTGGTAGAACGTGGCAATTCGTCCTTCAAGCAGAATCTGATAGTGGGGCTCACTTACCTGATTCCGTGACCCATTGACCTATCTCTCATTCGACCCCCCTTTCTTTGATTTCTATCTCTCTAAAGTGTATGTATCCCCGATCTTAACCTTTTCCACGTGATTTCTGCTACCATATAAATTTGTGATGTATTAGCCAAGATGAACAACCACAGAAAACAAGGTTTGTTCGCTACCTTCTTCGTTTTCATTCGGAACCGAGTTGTCGACTAATGAAATACACTTATTTGCAATTTAACTTAGTGTTAAAGGAAAACTGATTTGCAGCTCTCATTTACAACTTTCTCCAACCGAATGTGCTGCACAAAGGCGGCCACATGTCCCCTGAGATATCGCAGCATATGTTCCTGGTAGAACACATTCATTAGGTCACTCCTGGACAGCCCACGATCGGTTCCGCCCTTCTTGGGGCTCATCAGTCAGGCCCGGTCCCCGAGTTTCGGTCAACCTTATGTTCTACTTGAACCAGAGTTACGCGAAATTTACGGAATACAGTCATTTGCAAACCGGTTTGGTTTCGCTAGAGACTCGCCTAGAAATTGGTTCCCAAATGAGTGTATTTCGCTAATGTAGTCTTTTATTGGTGGTACATAGTTCATCTCAACAGTCGGTTTGGTAAGCCAGTTGGAGCGCCTGTTGTCGTGACTGGACTAACGCTCAATGCTGTTTAAATCAATTCGACCGAAGAGATCCGGATGACTGCAATCACAGCAGATTTCCTGGGAGATCGATAACCATAGCGTTTCCCTACTATTCTGGATGGTATTTCATAATGAATTGATTTGCTCGGAAGATCCTAACGCCTCCTGGATGACCTCAGTTGCTAAGATCTCGATTGGACGCATTCTGTTTATTGTTTACGATTCGCAAGTGTCTAACCTACTGACGGTGATATCCCAAGAGATATTGCCAGGTCCGGCTTGTACCGATTCTCGCTGGAACACGCTATTCTGGTCAGTGGTTGACAGTAGACCCTCTCTATTCACTTTCTGTCGAATCAACCGAATCTAATTTGATCCGTTATGTCTAGCACCCGCTCTCTCGCCCGGTCTCTCTCTCCCAGGTTTGTTTCTCCCGACACGACCTGTCTGCCCATAATGCCGCTACTCACAAACAAGACCCAAGACCGTATCGATGTGAGCAATGTGGACGTCAGTTCACCACCGGGGCTTACCTGTCCCAACATCGTCGCATTCATACAGGAGTCAAACCGTACGCTTGTCACTACTGCGATAGACATTTCACCCAGTTGAGCCACGTCCAACAGCATGAGCGAATCCACACGGGAGAGAAGCCGTATCGGTGAGTTCCATTCAGTTGTCGCGTCGCACCACATGTCTCCTTCCCACATGCACTTTTCAGTGGACTGATCCAATCACAGTACGAGGCTCCCTCTTGGGACTGCTCGGATTCCCACTTTGTTGAGGGACACGTCAATGAATTACTTCTGACATCTTCAATAAATGTAGATAAATTTGGTTTTCAATAACTTGCCTGAAATAAAACGCGGAATTAACCGCAGTTAGGGAAAGGACATCTGGTGAACATTAGATATGAGCTGTTGACTGGTCCGTTATTATTTCAGGAGCAAACTCTTCTTCCCTTTTAGTTTTACGTTCCCTCTAGTGCTAGAAACTCTCGAAACGTATGATCTTTACATCTTATTATGGTATCCATGTGATTTTTACTGATGTCGTGGCTTCCTGCCATTGGGCCGATCTGGGATCTATTCCAGATAAGCCCCGCCACCCGAAAAAGACTGGAAAAAAGAGGATATCAAATTTGTAATTTTAGTTTTTATTGAAGAGGGTGGGTGAAATTGGGGCATGGCATTAATCATTTGCATGAAAAGGTCCGTTTTTCGGTACCTTCGCCTCCAAATGAACTCACATAAGTAGCTGTCCACTGAAGATCGATGTGTCGCATTGGCGTTTATTCTGCATTTTGTAGACGTGCCAAAGAGATTCGATGGTTTGTGTGTGTGAGCTCCAGTCGTTGGATCCACAAAGTTTTCGATATGATTGACCGTTTCATGAGTATACTTCATATCAGTCATCGTCTGGATTCCTGGTATGATGCCCACATATCGGAGATGATGATTGAGCCGAAAGCGATGCAGACCTGGATTGTGCCCATCAAAGTGGCCGCAGTTCGATCTGGCATTGCATACATGAACATCTCTTTTTAGTTTCCCGGTAGATCCCTCCGAAAATCCACCGCTGGAGAAGGACTCGCTCTGCGTGGTTTTTACGGCGGCACATTAGCGTTTCATCGATTTCCACGTGTAGACCTGGGTCACCGATAACTGTCGGTGTGTGAAAAAGCCGCAAAGGCGCAAACTTTGCGAAGAAAGCTCTTCTAGTCAACAGCGGTCGTGTGGTTAATAGATAATTAATTCCCCTGAGCAAAATTCGATTTTTGCCAAATTTTTGCACCAGCAATAAACGAAGAATAGAATTAGTGTCCTGAACTCCATCCTAGACGGCTCCAGCCAAGTTCCCTTTCGAAGACCGACCTCTTGTCAACACTGTCGGGCATTACACCTCCACCTGTCAGGAACAGTTGAAAGTGTCATTTGATGACCATTGTTGTATAAACGTTGCTGATGGATCACTTTTTGGTTTTGCGAAAAACGTATTGCCGTCTCCTTGTCATTACCGAGAGTTGAANCATGAACGAGCGTTAAAGGTTTTACGTCCGAACGGAGGAAATTTTCGCACAAAATGAGCCCAGATGCGGATATGGAATTGTTTTCATCAAAGATAGGCCAAGGTTATGTGCGTACATTAAATTGGAGCTGGCGAAAAGAGGGCGGGGCTCAACTTTTCGCACATGCACTTTTTGCATTAGTGGCAGGGATACGTGTGTCCATATCACACAGTGCCATCGTGGAGGTCAAGCATTATGACGGGCCTTGGTAATGCAAACACAAGAATGGGGAGGGGGGGGGTCCCATCGTTTATGTTTCCAAAAAGGGACGATTAGTCAACCTATTCAGCCAATCACTGGTAGACGGATCACGTGCAAAGTTCATGGTCATCTGGATCAGACGAAACTTACTACAATGTTACTGAAGAGATTTAGACTCAACAAAATTGGCTTGTTTGTTCGCGCACAACCTCCACGAAACGTTTTGTTTGCAGTGCGACGAACTAACGCTTACCACCCTCAATGGAAGGAGGGATTATGGCTAGACTGAGCATAAAGTATAAATCGATGGATGGCGATCCATCTGACTTTGGTGGTTCAATAGCAAAACAATCAGGCAAAAGATGACATAAAATGAGTGGGGAAAAGTGGGGCAAGTGATTCAAACCAAAACTTAGTGTTTCCATAATCAACCTACGACTTCGAGCCCCTCAGGAATGATCGCTTTTAGTCGGTCCCGTCACTGGATCTTTTAGGGCTTATTACTTTACATCAAACCTACAAGGGTTTGAAACACTAACCCAAAATTGCGATTTCATTCACTAAAAAACCGCGTTGTCTGTAAAAATCAAAAGTGAAGCGTACTTTTCATAAAGGAAACTACTCACAAGGTTGCTGAAAACTCTTTGACAGCCCACGACCGGTTTCGCCCTTCCACTTCAGGCTCATCAGGTAGGCGCAGTCCCCGAGTTTCCGCCGTCAACCTCATGTTCGACTTGAACCCAAACTGGACTGTTTTCGAGAAATACATTCATTTGCAAATCAATTTGGTTTTCATGAGAGACTCAACTGGATCTCTCATTTATGGTATTCTACAACTGAATGTGCTGCACACAGGCCGCCTCATGTTTCAATTGGCAGGATATTGAAGATATCGCGGTATATTTTCACAAAGGAAACTACTCACAAGGAAAATCTGAGACTGCACCTACCTGATGAGCTCCCGTGAAAATCTGGTTGATACGGAAAGGAGTGCATTTGTCGAAATCTGTCCAGTCGAGGCTCAATTTGACGGAAACTCGGGGACTGCGCCTAACTGATGAGCCCCAAGAAGGGCGAAGTGGGTTGTGGGCTGTCGAAGAGTTTTCAGCAACCTTGTGAGTAGTTTCCTCTATGAAAATATACTGCGATATCTCGAACATCCGGCCAACTAAATCATGAGGCGGCCTGTGTACATTTGTAGAATTTCATAAACGAGAGATTCAGTTGAGTCTCTCGTGAAAACCAAATTGATTTGCAAGTGAGTGTATTTCTCGTGAACCGTACTTTTTTCTTTGTCTCTCGAATTTATTTGCTCGTATCAGAAACGGATATCCCATTGGTATAGTCTGACACAAGCACAGTCAGTGAATTCTAAAACCAGTTGGACGACATCAAACCAGCCTCCGGTTCAAAATCCACCGCGAGAGAGAATTAGTTGGGCAGAGAATCGATCAGTACGGCACATTAATGAGTTTAGTTAACCATAATGGATGATATGATGGTGTAACTTTGCTCCCGCCTCTGTGACGGCGGCATCGACGCATTGACTGGCGCCACAAGGACACCATCTCGGAGCGGGGGTGGGCTTCCGAGTACAAAAAAAATACAGTTTGGCGTCATGTATAGACCGTCCATTGAAGCGGATACTTGGAAAACACGCGAGCACGCACACATCCCACCGTACACTTAATGGTTTTGAAGGACGTGTGAACCGGTTTCGTCAAGGCGTATGACGAAAACTCGGTGATGTGAGGTGTGGCCAGCAGACTGAACTTGCGCTGATACACATGAGGCGTGCACGTTTTCACAGGACATCTACAGCAGCACAGTTGTTGTTCCGGTGTACAGGTTCGTATTCATCCTAATCAACAGCACCGCTTTATCATCGCAATTCCCACCGTTTCAATCGGATTCGCGTGTGTGAACGTGTTTGTCCCCGAAGCCGTAGTATGATGAATCCGTCGCCACTATTCCGAATGTATGGGAGAGATTTGTGCTTCCGGTAAAATTTACCGGAGGACGTGTTTAGCTATCGATCCATTTCGGAGGTAGCCAGGTGCGTAAGATGGGGGATTTGTTGGCCTATTATTGATTTCTTGCAAGAACAGACAGAGTCGGACAGACTGTCTCTATTTTGAAACGCTTCGCGTTGTGAAATAAACCTATGAATACTCAATGATTCGACAACATCCCACGCAGGGGGATGGCGGGATCGGCCGACTGCAACACATCTCATGAACCTCTAGGGGGACCCACCAATTCCCGGTCAGCAGTTGAAGACCAAACCGTTCGGCCACGAACGACTGATCAGCAGTGATTAACTACAAGTAAAGATACGACATCAGGGAATTCACATCACTTGAGAAGTCTGTCGACACGTTGACCTGGCTTTTCACCATAGATTGGCTTCATTTGTGGGAATAAATCTCGACTGAAGTCTCTAAATCTCCCGGTTCTATCAACAACATGGAAGTTGACTTTGCTCATGTCGCTTCTTCAATGTCTTGTCAATTGAAATCCTGTGGGCTCATTGAATTGAAATTCGCGTAAGGCAATCAGCTGACATTTTCTGTCCGGGTCTAGCCAAGGCGTTGGTGAATTTCGAAAAGCGGTTATCGATCTGTTGTTCAATCTTTCAGCTGTAGCGCCCTTCTGGTGCCTAACTGCCATGCTACCCGAAGGTTGCACGAGGGCTGGGATACTGTCAGGTTTCCCAAGCCTAAACAGGGGAAATCGAGAGGCAGGTGTCGGGTTCGAATCACAGACCTTCCGGTCATTGAATTCGCACTCTACGAACTTCGTCCATCTCGCCCCTGTTGTTCAATCTCGGCACTTCAATTGCCATTCTCGTTGGTCAACTTTGCTTATATTCATCGTCGAGCCCCGTATTACTTTATGGGCTCGAAGTAATCGTCGAAAGTGGTTTGCCCACATCTTTAATTTAGATTGATTGACTGACTGACTAACTGGTTGATTGATTGATTGACTGGCTTATTAATTTATTAATTTATTAATTGTTTATTTGTTGTATCGTGCGGTGGCTGAGCTATTGGTTACGCCTGCACTGAGCTTGCCAGTCTACGCGATAGGGAGAAGACAGAGAACTGGGGACACGGCTGTATTGCCAGGACAAAACATACAGAGCGTCTGCGTAAATATATAGGATGACCAATTGGCCAAATATGGTCGTTCACTTGTTCGCTCCGTGCAGCCAATGGTGGTGTTCCGGTCGTGAACAACCTCAGGCCCACTACGCTGGTCGTCTGTTGCTAAGCCGTGTTTGGTGGGAGCCGCCGACTCACCTACTTTCCGGACGTGTCGAATCGATGGTGACCTTGGGGATGCGTCACTCTCCGTACATGTGCTTTTTTCCTGTCTGAGCGCGTCCTGACAGTATTTGTTTATTTATGTATTTATTAGTTGATTAATTGTAGTTAAACTGACCAAGTATGCAGAATGACTTGTAGAGGTGGCAGATATCGTTATGAATAAACCCGGTTTGCGCGATCAGAGGAGAGTGAAGGCCCGTGTTGATTATCAAATGTGAAATCATCTTATGGCTGTCTGATATCAACGTCAGTAACGCGTCAGTGCTTGTCGAGGGCCTGACCGACGGCGAGGACTTGCCCCCATCCCACCGAACAAGGTCTGCAGTTTGATCAAAATATGGTTCCTTGTACATCAATTCTATGCGATCGATATTAAATACAGATGTTGAAAAGACGAGTTTTGGATGTTCACCGGTACTATTGTACAATAACGTAACCATACGAGGCAGTGTGTGCGTATATACTACTCATAAGTTTGCTGAAGACTCTTCGACATCCAACGACCGGTTTCGCGCTTCTTGGGGCTCATCAGGTAGGCGCATTCCCCGAGTTTCCGTCAACCTTGCTCTAGGTGAACTCAAATTGGGCTGCTTCCGACGAATACACTCATTTGCAAATCGATTTGGTTTTGAGGGAGGGGGGCTCACCTGGAACCCAGGTGAATCTCACCTTTACGATGTTTTCAAGCAACTGAATCTGCTGCATCAGGCCGTCTCATGTTTCAATTAGTACTATATTCGAGATATCGCTTAAAAAGACATCATAAACGAGAGATTTAGCAGGGTTTCAAGTGACTCTCCTGAGAGGTGACCTTACCGATGCTATTTTTGCTTATAAAGAAACGTACAAGTCTCCATCATTTTCCATTTGGAACTAAGTTTATGTGCCGAAAACCACCAAGATTGACAAGCCTCTCCGATGGTCGCTTCCCAATCCAATTTACTGACACAGCTTCAAGTTAGAATAGACCGATAAACTTTCGTTTTACGAAAGCCAGTTCTATTGGTACGATTCAGTATGTCACGTCCCGGCAGTTCTCAGCGCATACAATGAAGAATGTGGCCCTGTTTCTTCACTGTTCGATTATCCTTTTTTCTATTTTCCAAGGAGTAACTATTTTGGAGGCAGATATGCGTTTTCTTGACTGTTGCCTGATATGTTTCCGGCCGTAAAGCACTCAACTTATGACGTTCTTGTCCTTATTATGTCTACCTGTTGCTAGAAGGAACCTTTGTAACAACTGTGTACCTATTTTCTGTCCCATATGGCGGACAAATCTTACTGGACGATGCCTGAAAGCATTGAGTTGCTCTGGTAAATTCAGGGTGGAATTGTTTCCATCCCTATCGACACGAATGTTCTTTTTGCGAGAATCACAACATCTTTGTCGTCTCTCACAGGGAGTGGACAGTCTAGTGGAATACGGGTTGCGGCACCGCTCGAAAATGGACGAATTTGCACGTCATCCGATGTCAGCCTCGCTCCATGAGGCAGAGTGACCGGTAGTTTTACGGGACAGGGCAATGCGAACCTACGCGGATGTAAAGAACGTGGGTATATGATGGCACTACGCACCATGCGCCCCACTCCGTACCCCAATGTACCACGAAAGGTTTATAGGGCTACTTCAAGCTGCTTGAACTGATAGTTCCTCATTTCTACTCATTGTCGCGGTACAAACATTTGACGTTGTCTCATTCATTCCATTTTCGTATTGGTAAAAATTGAACACAAAGTGAGCCATTCACCTTCACTTTTGCTTGCCCAGTTTACTTGTGGTTTTAATTGTACTACTCATAAGTAGCTAAAATTGAGGTCTTTTATTTCATTCTGTCAGGTGCACCACCTGCATGAAGAGCTTCACCCAAATGTCCAACTTGCAGTCGCACCAACGACAACATATGAAGGGAAAGCCCCATCGATGCGAGCAGTGCTTCATGTCTTTTGATACCAAGGATGAACTGGATTTGCATGTTCAGGCCAAACATTCTGGAAATCGATATGCAAAGGTAGGTTGTTTCCATTTGGCCGTTTGGCTCAGTCCTACAGCTTATACAGACAGTTTCTCTGAGGGATGCCACTTCTCGCCGGTGTATATTTCATCAGTTTTTACGTTGGTGCTGCTTATATGGGACGTCCTCACACTGATTAGATGCTCCCTCAGGAGGGGATACTTGGGAACATTCAGTTGATCAGAAATTTCTATGTATCATTTGCCGCTTCAGAAAGGACCGCCCGGAAGACTAGAGGCTAATCTCTTCTAGGTGGTGGTTTGCTGATTGAATCTATTCAAAGGCGCTAGTTTAAAGTGGCTTGTTCTGAAAGGCGGTCCCTCCTGGACATTTGGATGTATTTAGTAAACCAAGATTTTATGTAGACGTAATACACTACTCATAAGCCTGCTGAAAATCCTCATCCCCTTCTTTCATTCTGTCAGGTGCACCACCTGCATGAAGAGCTTCACCCAAATGTCCAACTTGCAGTCGCACCAACGACAACATATGAAGGGAAAGCCCCATCGATGCGAGCAGTGCTTCATGTCTTTTGATACCAAGGATGAACTGGATTTGCATGTTCAGGCCAAACATTCTGGAAATCGATATGCAAAGGTAGGTTGTTTCCATTTGGCCGTTTGGCTCAGTCCTACAGCTTATACAGACAGTTTCTCTGAGGGATGCCACTTCTCGCCGGTGTATATTTCATCAGTTTTTACGTTGGTGCTGCTTATATGGGACGTCCTCACACTGATTAGATGCCCCCTCAGGAGGGGATACTTGGGAACATTCAGTTGATCAGAAATTTCTATGTATCATTTGCCGCTTCAGAAAGGACCGCCCGGAAGACTAGAGGCTAATCTCTTCTAGGTGGTGGTTTGCTGATTGAATCTATTCAAAGGCGCTAGTTTAAAGTGGCTTGTTCTGAAAGGCGGTCCCTCCTGGACATTTGGATGTATTTAGTAAACCAAGATTTTATATAGACGTAATACACTACTCATAAGCCTGCTGAAAATCCTTCGACATCCCCTTCTTGAGCTTCATCAGGGCAGTCCCTGAGTTTCCACCGTTAACCTTATGTTCTGCTTGAACCCAAATTGCACGAAATGAGCCAACTACATTCATTTGCAAAACAATTCGGTTTTGCGGGAGACTCACCTGGAACCCAGCTGAACCCCTAATATATGATGAGGCGGCATGGTGCAGCACATTCAATTGCTGAAAAACATCATAAACGAGAGATTCCAGGTGAGTCTCCAACAAAACCAATTTGGTTTGCAAATGAGTGCATTTCGCCAAGATTTTGTAGTCATTACGAATTTCAGAGGTCTCCAGATGGGCACGTCTATGCTCCTATGGTGAAACGCATCTAGATTGACCCCTTTGACTCATGGCATACTTTAGGTCCGAATCAATATATAGGTTTATACAGCTTTATGGAGCATTACTCTAGTTGGAGGCCTGGTGGGACAAACCTCAGTTTGGTGGCTTTCACTACACTCCGACATTTTGAACCTGAGTTCCATTTTGTATGTTGATCCTTCAATTTTTTCCCGTCATCCCTCTCTTATATCTAGGTGCTTGTATGTCCGATATGTACCAAGAGCTACAATTCGGAGACGTACCTGGCTAAGCACATGGACCGTCACAAAGAAGCTGCGAACACTGCTCCGGCTGATAGTTCCAGACTTCCTGGAACTCAGTCGTCGTCTGTTGATGATCTGTTCGCTGCCAGTTTTCACGCCAATCCAATGGCCAGAGCAGCGGCCGCTCTCAGTCTTGGGGGAGCGCACACCAAACCTGATTCAAACCTTCAAGGACGTCATCATTCTGCCGCCGCTGTGGCTGCGGCAGTTCGGTGTGCTGCGGCGGCAGCAGCAGTCTCGGGAGGCGGAAATGTCGGAAACCGCGGTGATCCGATGACCAGACCTTTTTTCAACAGTGCTGCCTGTTCCATGGGAGAGGCGGGACTGGACACCAGCGGCATCGGGTTACACAGCGACCCGGTGAACTACAGTAACCTGCCTGACAACGATCTATTCCCGCGCATTCCGGGTATACACAACTCTCGGGCAGCTCATCTGATGGCTGCTGCCGCTGCTCAACACCATCATCATCAACAGCAACAACAGCACAACGCGGCGTTTGGCAAATTGTCGCATTTGGCCAATCCGTTCCAGGAATTCAAGCCACAAACTTCGTTTGGTTTGGGTCATGCGGACCAGTATTCCGCGGACATACACCACAGCTCAACACAACTTCATGGTAGCTCAAAGCGCAACGTTAGTGGACAGGTTTTGGACAACAGACACCCTTCCAGGTGTTTGAGTGCTTCGGTCAATCACACTCCTTCACCGCACCCTCCGTACGTTGAGTCACCGAGTATGGGAAGCGCCGATCAACAGTTACTCAACTTGACCCAATCACAACCGTTGATGCAAAGCACAAAACAACATCTTGGTCCATCTTCCACCACGTCCTCGTCACCAAACGATGCAGCGGAGCACTACGGAAATCCAGCTTCTCATATGGACTCCAACCAACAGCGAATTCATCGAACACATCGTTCGGAAACGGTGGAGACCGCAGCTGATGATCCACCTCCCGCTCACCAACAGCAATGTCCTCGTTTGGATCCGGAGACGTTCGAACCCGACAGAAGTGGACGTTTAGATCCTAATCGATACGGCATCAAAACCAGTGCGATAAACGACAATTACGACGGTCGGATTCCTCCAGGGCAATCGAATTCGAATTCTGGCTCTGTTGCGTCCAAGGCGGACTCGAGTCAGGTAACTTCACAGCATGCGACGAACGATAGACTGTCGGCTTACATGATGCACCCTCCACCCTTGTCCCCGCAAAACTCACCAGGCCTTGAATTGCCACTGGGAGATGGTAAGAGGACAGTGGACGATGGAACGAAATTGCTAAGCCGTACCCCACCCCAAACTACACCTAACCACAAAGTCGCGGATGATTTTGTCACCTCGGATGGTGGACAGGGCGAGGATTCAGGGGCCTACCTTTTGCCCAACCCACAAAAGCATAGAACCAATGAGCTGAGTAACAGTTCGTTTCTAACGGGTTCGGAAATCATCCGAACGAAACGACCCGGTGTACTTCGTGTGGATGTGTCTTTGGGCAACGGTCGATCGGTCAGTCCAGACTCATCATCCTGTTCCGGGGGGAACTCACAGATTATCAAAGATGACAACGTGTCACGACACGATAAACCCAAGAAGCTTGATTCGAATTCGGCCACCAACCCGTTGTCCACACCTCTGCTTTCCACGTCTGAAACTGGCGCGGTGGAACAAAATCCCAATTCTTGTGTTGTGTCAGAGTTGGCGAAAATGTTACCAAACACGAGAATGCGTCCAAGAGCGGAGCTTGAAAACGACCATTCGGGATGCGGAGATGAACCGTCCATGCTCCACTCACCTACTACTGTAATCGAGGATGATTCAATGACAGGTTTGCCACCAGCTGGCCGAGTGGATATCTCGCTCAAAGCAGAAGACTACCAGAACCGCTGTAGCTTTTCCAGAGAACGTCAACTCAGTACCAACAGTTCCCCACTATCTATCGAAATGCATTCTTCTTCTGAGGTGACACTGAATCATCTGCCCACAACCACCAGTAATATGCGCGCGTCTCCAGGTCTTTTCGGTACATCATCCTCGGTCAGCAGAAACATGTTCTATCCGGACACAACTGCGGATGCCGAAGATCCGATACGGTCAAGTTGGGCGTGCAAAGAATTGATACCACCGAAATCTGCCTCAGCCTTGTCCGCTGCAGAGCTACACAAAACAGCCGAGCAGAGACGTGCCGAGGCTCTGTTTAGCGGCCTGGTTCAACGACGCGGAGCTCTAGAAAATCAAGCCACTCCGCACGTGGACGGATCGAAATCGGTTGGGTTGATGAACATACCGTTCTATCTTGACTCTACCTGGCGCCAATACGCTCCAGACGAATCACGTTTCCAAAAGTCCTCTAGCAAAGTTTGTGAACAGCGGGAAATGTTCTCACGTGAAGTCCACTTGACCACCAACGATCCAAATGATGTGGAAAGTGTTCAGTCCTCACCTTTGGGATCTCCGAAACGTCGAAGACGTAATCACTGTGTCCCGCAACATCCGACAGAATACGAGCAACAAACGAATCAGTCACCGCACTGTGCCTTTCCCAATGCCGACTACTATCGGCACCCCTCGTTGCCACATGAAGCCATGTTTGAAGATCCTGATCGTCGACATCTATCTGGAAACAGCAGCAATGCCAGCGGTCCCAGTAGTAGCACACCAAGTATCGTCAGTCCCATTCTTACCGGTGCATCTTCAAATGACTTCACCTCGGAAAAATCAGCAAATTCATCACAAACGGGGAAACACCCCGTAGGCGATGCTGATCACGGATCATCCATTACTCCGACCGCTCCAGCGTCAGCAGTGTGTAATTTTCACGGCTTCCAGTTTTAGTTGGCGCCCTCCAAAGCCTCCATCGAAAGATGGTCAACTATCCCTTCCGGTGCTCCACTCAAAATTTGATTCGCCCATCGCCAAACCCGAAAGAACCGCAACGCGTTTTACGATCCTCTCTGTAGTTGAAACCAAGAATCTTTTCTAATGCTATTATATTACCTGTTCATCCGATCACCTAGGAAACGTGCTTCACCACCATACACCATACTGACACGCTTTCAAACAAATTGTAAAAAGGAAGAATTTCTTGTCATCCTATTTATTGTTACACACCTTTTTTTCTCATTCGACCTGGTCATTTTTTCCCATCAAGATAAACAAACACATCACAACTTCGTGTGGAACAGAATCATCATGACTCATGGCTCATCCCGGTTGCTTTTTATCTATGCTAATAGCCCTGTCGACCAAACAAGCATCGATCCCGCACCCAAAAACCTGAGCATGCATCTCATCCTTTCATCTTGACATCTGGTACATCTGGTTCTCCCATCAACTCCTGTTCACCCAATGGCTTGTGATCTTCCTTCCTCGCCGATTTCTGTTCTCACCGTTGACGCCTTATGCCAGTTATCCTACAGATGCATACATGTGGTGCTGTTATTTTGCACAGTTGGGAACCAGATGTTTGTTCGTTCGGTCGATCGTTCGTTCGTTACGCGTTTGAATCCGTACGGACCGACTATTCTCACATTCTGTCTGCTTGTGTGCAATTTCGTTTTTGCAAGTCCCCTGAAATCAATGTGCTGTGCTTCACGTCGGTTAGTCTATTGATTTTATTTATGTACAGCTAGAACAAGTCTACTAACAGTCTACTATTTCAAATTGGCTGTTCTAACACGCCCAAATCGCGCAATCGACTACGTGCCGATCGTTCACAAACTTGCCATTTTGCGTGCGTGCGTGTGCATCCATGCGCCCGTGTGTTTTCGCGTGCCTGCGCCTGTTCAAGCATCATTTGACCTGGCTTGTTTGGACTTGGTGAGGAGACCCCTTATTTTTCTCTTACTTGCCTACAATTTATCCTAGATGTTTCGTCATATTTTTCTGCGATCATCCACAGAACGAGCCCTTTTATTGTCTAGCCCAAAGCCAAGACACACGGACCGACAGCCGCCATTTTGTTTTACGTTCCGCGTATTCTTTTAATTCGATTCTTTGTTTTTGGTTCGAGCCAATTTTCATTGTTTTTTCTGATCCAAAGAACTAAGCGCCCACTGCCTCCTCCTCCACACACACACACACACTCACACACACACAATAAAAGCACGGATTCGCATGGTGAGGAAACAAATATCAGCAAGGACGCTTCTTATTCATCCGGTTTCAACTTTCTGTCATCGTCTACCTTTACACCGCACTCCTCGTTCACGTTAGACTTACCCAGCAAGAATGTGCAATTTTTCACCTCTGAAGACAACGAGACCAAAGTGACAATCAATCACAATCGATCAAGTCGGAACCAGCTTTTGCAGTGCGTACGAATAAAATGTGGCGACGGGGTACTCTCTCAAATCCCTGGAAACGTGTCAACTTATCTGAACGTCTCAGCTGCTGTTCTAGCCTGTACTACACCTATGCTCCACGATACACTCGACTAACAGTGGGTCCTTGTTCGTGATTCTCCCCCTTCTCCCAGTTAAAGATGTTCATCTGTTATTTCGGACGTAACGCGACTGAGCAAATCTAGGCTACCAGCTATCTTCTCGTAGATCGTTCAAGATTTTGTCCCGAAGATGGTCGACCACCTACACGCATACTACCCATCACAGCAGTGAGCTACCGATTTCGCCCCAGCAGAAGAACTCGATATCGATCTGCGCCATCAGAGCCAGGCCCCGTCAGGTGACTTGTTGTCACTCTTGCGTTTGAGTCGGTTTATGTGTGTATGTGTGCGTGCGTGCGTGCGCGCGCGTGCTAGTTTGCGTCGGTACGTGGATGTGCTATCACCTGAACACATACAGACACACACGCACACAAAGTCAAATCTCCACCGCGTATGCGTTAGGTATTTTTGTATCTATGTATTATTATCTTCTCATATACCGGTAAACAATCACGATTCTAAATTAAAAGTTCTATGTCACAACCACACGTTTATGAGAGTTACTCACACAACTCTGTGCTCTCTACCCTTTTGGTAATTGTGTGCTACAAGTGGCAGAAGGGTTTCCATGGGGTCTAGAGGACAGACAGACAGGACCCTCGAAGACAGCCTTCGAGGAGGATGCCGTCATTGGCTGGTTGCATCACGTTCCAATTGCCTGAACTACCAGCTTTCGGATAACGAGTACTTTTGACGCCTTATTCATTCATCTAATCAAACAATTAGCCGATAATTAGCATGGGCTGATACCACATTTTCAGGTGCGATCCAATGCTCTGTAGTTCAGGGTTCATGAATATCAATGAACTCCAAGTTAAATGAAAAAGTCTACGCACCTATGCGACGATTCCCAGTATACGAATTGTAAATTTGAGAGAAGTTTGGATAACGTATAGAAAGAGACATGCAGAAATGTGGACTCACAACAAAAATTAAATATTGCGGAGGCATCGCACCATGTAGGTAAGTGCAGTACAACGAGAAATTGCAGCAGTGTACAAACATGGCTTGAATTTCTGACGATTTTTGGGAGCTGAAACTGTCAGACAGGATGACTGGATAAGAGTTATCAAAGGTTACTGTGTGTTTTCGCCACAAAGATATCCACTATTGTTCCACTGCGCTGGTCAATACGTTTCAGTGACCTGAATAAAAGATAGTCGTACTTCTGGAGCAGTTTGGAAAGTACAGTGGAGCAGGAAATCCAGCTGCAAAGAAATGAAAAACCATAGGGACTTCAAGCATGCGACATCCAGAGCCTGTGATTATTTGAACTTCGATAGAAGTGGGTTTAGTCAGGAGGGAATCCACCGGAATTATTTGAGGAAGATATCTGGATAGGCAGTTATGCCTCAGCTTACTTCTCGGTCCGATCCTTTTCGTTTAGAGCAAAACGAACAAGGGTACACCGATTGTTTTAGAAACCTTAAGCGAGCGCGTCATGTTTAGAGCGTGAAATGACATTCTGGAGATTCGGACGCCTTTTGGAGGCGACACCTGCAACCGGCATCCGTGGATACTAGAACGTGATTGGCTGTCGGATGTTCGACCAATCAAAGTTCTCGTTGATACTGGACTGTCCGACCACCCGACCCTCTGACCAATCGTGTGAGTGTTGGGCTTATTGGCCCAAGTGCGAGTGCTTAGACGGTTTTGGCCTAGGGTTCCGCCAAGCTAAGTGACAAAGAGGGAAGGAGGATTACTGAGTCAGTCGTGAAATTTTTCCTTATGTTTCAGGGAAAATTCTATGTCCTGAGGCTTTGGGACAGAAGGCAACTGGGGAAATTTTTTAGAACGGATCCCATGAAAGCATTAGGTTGCTTAGCTTCATGGCTTTATGACTGCCAACCACATAGCCGAGAGCGATGTGATGTTAACATTCAAAGATAACAGGAACTTGTGGAAACCAGTGACTTCTCACACCATCCTTCAAGTAAACCATTGCAATTACGTAGATTGACATCGCGGCGGAAATATAGTGTTGTTTAGGGTTAAGGGTTGACCATCAATTGTGTTGTTTACAAAGGTCCTTGATGGTCGAAAACCCAGGGATTTTGTAGCCTACTCAGATGGTTTCATCATCAATCAATCTTCTTTGAAGCGGTCGTTCATCAATGAGTTCTAAGCGTTTTCCGGTTGGTTGAGTCACAAAATGTACTTTTTCCGGCTTGACAACTTATCTTTGTCGTACCACCGGAAGGCACTCACAGTGAGGGAGAGATTCCTGGCGGCTAGTCAAGTATTTCGAACAAGTACGAACGAAGCATGAGGCGGCCTGGTGCAGCACATTCAGTTGCTTGAGAACATCACAAGCGAGAGATTCAGCTGGGTTTCAGGTGAGTCTCTCGAAGGATGAAATTAGTTTGCAAATGAGTGTAACTTGTAACTTGTAACTTGATTCCCTTTGCAGGATGAAACTTCGATTAGGAACGGTCACAATCTTAATAGCGACAGTGGATCGGAACGATGAACTAGGGAAAGGACTAATCTAGATGAAATCGTGTTCATCCTCACAACTGTAAGATTTCGCAGCAAGCGAAATTTGGCACCAGGCCCCACTAAGACTCACAAGTGGACTAGGAACGAGTGGAAATATGAGCGATCAGCCAGCGGACGAAATGGTCCGCAATGTAGTTACGGCCCCTGGGTTCGAATCCCAGCAGCGGGTGGGAACCTTTCCATCAAGATAAACGTTTACATGACAATCCTCCAACGGGACTCTTCCCCCCACAGACAAACCTGACATTCGTCTTCAAAGAGAACTATATTACATTGAGCCGCCATCCTATGGAGGTTTCTCTCCGTCATCTTCGAAACAAGCTCCTGTATTATTGGTTGGGAGGTCATCCCACAGGAATAAATTAGGATTGAGAGCGCTTCTGTACGTGTTTAAACGTGGTTATCGTGCCAATCGGGCTGGATGATTCGTTTCTCCGTTGACGGCATTTTGAATGTGACTCTCCGGTGTCTAGTGTTGTACGGGCTCTCTGCTGGCGGACTCAGCTTTCTCCAGGCCGTGGCATTCGCACAAAAAGTACTCTCACCCTTGAATGACCAGGTCGTTGTTTTTTTTGAAACCTTTTCCATGGGAGCGAGTCATCTGTCACAGTACAAATCAGGTGAAGAGTGCAGCCTGTGATTGCAGCTCCCTGGATTTGACCTGCCATCTCATTTCGCCCGTCACGTGCGCGGGAACCAAGATTATCTAGGATGTGACGGTGCGTGACAGTCTCTGTACCACGACCGTCGACACACAACAATCGACGACATCTCCTTGGAGTGTTCGAAGTAAGGTTTTTCGTTGGTTTCGCGCTGAATCAACTGGTCTGGCAAAAGCAGGAGAAACAGCGGCTGGTCACGTGAGCAAAATTCTAGTTTAATCGAGCGAAATACATCCATGTCCTTGAAACCGCCTACATGGTTTGTTCAGCCATGCTGGTCAAGACCGGTCAACCCGCGAAACGAAGCGGAGACAGTGTCTACACCAGTACTTACGAGTAAAATCAACACTGCTTTAGTTATGTAAGACGGTGTGATACCTTACAATAGGGTTAACCTTTATCCGGTGTGATAGATGACATCAAAGGCCATTATCAATTTTAATCGTCATGAAAGCTCGACATTTGTACTCATTTGCATAGCAACAGGTTTTTCACGGGAGACTCAATTAAATCTCTCGTTTATGATATTCTACAACTGAATGTGCTGCACACAGGCCGCCTGGTAGCTGGTACGATAATCCAGATATCTCAACGTATTTTCCTAAAGGAAACTACTCACAAGGTTACTTACTGGGAACACTCATTTGCAAATGAGTGTATTTGTCGAAGCCAGTCCAATTTGGGCTCAATAGAACATAAGATTGACAGAAACTCAGGGACTGCGCCTACCTGATGAGCTCCAAGTAGGTGGACACCTGTTGCGGGCTGTCGAAGGATTTTCAGCAAGTATGTGAGTGGTTTCCGCCATGAGATCCTTTTTACCTGTTGTAGGAAATGTGTCACCTGGTGTTTGTCTGGGGGTAAGGTAGAAGCAATTAGGACGAAGCGTACTCAAACATGAACGATGAATTGGAAGTATTTTTCAAAAAATCGATCAAGCCCAATGCTCTATAGTGGATGGTTATACAAGGAAAAGTAAGACGAGAATAGTTTCGGGTCAAAACTGACACGAAATATCACGAAAAGTATAAAGTTTTGAACATCTTTTAAAGGTTAAACTGAGGTTAAACCCTGATTATCATCAAACGCCTGATGGCATGGAGAACTATTCTCATTGTTATTCTTGTCGGGTTAGGAATGCGCTTCGTGTGTTTCTCAGACTTACCGGATTCGCTTTGCAGACATTCTGATTGGTTCACTTTCGCTCACCAGTGACTAATGAAAGGAAAAAACGAGGACCGAAGGTTTAATGAGCGGACATTGGCCAGAGGTTTGATGAACTGATCATCAAGGCGAGGCTCACTTTCACGGTAACACACACCTATGCAAAACCTGATCACTGGACTCAGGTCAAAGTCCGCGACCGATTGCATTTGTATGCCGTTGAATTGCTTGTTTCAACAGCTCGGCTTTCAGTCCGTCTCTGCGTGCTGACATAAAAATCGATCGCAAATTTAAAGTACGACCGTGACATGCATTCTGTCCACCAAGTATTGCCTCGACTTTAATGCCACACAGAACAGATACTCCGGGGATTATCAGGCAAAATGTACAGCATTGTGTACCGCATTTGTTCTTTTCAACGGAAGGGGGAATACGCGCTATGCACGCTATGAGAAAACCACACACCCACAAGCCGAGGATAGAGCCAAGTCCATTGGTTCTCACGCCGCGATGCGTACGCCACGGGTGCGCACGTGTGCGCATTCGCGTGAAAACGTGACGCACTGATTGGACGATCAGGCTTTGAAGATCCTGCACAGTCGCTGTGGTCTAAACCATGTGTGGTGGCTCACAGGATTGATTACAACGGAAAGACTTTACAGTTTTTCAAGCTCAACTCGTGCCGGTTCCCGCACGATATGGTTAAACAGTTTAAGGTATGCCCTAGCAACATTACAACAAAACATAAACGTTCTACTTGAATCTAAATTGTGCAAAACTACACTCAATTGCTCATTATCAGTAAGTAACATTACAACCAATAATCAATAACAAGGCACTGGCCAAACTATCAGAAACAGGTTACCCAGCTGACTCAGGCTGCTCAATCTTGACCTTGCGAGAGACTCACTGGAACCCAGGCTGGATTCCTCGTTTGTGATGTTTCCAAGATGTTTCCTAGAAACATCATAAACAGGAGATTCAACTCCAGGCCAGGTGAGTCTGCCGCAAAACCAAATTGGTTTTCAAATGACCGTATTTCGCTAATTTCGTGCAATTAGGGTATGCAGCAATGGCAGGGCATGCTCTAGACACTGGGTATAGGGTAGATTTAGAAAATGTGGACATCCTGAGACGGGGTTTAAGATTCACACCACAGCGACTGGTGGCCGAGGCGGTGGAAATCACCAAGCGTCCCAGCGTGAATAGAATAGAGGGAGTAGAACTTGGAAACGTGTGGATAGGGTCTGAGATCAGCTGAGATGACACGAGGCGGTGTGCAGTTATCAGTACAAAATCCAAATAGAGTTATATCCAATTAACCACCCCACCCCCATCCCCAAACCAATTGTCCTGGGACCCTGTGACGAACACAGGTGAACGAAATCTGTGAACGACCCCAAGAGGAATTTTCCACCAAGGTGCCTAGAATGAAGAAGCGAGGACAAAAAATCCGGGTTCAACATGAAGACAAATCATCCCCCCTAACCGATCCATAGGAAATGTTAGTCAACCCCACTAACCAACAAACAGGAACATCAGACTGAACACCCAGCACTGATCAAGTCGGCTAGGCATAAGAAATCTCACGGACTGGTTCCCTGACTGCTTTAAAACCCAACCAATCCGCTTACTTTACCTAACGAATCTTTCGTGTCAAAAGCGAAACGTTGCCCAGCAATAAATCCATCGATTGTTTACCAGACCTCTCTGAAACGATGACTTCCCAATCGGTCCCAAACATTTTCCAATTGATTCAAAACATTCGGGTATACTTTATTCGAATACATAACACAACTATTGTCACTGCTGGGAAGGAACTAAAACTTTCTTGTGGCCATTATTTAAGAGAGATCATGGGCAAGTAAATATTGAGCAAAAACTGACCATTACCTTCGGACCATCTGTAGGATTGAAAAAACCTAGCCATATTTGATCAAAAGCCTCAAGCCAGAAAATTGTTCGAAATTTTGCAGCCCTCACCTGGTTTGTAGAGATATTTTGTGAAAAACTTGGAAAATATCTCAAGTCCAGCAAAAAGGTCTTTACACAAATTCACCAATAATGTTTTTGTACGGAAGCCAGCATCCCTAATAACCGAACACCACATCATTTGAACCGATGTCTCACGTGCAGGACACGGGCCAAGCGAAGGCATGCCCTGATTGGTCGGAATGCCAGCCAATCCGAGTCAAGCACCTGTGACTCGACGCTTCTCGCCCCCTCACGGAGATTCTGGCACGACCTTGTGGAACACACTGTGACTACCCTATAAATACAGTTGTACTAATATTCCTTTGTCTCCATAAATGGCTGTGTAGAGCTACCGTGCCTTTTGATATACCACAGTGGGCGGAGCAGGAAGCCAAGGGACCGATACGGAGCTGCACTACCGTTCATCAAGCCGCAACACCATCATATCTTTTCGGGCGCGCGACGGTAGGTGTCATATTTTCGGCCCATCTGACCCACCCCAAATTCACCTATCAGGAAGGTCACATTCCTGAAAGCAACCACTGAATACCCGAAATCTATTGAGACCCCCAGCTACGCTAGATGCTGACGAGACAGACAACGCTCCCTCAAAATGCAGTGCCTCACAGCATTGTGTCGAACCCGGGCAGCGAGAGTCAGCGTTGATCAAGGTCAGACAACGCTCCCGCAGTATGCAGCACATCACAGCATCGCACCAAAGCCAGACGCGTGCGTCAGCATTGGACCGAGTTCAGACAGTGTCCCTCCAATAAGTAGATTGAAACCACTGTACTTTGGCACTCGCTTGTTCGGAATATAGCTGTTGTGTTCCTTTCTGTGAGTCTTTTTTTCCCGGCACTAGGCGCTGGAGCGGGTCAGCAGCAGATACCACACATTGACGAAGCAGCAGATATAACACACCTGTGGTCACGATGACATGGTGGGGTACATCGCTGCTCTTTTCAAACAATAACCGAACACTGATGGAACACGCATATTTTCCCAGAAAAACATACTACTTACTGGGCTGCTGAATACTCTAACAGCCCACGACAGGTTTCACTCTGTGTGAGGTTAATCAGGTAGACAGAGTCTCCAGTTTCCGTCAACTTCATGTTCTACTTAAACATCAAACTGTACACAATTGGTGAACTCTACTAAAGTGCGAATTAAGTGGTTGCCAACTGGGGATTCAATCACTGATCCTCTATTCTTCCCATAGTAAAAAAGGAGATTCACTTGAGAGTCCTTTCTCATTTGCACGTTTCATGGGGATTGTCAGCGTTTTTCATGATGCACAACGATTTGATTCAAACGATAAAGCGCACTATCTGTTGTGAGTGGCTGTACGGTCGTTCAACTCAGTGTCGGTGTTCGGTTTTGTGCTCCGCCCACCATCAAAAGGCACGGCAGCTCTACACAACCCCTAATGGAGACAAAGGAAAATTATCACAACTGTATTTATAGGGAAATAACATAGTGTTCCACAAGCTCGTGCTAGAATCCCTGTGAGTGGACGAGAGGCGTCGAGTCAAAGATGGTCGATCCGGATTGGCTGACATTCTGACCAATCAGGGCATACCTTCGCTTGGTCCGTAGCCCGCACGTGACAAATCCGTCCGACTGACGTGCTGTTCGTCTATTAGGGGCGGCTGGCCTCCAAAAACTGTGATAATGAATTAGTTCTGAATTCTGATTTGGATCTTGCTGGTGACCACGAATCCAGGGGAAGTAACGACCGAATTGGTCGGGGACCAGTTTATTCCGTCTGTTACGGAATTATTTCATGGCATGGCTTGTAGGCAGCAGGACTACAAACAGCCAGGTTTTGGCATCTAATTTACATGGACAACTGGCCAGCTCGTGACTAGTCTGTGCTTAGATTCGACGGTCAGTTGACCACTGGTTTGTAACGTGACTTCCAATGAAAACATCCCGGTTGAATCGTTTAGAAACGGCTTTTTAACCAGTCGCAAAGGCACTTGGGTAGAGATTGGAAAATTCCTACAAAGAGCTAGCTGGTGACACCATGGGTCCACCATAAGCTGAAATTTTGTGTTGCGATTCAGGAAAGCAATGCCGAGTTTCGACCAATGATATCGTTCGTTACAAACCTTAAATCAAATCTCAACGAATAATGCACCCATCAACCACCTGTCTGGTCAGTTCCAATCTAGTAGCTGCCTAAATATCTCCTGGATGTTTTCTTGGCTGTAGGACCAGGCCGAATCGTTCAGTTGTAACACCTCTTCGGTGCCTAGCTGCCATGCCGACCGAAGGGGGCACGAAGGCTGGGATACTGTCAGATTGCCCATGTCTAGACAGGAGCAGTCGAGATGCTGAGGTTGGGTTCGAATCACGGACCTTCTGAGCAGTAAGCTGGCGCCCTATTCACTGAGCTCTCTCGAGCCCATCTGACAGAATTGTACCCCATCCACTGTACACAGTAGTGCTGAGGTTGGGTTCGAATCACGGACCTTCTGAGCAGTAAGCTGGCGCCCTATTCACTGAGCTCTCTCGAGCCCATCTGACAGAATTGTACCCCATCCACTGTCTATACACAGTAGTTCATTACGGACCCTTTGGAACCAAGCCAGAAACGTGTGTACCAGCCATCGACCAAAGGGGAACTTCACGAGTGCAGGTCCATAACTGACGGTTGGTCTGCGGGACTTCTTCCAGAGGAAGACCTTGAAAATCTTGAGTATGCAGATATCGCACTTCTTGCTTCACATTCTATCTGGATTTGCGATTTGGTGTACTCCAAATAGTTAAAGTGCAAGCTAATTCCACAAGATTGGCCGAGTACACCACCGAAACTGGTCATGCCATGAGAACTACCAGTGTGACGGTGGATACTACTGATGGTGCATGCAAGTAGTATATGGTTTTCTCATAAATCCGCTTTGCGACTATTGAAAACTGAGATCTATTGCGAACTTTGTGGAGTCGCTCTGTATATTTGCTTGCATTTGAGTAACAACCAATGAATATCCAGGAGGACGCGTTCAAGGAGAATATTGGTGTTCAGTTTGTGTAAACGAGACGCATTTGAGAGTTTTGTTTCCCTATCCAGTAGTCTGCAACTGTTCAGTTGGTGTTTTCTAATAAACAAGTCCGCAGCGAAGGCCTTCTTCCTTTGACCAGGAATATTGGACAGATTTACTTCAACCGAATGTAGGTGGACCAACTCAGATGGCAGAATTATTGATGAACTGAGCACCAGAGGTGCTAAATCTTGGACAACTCTGCCAGCGAAAGGCAAACTCTGAAGGGCTCTTGTGTGTAATGTCATCTTACGGCAAAAGAAAACCATTTATCGTAATACAATCGTTTGCAAAGAAACTCGGTTCTTCGCGAGACTCACCAGGAACCCAGCTGAATCTCTCGTTCATGACTGTGCCTACCTGATGTGTTCGGGGGCCAGCCGTCCCTAATAACCGAACACCACATCATTTGGACACGGGCCAAACGAAGGCATGCCCTGATTGGTCAGAACCTGTGACTCGACGCTTCTCGCCCCCTCACGGAGATTCTGGCACGACCTTGTGGAACACACTGTGACTACCCTATAAATACAGTTGTACTAATATTCCTTTGTCTCCATAAATGGCTGTGTAGAGCTACCGTGCCTTTTGATATACCACAGTGGGCGGAGCAGGAAGCCAAGGGACCGATACGGAGCTGCACTACCGTTCATCAAGCCGCAACACCATCATATCTTTTCGGGCGCGCGACGGTAGGTGTCATATTTTCGGCCCATCTGACCCACCCCAAATTCACCTATCAGGAAGGTCACATTCCTGAAAGCAACCACTGAATACCCGAAATCTATTGAGACCCCCAGCTACGCTAGATGCTGACGAGACAGACAACGCTCCCTCAAAATGCAGTGCCTCACAGCATTGTGTCGAACCCGGGCAGCGAGAGTCAGCGTTGATCAAGGTCAGACAACGCTCCCGCAGTATGCAGCACATCACAGCATCGCACCAAAGCCAGACGCGTGCGTCAGCATTGGACCGAGTTCAGACAGTGTCCCTCCAATAAGTAGATTGAAACCACTGTACTTTGGCACTCGCTTGTTCGGAATATAGCTGTTGTGTTCCTTTCTGTGAGTCTTTTTTTCCCGGCACTAGGCGCTGGAGCGGGTCAGCAGCAGATACCACACATTGACGAAGCAGCAGATATAACACACCTGTGGTCACGATGACATGGTGGGGTACATCGCTGCTCTTTTCAAACAATAACCGAACACTGATGGAACACGCATATTTTCCCAGAAAAACATACTACTTACTGGGCTGCTGAATACTCTAACAGCCCACGACAGGTTTCACTCTGTGTGAGGTTAATCAGGTAGACAGAGTCTCCAGTTTCCGTCAACTTCATGTTCTACTTAAACATCAAACTGTACACAATTGGTGAACTCTACTAAAGTGCGAATTAAGTGGTTGCCAACTGGGGATTCAATCACTGATCCTCTATTCTTCCCATAGTAAAAAAGGAGATTCACTTGAGAGTCCTTTCTCATTTGCACGTTTCATGGGGATTGTCAGCGTTTTTCATGATGCACAACGATTTGATTCAAACGATAAAGCGCACTATCTGTTGTGAGTGGCTGTACGGTCGTTCAACTCAGTGTCGGTGTTCGGTTTTGTGCTCCGCCCACCATCAAAAGGCACGGCAGCTCTACACAACCCCTAATGGAGACAAAGGAAAATTATCACAACTGTATTTATAGGGAAATAACATAGTGTTCCACAAGCTCGTGCTAGAATCCCTGTGAGTGGACGAGAGGCGTCGAGTCAAAGATGGTCGATCCGGATTGGCTGACATTCTGACCAATCAGGGCATACCTTCGCTTGGTCCGTAGCCCGCACGTGACAAATCCGTCCGACTGACGTGCTGTTCGTCTATTAGGGGCGGCTGGCCTCCAAAAACTGTGATAATGAATTAGTTCTGAATTCTGATTTGGATCTTGCTGGTGACCACGAATCCAGGGGAAGTAACGACCGAATTGGTCGGGGACCAGTTTATTCCGTCTGTTACGGAATTATTTCATGGCATGGCTTGTAGGCAGCAGGACTACAAACAGCCAGGTTTTGGCATCTAATTTACATGGACAAGTTACAGCCAAACCGGAGACCAGATCCAGCATACGCGACACAGCGACTACTCAGCTCCTGGTGTCAGGCACCAGTAGACCTCTCACCTCAGTCCAATTTGGCGAACCCTGTCAGCAGCCTGCAACGTTTCACCCGCGGTGTGAACCGTTCAGTTTACAGTCCCAAGTTCAGGCGGATCGTCCTACTGCTATCCGGAAAGTCAAGGAAGTGGGGCCGGCAGAAGGGACGCCACAACAGTCACGCAGAGACCAGGCACTGATTCGAAGATATGGGGAATGTTCTCCACGGTGGACGCAGGGTCGACGATGTCAAACACGAGGCACACGTAAGATCATCAGCACAGCCGCGTCATGTGAACCAACTTCAGGCAACAGACTGCGGCTCAGTGAGGGGACCACGTGGCATGGGACACTGGAGAGCCATAATGTACCTCCCAAATGGAGGGTACCAGATCCCAGATCGGCATGCACACAGCCTCAGCGACGAATCGAAATGCGACAGAACCTCCATGATTCGTCACAGTGGAGTTCAAAGCAGCAGTCCGTTGAACAGCCTTCTCAAGGGGGAGGTGTTCGGGGGCCAGCCGTCCCTAATAACCGAACACCACATCATTTGGACAGATGTGTCGCGTGCGTGACACGGGCCACACGAAGGCATGCCCTGATTGGTCAGAATGTTAGCCAATCCGGATCGACCATCTTTGACTCGACGCCCCTCGTCCACTCACAGAGATTCTAGCACGAGCTTGTGGAACACTATGTTATTACCCTATAAATACAGTTGTAATGATTTTCGTTTGTCTCCATAAAGGGCTGTGTAGAGCTACCGTGCCTTTTGACATACCATAGTGGGCGGAGCAGGAAGCCGAGGGACCGACACAGAGTTGCACTACCGTTCAGCAAGTTATAACATGATGAGCCCCAAGAAGGGCGAAAGCAGTGGAAGAATTTTCAGCAGCCCTATGAGTAGTGTAGAACGTCTATACATGTATCGTGATATCTCGAACAACGTAGCGACTGAAACATGAGGCGGCCTGGAGCAGCACACCATTTATGTTCATTTCTCGGAGTCTTCGAAATGGTTCACCTCTCGTTTATGATGTTCTCAGGCAACTGAATGTGCTGCACCAGGCCGCCTCATGGTTCAGTCTCTACGATATTTGAAATATCGCGATACATGTATATTTGTAATGTACTACTCATAAGGTTGCTGAAAATCCATCGACAGCCCACGACCGGTTTCGCCCTTCTTGGGGCTCATCAGGTAGGCGCAGTCCCCGAGTTTCCATCAACCTTATGTTCTACTTGAAACCAAATTGCACTAAATTAGCTAAATACATTCATTTGTGAACTAATTTGGCGCGTTTCCACTATTATGGCGTAACGATGATACTACTGATGGGGCGGCATGCGAGTAGTATTTTTTCTTCTTGTAAATTCGCTTGAAAAGGGCGACCTATTGCGGATTTGTGAATTCGCTTTGGAGCATTTGCTTGGACTTAAGCAACACTCTATGAATTCCCAGGAAAGTTCAGGAAGACGCGTCCAAGAAAAGATGGATGTTCAGTTTTTGTAATTAAGATGCATATGAAAGTTTTGCTTTCCTATCCAATAGTCTGTAACTGTTCAGTTGGCATTTTCTAACAACCCCGCAGCTATGGTCTCCTTCCTTTCAATGATAGTATAACATCCCACTTCTGACACTTGACAATGAAATAAACGCACGAATGGCAACAGCAAGGAATTCGGGCGGCTTGAGAAATCCATCCGAAATAATCAATAACTCGGCGTATCTGACTTCGGGAGCCTCGTCAATTAGACCGCTTGTAACAAATGGTTGAAACTCGCATCCCGAAACAAATTGTCTACGGTCATTTGAACCATGGAGTTCGAAGTTGGACACGCTCGAATTCACATCACCGGGACGGCCTCCAGATAAATTTGAAATTTCCACTTCAAATCATCGAAGGACCTGATACTTCCTGACAAAGGCCTGTAAAACGACTATCCGAGCTTTCAGTCCCGACGCGTCTCAGTGGATTTCAAAAAATGCGAGTTGTTCGGAAGGGATTCAGGTTCTCTAGTACGGTTCTGACCCTATGGATCAGCGCAACACTCGGCGGTACACACTTTAGTGGGATCGGCCTTATGGCTTACCATCTGTTAGACTTAACTATCTGGGACAGAGATAAGTTTGTTCCATGAAGGAAACTACTCACAAGGTTGCTGAAAACTCTTGGACGACCACGACCGGTTTCGCCTTTCTTGGGGCTCATCAGGTAGGCGCAGTCCCCGAGTTTCCATCAACCTTATGTTCTACTTGAACTCAAATTGGACTGTTTTCGAGAAATACATTCTCTTGCAAATCAATTTGTTTTTCACGAGAGACTCAACTGAATCTCTCGTTTATGATATTCTACAACTGAACGCGCTGCACATAGGCCGCCTCATGATTCAGTTGGCACGATATTCGAGATATCGCAGTATATTTTCATGAAGGAAACTACTCACAAGTTGTAGCCGACCGACATGGCTTTTTTTTAACTATTTAAACTAACCGCATCGTTGGTACTAAAGGAAGAAGGCCTCCGCTGCGGAGCTGTTTATTAGAAAACGCCAACTGAGCAGTTACAGACTATTAGACAGGGAAGCAAAACTCTCATATGCGTCTTGCTTGCAAAAACTGAATATCCATCTTCTCTTTGAATGCGTCTTCCTGAACTTTACCGGGTACTCATTGACCATCACTCAAATGTGAACGAGTGCTACAAAGCTATTCCACAAATTCTGTAATGAATTTCACTTTTCAACTTACGCGACGCGGATTTACGAGAAAACCACATACTACTCGCATGCCTCATCAGTAGCATCCACTGTTACACCATGACTATTTTGATGGGGTTAATGGAGAGCTTCCAGGAACACCTGCATACTGAGAGGTGTGATAATACATCAGAACTTGAAGGAATTGACAGATGTGCCCGGTGCTTTAATGATGAACAAATCACTGGTGTCAGTGTCCATTGTTATGCCATCAGGTTGAGGCTAGGTGATGGCTTGTAACAGGTAACAGGTTTTAACCCCTCTGATCTACATGCAGCTCCACGTTTAGGACCACGCAAGCCATCTGTGGCCTTTCAATTACATGCAGACATCTATTGCCGACCAGTAACTCTGATTAGGATGCCAGCCCGAGAAGGGCAAAACCAGTCTGGGCTGTCGGAAATTTTCAGCAACCTTATGAGTAGTGTATTACGTCTGTACATGTAGCCAACGTTTCACATGATCGAGTGTGTGCCTACTTAGGAGTCAGACCGTTTAATACTGTTCAAGAGTGTTCCTCTGCTCCAGTGGGTTGTCAGCCTCAGGAACACGTGATGCAGCGTTAAACTGATCGTGGGAAAGACCCGATAAGCCCATTGGGGAACAGTCCTCGTAGCACACAGTTAGAATGAAAAACTTTTCATGCTCTATGTGACTAAAGACCATCACCTAATCTGACCTTGGGTTGTAAGCCAGAGACTACAAGGACGATCGAAGGCCACTGCAGTACTTTGTGAGATATAAGTAGTATAGACGGTAATTCATGGCTATCCAACAAGCGTACACGCAAGTTGCTCGTTCTAATAACCAAAAAGTAACTAGAAAGCATGGTTAAATGGCAACGGTTCACGTGATTTCGATAGGCAAAACCGCAAAGCAAGAATAACACAGCCTGATTGGACAAAAATAGTTAGGCAATCGTAATCATCCTCTTTACTACCTAACGGACCTGCGCTGCTCTTTCTGAAGTGTTTTCTTGTCTCAACCCACGTGATCGCGGGTTGCAAACTAATTTGGTTGTTCGATAGACTCACCTGGAACTCAGCCGAATCTCTCGTTTGTGATGTTTCCAGGCCACTTCATGTTTCAGTCGCTACGATGTTCGAAATATCGCGATACATGTGTATCTGTAATGTACTACTTCTAAGGTTGCTGACGACGAGTAGTACATTATAAGACATTTTTAACTTGTCACGATCCTTGTGCAGGATCTGGCAAACACCGGACTAATGACGATATTCATGACACCTGTTGCTTGCACAAGGGGTATATCTTGAAGGAACAATTCAACGAGCTGCGTAAGCCTAGGTGTGTATTTTTGAAAATCGACTGGTCAACATCACGGGTCACATGACTATCTCCATGGAATATTAATGCCATAACTCTACCTGAACACCAAAAGTACCAGGAATATTCGGGAGAATATGGCGTCAAAGTTCTTCGGGACCTGACATCGATTGGGGTGCGTCTACTGATGAGTAGTATGTAACTCAAAAAGCATCACAGTTGGAAGCTCCCATGTATCTTGGTTATTTTCCAGATATGAATGAATCAGCATCAGTTGTATCGGTTGGGGCTTGATCCACTTTTCTAGAAAGAAAAACTCGCGTTGGCCAAGAGGCCTTTTCGTAAATGTGAAAAACTCAACCGGTTGAACAAAATATCTTATGTACAAAACTGTGGAGAGGGAAAATTAGAGATCTAAATGCCAATTCATCTTTATATACATACAATGTGCAGAAAGTCCTATTTCTGTTCGAGATTCACATATGAGAATCTGAAGGCCACGTGCGAATCACCTAGTCGAGGACTCGAGTGCCCCAACGGGCTAGGACGCGATTGTGAAGCTGTGTCAGCCAATCCCCATCAAGTGGACGGTAGCCAACCAAGATCGGGCGAATCGGCTTCTCCTCGGATGAATCACCGGCTCCCAGAGAAGTGGGGGTCGGAGGAGTGATGTCGAACAATCCAGCTAGGTTCGCCAGGCGGGCTTGAAAGTTTGAAAGTGCTGACCTCAAACGATGACGATGTTTCTGTGCCTGTACACCGGGATAAGAATTTCGGGAGGGAGAAAACATGACATCAAATGCTTGCTACTTGATTTTGAGTTGGTAGTCGGAACAGATGGCAAAATTCCAACTCGCAGGGAGCGATTAGGTCTGCAGTACATCACATAAGTTGTGAAGTCAGCATCACTACAAACGGAAAATTTGCTACCAAAGGCAGAACACCTGGCCTCAAATTTGGGTAAAACACGATTTTCTCCAATCGAGCACAGCGTACCAAATGTGGCCAACTTAACACAGTCACTGAAAATAAGATTAGTTGGACTCATGAGAATACATTTCGCTACTCGCACGGTACAGTTGTCCAGTTTCTTCGCATGATTTCCCTTATATCACCACATTCTCCATTAAAGGGAGCACCCACTTATGCGAACTATACCACCGGACCAATCAGATGGACGCCAGCCCTCCAATTCAATAGGGGCTACCATTTTCAGCGGAAACCAGAAAACCTGAACAGGTAAGTGGCAATTGGGATAAACGCGGAGGAAGCTGTCAACCAGAATCAACAAATATAAACCTGCTACTCAAAGACGCGATTGATTCTCAATCATCTACGTTCATAAATCCCGAATTCAACTGGGAAAATGTCAACATATGGAGTGAAGCAGGAACAAAAAGGGGACGAGAAGTTACGGACAGCTCAGGTGCTTTTTGAACGGGGCTACCCACCCAACAGCACAATGACAGTGGCTTCTCGAATGGTGATGAGACGCTTGCCATGGAACTTTTCACAGGCTGTTCCATGGAGATTTACTTTTTTAGATCATGTGTCTCTCAGTTCCGCACTCAGGGATCGCATTGGTAAACGGAGACGCATATGCTGTATCCCTTAAAAGTCCAATGATACCACCGAAGTTTAGTCCGATCCGTGAAGGTTTACAGCAGGCAATTCATGCTTGATCAGGTTCGGACTTAGTTCAATAACTACACTTTCCGACCGGTGATTAAATGCCTTCATCTTTGAGAAGAAAGGAAGTCAGCTGCCGTGAAAGCCGAGGTGTGGAGAAATACCGAAACATAGACGATTTGGGTTGTTGAACTGCTCACTGAGGGACCAATCGTGACCAGTCATCAGTAGGCGTTTAGGTGGGTTTGTCAAGGGATACGTATGTCATTTCACCGTAGATACTACTCTTTGCGCGGTGATCTGAGGGGAACCAATCGGGAAGGTTGAAGGAAGACGAATCAGTGAATGATACGTAGTACCAGGTTGATAGTGAGAAACACCGCATAGTATTTATGTAATATTATTATTATGTTATATTATATATATATTATATTATAATATTATATATATATATATATATATACTATTACAAATACAATCAGAAAGAGGCAGTATCGAACGCAGATACCAGATTTTTTTTACAAACTAAATATTTAACTTCAGTCATAAAGGATACTACTCATAAGGTTGCTGAAAACTCTTCGACAGCCCACGATCGGTTTCGCCCTTCTTGGGCCCTTTATCAGGTAGGCGCAGCCCCCGAGTTTCCGTCAACCTTGTGTTCTACTTAAATATCATAAACGAGAGATTCAGTTGAGTTTGTCGTGAAAACCAAATTGATTTGCAAATGAGTGTATCACACAGGACTAGGAATTCGATCGTTCCATCCTAATCGGGATCTCTCACGTTGATCAGGCCCCACGAGTGATCTCTGCAGCGGGGATGGGGCACTGCGTTCCACATTCACAGATGAGAGCAGTGTCAATTTCTCACAAAGCGAGTATTTGAAACCTAGGCGCGCTCACTGTGGGTCGTGGAAAACATTTTGTAGGAAAATCTAAAGTAAAAACACGAGATGTTGAACAAGACAGCAACTCCAATCCATCCAACATGGTTCGGTTGGATTTGGGACTGAAATTTTCAACAAACACTGTGCGGCGAGCGCGCTGTTGAAGCGTAAACATTCAGTGCGGAGTTTGCATTTACCGCAGACACCAAGTATCACATGTCAAACACTCACCATGGCACATCGGCGTGACATTCAAGCATAACAAAAGGCAGTAGTAGCGTGTACTGACGTTGTCTGTTCAAGGTGTGATGATAAACTCAAGGTCAATGGACTGTTGACGTTTGTGGACCGTTCTGTGTGAAACCGGTTACAAGAAACAACACTCCTCTGAGTGTGAGAGAGAAATCGTTCTCTTTTGGAAAGTACAACCATTTAGTGTCACAGGCAACCTTTTTTCTGCGCAACTGCTGTAATAGTAGAGAGTTTTCAAGGTATGGATTGGTGTAGTAAGAGGCCACTGCGTTGGGGTGCCGCGATAACAAGACAAATCGACTGATAGAATGGTACCTCGTCGAAGAAGCATACTTTCGGATGATGCCAGAATAGTTGGAATGGTGCTCACAGGTGACGAGTAGCATCGCGCAGCCGCCGCATCGATAAAATGGAATTTTAGTCACATACGAATTTCCTGAACAGCTGCTGTGTGGAATGAGCGAGCGACCGAATAGTGAAATTTTTCGTTCAGTACCAAGTATTCTTACTTCATTATGGCCGAGACACTACGGAAAGGTGGTGAGCTCATAAAGCAGTACTCGTAAGACACGGCGAGGTAGATCATTATGTGAAGGGGTCGCCTTTGTGTCACCAAGAAAACCGCAAAGCAAGGCCAACTGTCTAACACCAGTGCGTGGTGGACATCGAGGAGTCGATAAATATCGGGCTATCGCTTGTTATGTTCCGAGCGACTGCAGCGAAATGAAACCAGCTCGGTCACGAGGGGTCCAAGGATGTGTCGGCGGCGCTTAAGACATCAGCCGCTGTACTGAACAACCAACCAGTAAATTGGTGGTCTCCCCTCTTGAAAAGTAAGTTGAAAATTTTGAAACTAAGTGACAGTGGGAAGAAAACTGTACTGCAACAATCGCCTCCTCAGTGGGACAGTTTCCTAGAAGAGGTACTGTATCTATTGTCCCCGTATATCTTGGTTACTTAGTTCGTCGCGAAACCCACTTTCCAGGTGGATTCCACGTAACTACTACTGTCTGTCACGAAGAGAATGGACCTTACCGCGGTATGACGGTTCGCGCACCTCGGCGATCCATTGAGCTATACTGGGGAGTGTCCGTGTGACACTCGCAGAGTCTCCCATACCAGGTTTCCCAATGGTTCGGGGTCTCCTGGTCCCCCAGGTTGAGGGTTGGAACATGTATAGCGACTTGTTCCGTAGAAATGGCAATACATTTGCATTCCCCGCCAAACACGACTGCCTTGCGGTTAGGCTTTTGAGCCAGAGGCTTTGGTTGAGGACCCTGATCGGCCTCCCGTCTAGGTGTAGGCGCCCTGGCAGTATCTCAGCCCTCGTACAATCATGCGGCACCGGTGTTGAACACTGATGTCATGCCGGCGTCGCCTGTTCGCTGAATTCACCTGGTGTGAGGGTGTTGTGTTGGCGACCAAAAAGCAGACAACCTTTTTAAGTAGTAATAACAACAGTAACAATAGCGAACGTTACCATCATCACTGTTGCCTTCATTATCATTGAGAACAACACCGGAGTTGAAAGTAGGCGAGTAATTCAACGGGAGACTTATCGGGAACCCCAAGTTTGATGGAAACTCAGAGACTGCGCCTACCTGATGAGCTCCAAGAAGGGCGAGACCGGTCGTGGGCTGTCGACGGATTTTCAGCAACCTTATGATGCGTGCGTTACAGAAGTACAAGTCTATTTTTCAAGTTCTTTGTCGTCAGATTATGTGGACGTTGGCGTCATATTATCACTTACAGCCGTCGTACACTGAAGAGCATCCGGGACATTCCAGTTATGTTGACGCTGCAAAACAACAATTGCTGTCGTTTGCGCACTGCTCGACTGAAGATGGCTTGAGATTTCTTCCGCGCTACCATGTTCTACAGCTTGCCCACGACATCGTCGTGTTCAGTGTCGGAACAAGAACGAAAGTTTAAAGGGGACGGAGAATGGACCTGTTGCCAACCTGCCGGAAGCATTTCGAAGCATCTTCATCACCGGACGTCCGATCAAGCTCGACAGAAAGTGCATATCCGGGAAACGCCCGTTCCCGTAATTCTTCCGGAACTGCTTTATGGTTGGGTCAGGAATTCGTGAAATTTCATCAGTGTTGCCAGCTGGCTTGAGGATAAGCTGATAGATAAACGGTAGGCCCGAGTAACCCATGGCTTACTGACTCGGATTCGACCCGTCTCGGGTGGCTTCTAGTTACCCGAAAGATACTCCTTATAGAAGTTTAACGTGCCAGTTTATCAGCGAAGACGCGAACTAAGTCTGGTCTGGTTAAACACACAAGTATAGCACTCATTCTTTATGAGAAATGTCTCTGGGGGAAACTCACTTTAGTTTTTTTTTACTTCGAGGTGTCGCTCAGTTGGAGGTTAGGCCAAAAACGAAGCAGGAATAAAACTGGGATATGAAGGTTCACGATCCAATTGTCACAATAGTACTCACCAACCCGATCTATACTTCTGTTGTGACTTGCTGAACAGTAGTGCAACTCTGTATCGGTCCCTTGGCTTACCGCTCCGCTCACTATGGTATATCAAAAGTCACGGTAGCTCTACACAGCTCTTTGTAGACAAAGGAAAGCTATTACAGGGTAGTCACAGAGTGTTCCACACGGTCGTGCCAGAATCTGCGTGAGATGGCGAGGAGCGTCGAGTCAAAGGTGCTTGACTCGGATTGGCTGGCATTCTGACCAATCAGGGCATGCCTTCGTCTGGCCCGTGTCCTGCACGTGACACATCCGTCCAAATGATGTGGTGTTCGGTTATTAGGGACGGCTGGCCTCCGTACACCCTCACATTTCTTCCCTGTTTTGAACTAGACTTTACAACTAGATCACAGTCTGTGCGTACATCCCTCGTTTGTTGTGTCTTACAGAGACACAGCTCTGATCTTTTCCGCAAGACACACGGACATGGGTTGGCTATTAAAGACACCACCCCAATGTAGTTGAGCAGAGAGAACAACCGAGGTAAACCACTTCAATAAAGTAGCGAAAAGCATTCTTAGTGTTTTACTTTGTTGTGAATGCGTAGAACTCGGTCCATTCCGCTTTATCCAGCGAACTCGGTGATGTCAAAGCCGCAAGTTCTCAACCATTCAATAATTGTTGCTCACTTACTCTGCCTTAACTAATGTTGGTAAAACATTTACAGTCATGGAAAGTGCCACTTGTTACTGCCTGACAAAGCGAAACACAAATGCTTCGTTTACATGAGCTATGAGAAGCCGAGTGCACTGAAAGTGATGCAACGCCAAGCCCCTGTCAGTTGACCACAGGACGAGACAGAGAGTTCGGTCTCTATAGGACAGCAAACAAAGCTTGCCGAGTTGAAATGCCTATGATACGTATTCACGTTCCCTGTCTCCCGCTGAATGCATTGTTCTCCACTCCTAGTAGAGGTTGGCGGCGGATGAGGTGTGACACGACGGTATGAAATGAAAACAACTGCTGTAACACGTAATACACTACTCATAAGGCAGCTAAGAACTTTTCGACATCCCACAACCAGTTTCGCCCTTCTTGGGATTCATCAGGTAGCCACAGTCACCGAAGTTCCGTCAAACTTATGTTCTAGTTGAACCCAAATTGGACAGATTTCGACAAATACACTCATTCGCATGTCAATTTGGTTTCACGAGGGACTCAATTGAATCTCTCGTTTATGATATTCTTCAACTGATTGTGCTGCACCAGGAAGCCTCATAGCGGCCAAAAAACATCATAAACGAGAAATCCCAAGTGAGTCTCCCGTCAAACCCAATTTGATATGCAAATGAGCGTATTCGTCGAACTACTGTGCCTGGCTGGCTGCCTTACAGTGGCACGCAACCGGTCCCAATCGAGGGCGTAACGTTACCCAATAGTTAAAGTTTGTGGTTGATTTACGTGTTGCGTCCTGTGTTGGCGAACGTCTGTCAGGAAGCTGTGTCGGTAAAAATCACAGGGAAGCTGTGCCGTTGATAGCATAGACTCCCTAAGTCGATGCCCAGCTGTATGGTTGCTTTAGGTAGTGGGGTTTTCCAACCAATCGCAACCATTCCGGCGTCCTTATTCCAGGGCACCCTTCAAGGGTACCAGATGTTCTTTTCGCTGTGTCATTTCCAGTCAGACTGGCCCAAGCAGTGACCACATGCGGAGAGTGGATTTAAACACAGACAGAAATCAGCTGATTCCAGGTTGACCTGGATTTCGGACAAGCCGCACACGGCAGGCAAGAAGACGCTCGCACAGCCGCTTGGCTTAGCATCGGCACGCGCAGTGTGGCGTGTGCGTAGAGAAACAATGCAACAGATGTGTTACGGTTAACGGGATTAAAACGGCAGGATAGCAATCCTGACCTATTAGTCGAAACAAATCGTAAAAGAACATTGCACGCATAACCCAACTCGAAAATAGAAGGTGGAAGTGACTTCAAACACAGCTTGGCTAGGAAAAGAACAAATAACACGGACTGACCTCTTGCAATGCGACCACGTTTGCTTCGGAACCCGTGGCGGCTACTCGGCTCATTTGTCTCAGAGACTCGCTCTCAGCTGCTGTCAGACCAATCCAGCTGGTCAGAAGCTCAGAAGAGATGTCCAAATCCACAGTAGCACTGCCATCAGCCAGTCGAGCCGCCAGAGTCCACCGAGTGCCTTGATGATGTTCTAGCGAAGACAGCAAACTGATGAGTAATCCACGGATGGTGTAGATACGACGTCGGGGCATCGATCCACTCGAGGTTGTCCTAACCAGCTCATTATACATGTCCTATACAATGGTAACAGAAAGAATCTGATGAGAATGCACAGAGGAATTCAAATTACATCAACCGCACTGATGTCGATTCGTACGTCGAATCAGCTAGTAAACTGGATCGATATTAGAGTTTCACAGACAGTTGGGCAATATGAATATTCGTTTCTTTTAGACGTTCGTTCATGCAAGTAAGGTACAATAAATAGGTTCTGGTCGACAGTTGATAGCAAAACAGTCGATAAAGGCGAATATACACTCATTTGCAAACTAATTTGTTTTTTCGAGAGACTCACCTGGAACCCAGCTGAATCTCTCGTTTGTGACGTTCTCACAAAATGTGGTGCTCAAACGTGTCTTCCTGGCTGCCGCGATACAAAAAAGTCATGAATACAGCTATATTCACTGCGGAAGTTGGCTAAGTAAAAAAGCCACAAATGCATGCGCCACGATGAGCGTTTTCCCATAACGGCGCGTAAATTTTTTGGGCGCTGGTACTAGAACAGTTTGAACAGCCTTTTCAAAAATCTACTTCAGAAGGTGCCCCGGTTACAGAAGTTTCGTGAGGAAGGGCGAAACTAGTGAAACGATAAAAAAACACGGAGAGTCGGAACAGCAAGGAAGGCTCTGAACAATACCGACCGTGACCGTAGCGGAACAAAGAAATGTCACAATTCACCGAAGAGTAATGGATTGTCAATAATTTGCGAGGTTTCCGGTTTCATAGATCAGTGTGTTGAAGATGTATCACCCCAAAACAACATGCAAGCTATAAATGAATCCGGGCTTTGAAAAGTAGAAAAATTTGAAGGGTAGTGAAGAACTTTCAGGGACTAAAAATCAGTTCACTTAGTTGGAAGTTCTCGCAACTAAAGTATTGCGTGATCGGTTCAGGAAAGGGGCGAGATGGCTCAAGTGGCTAGAGCGCGAATTTACTGACCGGAAGTTCCGTGGTTCGAACCCGACCTTTGCCTCTCAACTTCCCCTGTCTAGGCTTGGGCGTGTCCGAGCCCCTCGTGCTTCCTTTGGGTAGCATGGCAGCTAGGCACCAGAGGAATGTTACAGCTGACCGCTACTCTTACGCTATCAGAAAGGACCGTTTGGGGGAAAATAGACTCAGGGATGATATTCTAGGAATGACGAGACTAAGTCAGTAAGTGACAGTGAGTTGATGACGGAACAAGAAAACAGGATGCAGTTGGCTTTCAAGGGGTTGAGGCTTGTTTCATTCGCTGATCAGTCTTAGTGATTGATGTTAGAAGCGCTGCGATCTTGCGATAACTAACTGGTCGTCGTCCTCTGTGAAACAAGCAATACAAAGTGCCGTCTGAAAATGCTTGGAGGGGAATAAAAACCGATAGGATATGCAGAGGAACCTCGATGAGGTTGCATCGAAGCGAAGACGCAAGATTACGGCGTCACAGCCATTCATGTGTTATCTCATTTTGACGACAAGTAATTCCAGGCTATCCTGTGTGGGGCGGATATTGATGCGGAGCAAGCGGTGAGGTTGGAACACGATAAAACAGGATAGTAAAAGAAAACAAGAGACGAAGCAAGGAAATCAATTCATTGGGAGAGATTTCACGTCAAAAAGAGATGAAGAGTATGCGCACTGTCAGTGCATCTGTCAGGGACACGGATTGGAGATTCGGTGGGGAAACAAAGTATCAGGAAGGCCAGACTCCTGAAAGCAACCACTGAATGCCTGAAATCAACATTTCAGCTCCGCTAGATGTTGATCAGACAGACAACACCCTCTCAACATGCAGCGCCTCACAGCCTCGTACCAAAACCAGACGTGTGCGTCAGCATTGGACCAAGTTCAGACAGTGTCCTTCCAATAAATAGCTTGAGAACGTTGTACATTCACACTCGTACGCACCCACGCTCTCGCACTCACTTGTTCGGAATATGGCTGTTGTGTTCCCTTCTGTGAGTCTTTTCTCCGGCACTAGGCACTGGAGCGGGTCAGTAGCAGATACCTCAGATTGGCAAATCAGCAGATATAACACAAAGATTCCACTGCATGACTTGCTTCGGTGAAATCTTATCAAGTATGAGGTCAATCTTGGGTGAATTACACTCATTTGCAAATTAATTTGGTGTTGATGAAAGAATCAGCCAAACTGACCGTCGATGATATTCTCCCACTGGATATGCCGCATAAAGACCGCCTCACGTTTCATCTGACACGACATTACACACGCTGCAGGACATTTTCTTGGCATATAAACGAAGGGTTCTTCCATCCGTTCAGCTGTAGTACCCTTTCGGTGCCATCCGAAGGAAGCACGAAGGCCGGGATACTGCCAGGTTGCCCAAGCCTAGACAGGGGAAGTCGTGAGGCAGAGGTCGGGTTCGAACCACGGACCCTCCGGTCAGTAAATTCACGTTCTAAGCACCGAGCCATCCCGCCCCATTACCACTAAAGTAGTTTGCGGATGAGTGTATTCCGCCAATAGCGTACAACTTGATGCTCAAGCAGAACGTAAGGTTGATGGAAACTCGGGAGCAAGACAAAACCAGTATTGGGCTGTCGGAGAGTTTTCAACAGCCTTATAACTAGTAAATTATGCCAAGTATCCACTTCTTCTTCGTGAACGCACAAGTTGTCGTGGATATGGTGTTTAGTGGTGGACCACAGGATCAAGATGAGTTCGATCAAATAGGAAATCGAATGAAAAAAGGCCAGTGTGATCAGAACCATGAGGGCATGTAGTAACGGTATTTTCCTCAGCTTAGTTCTCGGTCTGAGCCTCCCAAACTAGCGTTCACGTCAAAACAACCACCAAAGGTGCACAAGGCCTATTAATGCCCAAAACGAAGTCAAGAACAGTTGTACAGCGCTTCGTATATATAGCGTAAGCGGTTATAACCTTCTGGAAGTTCTGATGCGTTCTGGATGCGCCATTGGCAACCGACATTTGGCCAATACTGGGTCATGATTGGCTGTTGGGTCCAGACTTTCGACCAATCAGATCTCGTCTTGATGCCGGACCGGCAAGCGTCCCGAATTCTGAGCCAACCTCGTGCGGGCCAGGCTTATCGGCCGTAGCCGCGCCTAAAGACGTGCGGTATAGTGGGATCCGCGTGGATTCCTGCCTAACAGGGCAGTAGTGAACAAAGCGACAACACTTGTTTCGCATTGAATGAATGAACAAACTTCAGTCACATGGTTTGATAATCGGGAGAAAACTGATCGAAAAAAGTCAGTTCATCGCCCAAGAGGCACAAAAGGCCGATCGCCAAACCAAACTTGTCAAGAATCAGGGTAGAATAAGGTTTTTGGTCAAAAGGAGAAGCTGTACAACATGCATGAGGAGAGAAACAGATGTAGTGTAGGGACAACACTGCAATCGACTCCTGGGTGTTGGTACGAACTAGACTGAACGATCCGTTTGAATGAGGAAATCATGTGAAAAGATAAGCCGACAAAGGAAAACTCAACGAATCAGATAATCGATATTCGCTCAGCTATAACACCCTTTCGGTGCCTAGCTACCATGCCACCCGAAGGAAGCACGAGGGCTGGGATACTGTCAGGTTACCCAAGCCTAGACAGGGGAAGTCGAGAGGCAGAGGTCGGGTTCGAACCACGGACCCTCCGGTCAGTAAATTCGCGCTCTTACCACTTTGACCATCTCGCTTTACATGACCCAATTCACCTGCCATTCAAAATCCGAAAGTTACCGAACCGTTCAAATGTTTAGATAACATGTATTCGAATCTTAAAGTAACTACAAACCCAAACACCAAATCCATTACGATTGTCTCGAGCTGGAAGTTCGTTTTTAAACGGATTCACCAGTTCAGTTGATCATTTCATTCTAATCGTTCAGTTTTCAACCATACTGGCAAGCAAAAAGTACAGATGAACGTGAATAAAGAAAGTAGTAACATTGGTAATGATGAATAGCCGGAGTCTGAGCGAAATTTGCTGATCAATAAAGGTTCAAACATTTGACGTTTGAACAATATGGCGCGTGTCAGACGAGCTGGTTTCCATTCACCTACGATCAGACAGATAAATCACTGGTTTGACAGACGGTTGAACATAACCGCTTCGAATGTACGTTTACGTTTCCACTGGCATGCAGTCTTGTTCTGTCTGTCACTGGGTGGCGCGTGCCGTCACGAACAGCACCAGCTGTTCGGGTCGTCAAAACAATCAGCTGACCCAATCAAGGATAATGACGTCAACGATAAAAAGCCACAAGAAATCGACAAAACGGTAGTTTGAATAAACGTAACAACTGACGTGCTTGAAGGCAGTTTGATTGAATTGAACTGCCACGATGATGTCTTTCTGAAATAGTGGAGCATGTTGAGTGGATGAGATAAAATCCGAGCGGTGGGGTTGGGTAGATAGGGGGTCTTTTCCAGATAAGCCCCGCCACCATTTGCCAGCTCCAATCTAATGACTTATTCTTGATGAAAACAATTCCTCATCGGCATCTGGGCTCATTTCGTGCAAAAGTTTTCTCCGTAAAACCTTAAATGAACTTTCTGACGCTTTCAACTCTCGTTCATGACAAGGAGACGGTAATACGCTTTTTGCAAAGCCACGTTGTGATCGATCCATCAGCAACCGACAGTACGTGACTTCCCTGTGTAATTTCCGCTGCTCAAAGTTGTTGCGTGTGCCCAACCAGACTATGGGCGAATACTTTCATCAAATTAGATGCCGATGCGTCGCCAATGTCCAAACACGTCCAAGCATGCCATGGTAGGCGCTTCTTGGGGATGTTCAAGCTAATTTAACGCACGTAATTTTAAACCAAATGGCAGGAAACTTCGCATAGATTCAGATTGACTTGAGGACTCTCTTGATCACACATTTGAGAAGCACCTGTGATTTTACGTGGGACTCCCTCCTAGATCGTTAAACGAACTGCGGGTGAGGTATTCTCGAAAATTCATTGTCGCATCCTACTGTGACGAGAACGTCACTTATCAGATCAGCTGTTTATTGTGACTAGTCAAACGGGTATTTCAGAAGACGATTTAGATATGAACTGTATCCGTCGTGTACACCTTGCGTTAGTTGGGAGTCTCGCTGGATTGTGGTGTGTACTGAGCTCCAGCACGGGACGGTGCAACGATGCACCTTGGCACCAGAATCTCCAAACCGGTAGACTCCCAGTTCATCTGTGAACTCTCTCGGTTAAGATGCTTCTCTCCGGATAGGGCCGTTTTGCCCGCAACCGATGGCGTTCACTTGCTTCTTTTGTAGAGACGAGTTCACCTAACCACGGCCCTACAACACTATGAAATACTGTGAGATAATTAGTTATTACGAGTTCCTAACTTGGACCATAAAATGGATGCGGCCAGCTGGAAACAGCCTAAGCAACACTACCCAAGATGGAATACCTATCCATCTGTGCATTTGAGACCGATTTAAAAGATCGTTCAGCTGTAGCGCCCTTTCGGTGCCTAATTGCCATGCCAACCCCACAGGAAGCACGAGGGCTGGGATACTGTCAGGTCACCCAAGCCTAGACAGGAGAAGTCGAGAGGCAGAGGTCGGGTTCGAACCACGGAACTTTCGGTCAGTAAGTTCGCGCTCTAACCATTGAGCCATCTCGAAAAGGAGCAGGACTATGCAATCGATCAGTAAACTGTCTGCCGAAAATCTCGTTCCAACAATGATGTTTTACTCTGGTGTTGGCATTCCGGAACAAAACGTCTGAATAGCAGTACACTGCGCTGAATTTATACTCTTTGGAACAATGTAGTGCTGGAGTTTGGCTCAATTGTTTGGTGAGTTCGGTTCACGCCGCGTCCATCTACCAATCAGGTAGGAGGCACAGAAATCGACTTTACATGTGTTTTCTAACTGATCAGTCCGTTGCGTGATTGAAGGAAGAGTGGGGCTGTGTCCTGCGGGAGGTCAATGACTCCCGCTCGTCGGTAGTCTTTAATTGCTGGCCAGAAGATCACGAGTTAGAATCATCGGATGCACACAGATGGTAATTCCAAGCTATACTTCTTGGATTTTCAGCCCCGATTGATTACACGCACAAGAAGAAATTCACTATACTACGATCAAACCGACGTACGATGGGCTTCCAAACAGTCGGTCGTAATCCGGATCAAGCTGAACACAGGCCTAACATTGTTGGAAGGTTAAACAGTTACTGTGCAAACGTGCGGATCTGACAAAATACATGGCTAGTGTTAACGTAAAAGTCCCTAAATTGGTCCAGCAAAGAACCATTTGCCAGAAAACTTAAAGGTATCGAGGAAAAGTGGTAATGAGGTCAGTCTCCTCATTTCTGTGAGTGGATTCGTACCTCCCTTTTTGACAGTCAGTTGATCAACTGACCAATCGCGACCAGCATGCGGAACTAAAACAAAGTATCTGTATTAGCGAATACACACTCATCTGCAAACTAATTTAGTTCTTTCGAGAGACTCACCTGGAACCCAGCTGAATCTCTCGTTTGTGATGTTCTCAGGCAACTGAATGTGCTGCACCAGGCCGCCTCATGTTTCAGTCGCTACGATATTTGAAATATCGCGATACATGTATATTTGTAATGTACTACTCATAAGGCTGCTGAAAATCCATCGACAGCCCACGACCGGGTTCGCCCTTCTTGGGGCTCATCAGGTAGGCGCAGTTCCCGGGTTTCCGTCAACCTTATGTTCTACTTGAAACCAAATTGCACGAAATTAGCGAATAGACACTTATTTAGCTCTCTAATAACCGATGAATCTTTGCGTTTCCGTAATTGCTTAAATATCCTCGTAATTTCACTTTCGTGAACAAGCGAAACGGCAATTTTTACATTTTATAAATTATCAAAACAGCCTTTTGTAACTAAAAATCTTTCTCTCAACTACACCATGAATCTGGATTCGGGGAAAAACCTCACCAGATATTTCGTGTAAGAAATTATCTCTGACCGTTTGTGCTAAGAGATTTTCGCCCGTGGTACCATTCCCTCAACAATGTAGCAATTTTTTTCATATTCACATCACTCTCGTCTGAGCAGTTGTCCGCGCGCAATTAATTATTCCGGTGAGTCCACATCAAAGGGAATAAGCACTGGATTCGAGTTTCGCTCTTATTAGGGCTCATCAGCAGTGCATATCAAATGACCCTGCCGGGATGCGGACTCCGGACATGCGAGGTGAGTGTGTTATTACTGCTACCCCAGTGCATGTTGGACGCATCTGAATTTTCACGTCTGAAAAAGCGAACGTATTCAATCTTGAACGATGTGATTGGTGTGTCCGACCCATCGAAAGATGACTCAGTGACTGTCCTGATTGTGACGACCGATTGACCCACCTGTCAAGGCTTCCCAGTCAGGTAGCGCTGCAGACCCACGAAACCCGTTGGACACAACAATCACATCACTAAAGCTCATTCGCGAAAATTCAGCTGCGTGCAACGTGCACTGGAGAGCAGTAATAACACGCTCGCCTCGCACGTCAGATGTCCGGAGTTCAAACCCCGGCACGGCCACTGGAACATCCAAAATGATGAGCACCAGAATCTTTATAGCATCAAGGATACCGATGACTCTTCTTCGCTGGTGTATATTCTCTAATCGCCTTTTTATCCTAATCGACTAATTCCTCATCGAATGCCCAAAAATGAGTTGAATTTCAGGTACTCGATCTAATTTATTTTTAACGTAAAACTTAACAACAGAAGCGCACCTGCGGGTGCCGTCGCCAAACTCGAAAATCCGCAGATAGATTAATACATCTGGTGCCAATCCCATTATCAACAATTCATTCATACTCGGGTCAAACCACGCCCGTCATCTTACTCAGTAGCACAGCAAGCCCTAATAAACAGACAGCATTGTGTTGAGTCTTTTCAAATGCCCCATTTTGATTATAACTCACCGGCGCACTAAGGTGGAAACGTGCCATGTACCGATGCTCTCTCAGCCACTGCTCATTGTTATGTAAATTGTCACTCAATTAGATGTCTGTGATCCCAGTTCACCCAAAGGAATAAGAAGTCGCTGCAAAAATGAAGAATCCTACTATGCACGGACTGCCTTTTGGAAAATTTGCAAACAGCTGAAAAATTCCCGTGGTCTCATTAAGAACAACACCTTGTGAATGGAAGTAGCCTTTTGTTTACATCCTATTCTGCAACAAACATGGATGGAGGAGACAAGGCTGAGTAAAATGAAAATGATCACGCTAGGCGCACTGGTTGCGAGCTACATAAGACTAATATGCAATTTTCTGACCATGTGAGTGTCCGTGACCGTACAGAGAACGAAGTTAAGTCATGCGTGCACATATGTTGTCGACTTCGGCGGTCACGTTTCTTTTCTTTCAGCAACCTTGATGGAGCTTCATAAATAGGCTCGAAAGCCGTCGCGAAGTTGATCTTGTATTCTACGTCGAACACGTAGGCCAGTGGTGAGCTATCAGCGGCATGTTGTTGGTCTATGAGAGGACCTGTTGAATGTGTCCAGGAACCCGTATTACTGACTGTCTTGTTGTTTGGTCAGTACATGTCTTTATTGAAGCGGAACTGGGTAAATGTGATCTGACTATTAGGCTATGCTCTCAGACGCCATCTAATGACAGGGTAAGTGGTGACAATGTATCTTACATAAACCTTATTAAAGGATCTATCGAAGGTTTGTTGAGCCATCGAGTCGGAAGTTCACTGGTTGAATTGTCGCTAAGACGTTGTCACAGTAGAAAGATTTTGGAATCGTTCTTACCACTTAACCTCCTCAAATAACACCTGAAAGGCAAAAGTTGACAAGAAGCTGATCTTTCTGGGTGTTCTGTGATATTCTCTGCAAAATCCCGTATTCCAAAAGATTTTGTGTAGCTTTGCATCGCACAGGAAACATAAGCATCTGGGGCTTCAAGCAGTCATTAGTTCTGTGAAGAGATTTGCAAACTGTAAATCCAGAATTTGACCTGTAAGCAAAGCCAGGCACCAAGCCAACCAATTGGTTCATTTGGTTTGTGTCATAATTGCCTCATTTGATTAGGTTCCTATGCTTTTGTTGTGGAAGGTTGCGGGATATGCATTGTTCGCATTCATACCACTCTCGTTTGAATCCCCAATTTCGTGTGGACTCACCAGAATAATTATACCAGACAGGAGGATGACTGTTCAAACGAGAGTTCTCATATTCTCATAAAATTATCATGGATATCTTCACAATGAAACTAGTCTGTTTAGAGAGAAACCGGTATTTTGGCTTCCAAACGATATAGAGCACGAAGCTCAGTCCATTACGAATGCATCCCCCATGAAAATATTTGAAGTAGTTTTTGTCACTTAACCGCCCATCCACGACAACTTATAACCACTGGTGCTATTTCACATGAAGCACTTACGAAACCAAAGAAGTTAGTTCATAATTTAAATTATTTATTAGGCACAATGCCAGTTAAAAAATCACCTTGTTTTTGAAAGTTTGTCGGAATCCGTTACTTATATCCACCATATCATAACGTTCATCCTTTGTCGAGGGTGATATCATGATATCACTAATATTATCTTGAAAGCAGGAAGTCGACCGTTTAGGGGTGGTTATACTCCGTGAAACTAACTGATGATTCGAATTTTCGTGCTCCGTAATTTTTTCAGCGCTGCGTTTGGCTGGTTCGACCAAGGATGCCAGTACCATGACTTTGCTCGTGGAGTAAAATACTGTTTAGTCACGATACGGCATCTATGGTGTTCTTGACCGCGGATTTTGATAGGAAGGTAAGTTTTAGATTTGAAATCAACTCCGTAAGCTGCACTTTACTGTTAACAGAGAGAAGGTAAGCCATTTAGAGCTTACAATCAATTTCAGCGTATGTGGCTTACGATGGGATCTTGGAAGTTGTCGGAGGGATAGTGTTATTGCTAGTTGGCAATGTACAGTCTTATCAAACAGCTCACCGGTGACATGGTTTCCAGCCCTCTCATGTCTTATTCAACTCATAAAGACAGACAGCCGATTTCACGAAACCAAACACACAGTACAGTTTTACTCCATTGAAAGCCCACTGTAACAGGATATCTGAATATTCGATTCTAAGGAGATTTTGCTAACGGATGCAGCCAACTACTCGGAAAGTGTTTCCTACAGATATTCTGCCTTCATCTGAGCTGGCTTACGAATCGCTCACAATCCGAAACAAGCAGCATCCTAATGGGGGCCAAAACACCCTTTTTCCAGGGGCTACGAACCCGCCATCGCCAAGCTAGTAGTTCAACACAATACAGTTGGGTCATGAGCCACTGATCAGCAGTGTAATTAACAGACAGTGGGGCACTTCTGAACTACTCGTCTGCCCATATGAAGTCAGTATTCGCTAGTATTGTTGGGGCATGTAGGGGCCCTGTGCGCAGAAAAAGCTAATCGGATTGCGGCCCAGATTGAGGGAAAGAACAAACTTCGGGGAAGCGGTTATCCAGCTAGCTTGATTAGGTGTCAGTTGCGAAGGGTGTCGGTACCGGTGAAAGAAGGCCTTCGCTGCGGAGTTATTTATTGGGAAATGCCAACTGAACTGAACTATTGGACTGAGATGCAAATCTCTCATATGCATTTTGTTTACAAAAACTGAATATTCATTCTCTCTCTGAACGCGTCTTCCTGAAATTTTCTGGATATTCATTGATTGTTGCTCAAATCCAAGCAA
>NW_008751757.1:569206-569787 GCF_000715545.1 Opisthorchis viverrini
TGTCACCGTTAAACCGGTAGCGAAACCCAACAGGAAATGGATCGGGACTGCTGTTATTCCATATAAACCAGGGGCATCGGAGGTCATTCGAAGAATTCTAAACACGGCTAACATAAGAGTAGCTTTCCGGAGGGGGAACACTGCGCTCTGCACTGGCGCAGTTGAAGGAGCACATCCCGGCGAACAGAAACAAGAACTGTCTGCAAAATTAAGTGCAACGACTGCACCAAGTGGACAGATGGCCAGGGAACTTCACACCAGAATCAGAGAGCACAGAGTAAAAAATGAACAAGCCACCGACGAACATGGATGAATTTTGAACGTTACTGAAAAACTGGGTACAAAACATATTTTGAAACTAGCGAATATACACTCATTTGCAAACTAATTTGTTTTTTTTTCGAGAGACTCACCTGGAACATCATTAACGAGAGATTCAGCTGGGTTCCAGGTGAGTCTCTCGAAAGAACCAAATTAGTTTGCAAATGAGTGAATATTCGCTAATTTCGTGCAATTTGGTTTCAAGTAGACGGAAACTCGGGGACTGCGCCTACCTGATTAGCCGCAAGAAGAGCGAAATC
>NW_008751757.1:570962-577600 GCF_000715545.1 Opisthorchis viverrini
CATTGAACACGACGATGTCGTGGGCAAGTTGTAGAACATGGTAGCGCGGAAGAAATCTCAAGCCACCTTCAGTCGAGCAGTGCTCAAACGACAGCAACTGTTGTGTTGCAGCGTCAACATAACTGAAATGTCCCGGATGCTCTTCAGTGTACGACGGCTGTAAGTGATAATATGACGCCAACGTCCACATAATCTGACGACAAAGAACTTGAAAAATAGACTTGTACTTCTGTAATGCACTACTCATAAGGTTGCTGAAAATCCGTCGACAGCCCACGACCGGTTTCGCTCTTTTTGGAGCTCATCAGGTAGGCGCAGTCCCAGAGTTTCCGTCAATCTTACGTTCTACTTGAACCCAAATTGCACGAAATCAGCGGAATACACTCATTTGCAAGACTCACCTGGAACCCAGCTGAATCTCTCGGTTTTTATGTCTCCAGGCAACTGACTTGTCCTTTGAACCCGCCCGAAAGTGCGCTTTCATTAGGGGAAGGTATGGCTAACACTGATGCCTGAAACACAGGCTTCAGTTGCGCAAAGCGTTCTACAAGAAAATATGTCTCCAGGCAACTGACTTGTCCTTTGTTATAACCCGAAAGTTCGCTTTCATTAGGGGAAGGTATGGCTAACACTGATGCCTGAAACACAGGCTTCAGTTGCGCAAAGCGTTCGGGCTACAAGAAAACACCGAATCACATATTATCGATTGGCTAGAGGGTCTGAAAAGCTATGTTAAGGTCATCGAGTGGAGTGACCTTAGGATGTGAGTGGGCCTACGGCTCGTGTCCGAAGATGTATCTACGTAGAAGTTCGATGCCTAGCTGGACTACGGGAGAGAGGATGGGGACACGTAGCCGGACAAAAATCATTCCGATGGGTTGTGTGACTGCATTGATCGTGGTTGTTTTGGTTACGCTCCGAACGGTTTTCATCCACCCGAAGAGGAGTTATCGAAACTGTACGTTCGTCTGCAGTGGTCTGATTTTGCACAGCACGGGGGAAATGAAGTACAGATTGATATCGTATCGAGAGGTGATGTGGGTGCTTCCTTGGTCTTTCCTGAGAAACTGAACAACAATCGGTGTTGCCACATGGAATGGATTTTCCCACTATACCACGTTTGTGAGAACAAATTACAAGGTATAATGGTGCCATTAAAGGATGAATCTCCCAAGACCAGACGCAAAAGCGAACCAGTTCAGATATGAAAGACACCTTCTGATAGTGGAGATTTAGTGAAGCGAACGATTTACCACCCCAGACTTGAAAAACCCGCGTGACTTCCGAAGCTTCTAGGTAGCAAAACAGTTAAGATGTTGCCCCCAACTATCGCCCGTGAACAACAGCAACCCGGTAAATGACTGGAACCGATTCGCTCTTCATTACTAGCCAACTATCTTCAACTGGTACCTCTAAGTATCATGTCTTGAACAAGATTAAACTTCAAGAAATACACTCATTTGCAAATCAATTTGGTTTTCACGAGAGACTCAAGTGAATATCATATACGAGAGACTCAGTTGAGTCGATCTTGAAAACCAAATTGATTTACAAATGAGCGTATTTCTCGAAAGAACAGTTCAATTTGGGTTGAAGGAAACTCGGGGACTGCGCCTACTTGATGAGCCCCAAGAAAGGCGAAACTGATCGTGGGCTGTCGAAGAGTTTTCAGAAACCTTGTGAATAGTTTCCTTTATGAAGATTAAACTTGCCAGATTAACGTGGCTGGAGCATGTAGTACGTATGTCAAACCGCCGTCTACCGAGGTGCTACTTTCCATTCCAGACGGTTGCTGGCGAAGGGTTCGCGTGAGATAGACTATGAGATGTCGATGTGAGATGAAAGCAGTTACTGTCAAACCGTACTGTGGGATCTTTGAGCCTTCATGGCCCTCCAATTCGTTAGTCGCCTGACTTTCATGTGTTGCCAAATTTTGGCGAACCGTGCACATTGCTCTTAAGCCAAACACGACCTCGATTACAGCTAGAGGTATCCGGACAAAATATTGCTAAAATCCAAGTGGTTATTATGTCTACTATGTAGATATGACAATTACCGACAACCCCATGCTGGTGTTTGCCGAGTGTCACGGCGTTTTGCAAACAAAGTTTGATTTTGGCAGAGTTAGTTCTCGTAAGACGGGATTCAGCACGGATACCGCTCGTAGTTAGGCGCTGATACAGCCAAGAAGCTTATCCCACACACGATTGGCCTAAAGATCGGGCCGCTTTTCAGTCCAGCATCAAGGTGAGCTCTGATTGGTCGAGTACTTGGGCCCAACAGCCAATCATGATTCAATATCTGCCGAATGCTAGTTGCCAGCGTCGCATCCAGAAGGAGTCCGAATTTCCAGAACGTTGTTCGTAAACGACGCTCACTACAGGCGTTTTTATCTGGTTTTGGGCGTTAACGCACTTTGTGCACCTTTGGTGGTTATTTTGATTGGAACGCTAGCTTGGAAGGTTCAAACCGAGGACTAGGCTGAGAAAATACCGTTGTTACATGTTCCCTCTAGTGAATCGTGATAAGAAACTCGATCAGGGAATAAGTGCAGCCAGAAGTGAGGTTTTCTCGGCGAAGGTCCCTAAAGATGGTTGAATATAGAGCAGAGCAAAAGAAAGGGTTGGGATGGCGATATCCTATCAAGGCATGCTTGGAACTAGAACTTGGGCAATTCCACATATCTATTTTGCGATTTCAAATCAAAGTATACCACTCATACCTACTACTCGGAGCGACGTCCTTCACTGGTAGCATACGCCCAGTTATTCTCGTTTTTGGACTTGCCAATGGCGGCTACTGGTGACATGGGCAGTTCTCAAAGGGTTCAGTAACACAAGAACCCACCAGATGGACTCGAAAGGATATGACGTAACTCTTCGGCAAACAGTATCAAACTGCTGACTTCTAGACTTCCCCTCTTCCGGACGTCTTGAACAGCCAGTGGATCGGAGTTCGGAGAGATGATTCTTTGTTTAGCCGGCTGTAGTCAGCAATCTTCACGGAGGGATCTGATGAGTGAAGGACTCACCACTGTTACTCGATGAAAATTAACACGCAGCTGCCGTGCCTTACGTTCGCCCCCCACTGATATTTGTGCGAGCATGCTCTCTTAATACTCCCAACGGAGGTCATCAAACTATGGTGCTTCTTATCAGTTTCGATTTGGTGTAACCCCCCAAAGAAAGACGAGAAGGTTCTTTTCCTGCGGAGCTTCTCTTCGGGGTGTAGACGAGTATAAGGTGGCTCAAGATAATGTCTTCATGTCTTCGAATAAATTTGAGTCAAATAAGTGACGAAAGTGGGTATGAGACACGCTGGCCATCTAGTTTACGAATCTGCATCCACAGACGCGGACAGCTAACATTTTACCGCTTTCAACAGCGGCCCAACAAGTGATTGCTGATCGCCCTTACACCGAGCACATAGGATTGGATTAATGTTCCGTTTTCGGCCTATAACTGGGCAGAATTTTCGTAGAGTTGGCAAAATTGACCTGTTTGATTAATTCTCGTTTACTGCGCTACATGAAGACCAGTTTTTCTCTAATTTTTCAACTAATTTTTTTGGAATATCGTACAGTAGTCCGCCAATAAGAAACCTCTCAACGGATAGTAACTCACTTGGGGGATAGTTCAGTGGTTAAGGCGCCAAATTACGGACTAGACGTCAGTGGTTCGAACCCAACCTCAGCATCTTGACTGCTCCTGTCTAGGCTTGAGAAATCTGACAGTATCCTAGCCCTCGTGCCTCCTTCCGTTGGCATGACAGCCAGGCACCGAAAGGGTGCTACAGCGATATTCAGAGAGAGTATTTGTCGCAATCAGTCCAATTTGGGATCAAGTAGAACATAAGGTTGACGGAAACTCGGAAAGTGCGCCCACCTGGTGAATCACAAGAAGGGCGAAACCGGTCGTGGACTGCCGAAGAGTTTTCAGCAACCTTGTGAGTAGTTTCCTTTATGAAAATATACTGCGATATCTCGAACATCGTGCCAACTGAATCATGAGGCGGCCTGTGTGCAGCATATTTAGTTGTAGAACAGTAGACTCAGTTGAGTCTCTCGTGAAAACCAAATTGATTTGCAAATAAGTGCATTTCTTTGTTCACTCTTCAAAACTTCAAGATAAACTACAAAGAACGGGCAGAGCAAAGTGGATACGTTCAACTGGTGGGAGATAGCTAACCAATATCATAAACGAGAGATTCAGTTGAGTCTCTCGTGAAAACCCTCCTATTTTGTCGACTGGCTGTTATCACTTCAGTCATTTTCGCATGGGCAGTACGAGCCTGCTCAGTTCACCCACACGGAGGGAGAGTTCGTTTGGCGTTCAGTTCGTTGGCTAACTTAATGAGTGGGCTATACAACTTACTCAATCAGTGTAGGGTAGGGAACAGTGATATCTCCGGCTTGGTTTCTGTAAAGGGGCTTCGGTTGGAGAAAAGTACACCCTGTGCCCGCTTTCTGTTGTGTGCGCGTTCGGGGCAGGATGTATTCAGGCATCAACACATCAGCCGGCTGGATATGGACACCACTTGGTGAAAAACCCGCCTTTTTCAAACACTCGCGAGTTATTTACATTAGGTAAGTCAATCATTCACTTACATAGAGACCAGCATCGTTGTAAGGCTCACTAGAGACTCGAATGAATTTCTCGTTTCTTGACGTTCTTCGGTCGGTAAAAGAGGACAAAAGGAAATTTATTGCTGGTCTAATCGCTTCCCGATCTCCAAGCATGGCGTCATTTCGTGCAACAAACCACCATCTTCGAGGAATTCGACGAGTTACAAGTAAGACAGTTCCCTCCGTCGTGCAGTGTAGCAGCTGCTGGTGTACTCAACATATCGACGTATTTTACCCGTGAGCGACTGCGCGAACAAACTCAGCACGTGGTTGTCTAACGGTACGGTAAGAACAAGCATTCCGTGTTACTGAAGACAACTTTCGATTGTTTGGTTTACGTAAGAAAGTCATTTCGGAAAGAACTTGAGTAGAATACTGAAAGAGCGTTGCTGCTGGTCACCCGGTCACCCGATTCGAGACACATTCGAGAATCCGGCCCATCCTCACACAGGAGATAGGCAAAGTAAAGCAAAATAACACCAAGTAAACCCACCTCTTCTACCCCCATCAACGAGACCCTCTCGACGAGAGACCACTCCCCTAAAGAGGCAGATGACCTCTTTCACTCCTTTTAGAGGACTGCTGCACCTGGTTGCTCACTTGGAGGCTATTCATCCCATTGATGGGACGCACGCGGTGGACAAGCTTCTTCAGAAGCGTTTCAGTATAGACTTACTTCACATGCAGGACGGAGGTACGACTGAAAACGTCTGAATTTCTTCAGTAGCGATGGTGTTCGACAATCGTTGTCTCAGAACCATAGCTCGTGTGGATTAGTGTCGGCGAATCCGTAAGGAGGCAGTTAGAAAGCGTGTTTTCGATTGTGTAACGAGTACTTTCATTGAAGAATGTGTCCAGCACCAGAAGCTGCGTTGGTTGGGACATGTGTTACGTATGCCTTACAGGATGGGGACCGCGTCATCCTCACTGTGCCTGGTTGAAGACACTATAAGATATGGCTACCAACCGATGACAGTGGCGTTCTTGTTGTCAGTTTCTATCCAGATTGCCTGAGTGAATGTCTGGAGGTGTAGGCACCTCGGAATGATTGTGTTAAGCTAGCACTAAGTCCTTTCCCCGTCCACCTTTACTCTTTTCCTTACAATAAGGCTTTCAAATAAATCATGGTTGTACGGCGGTGAAGCATCGGTGTTGAACACTGATGTCATGCCGTCGATGATGATGATGACGGAAGAAAAGTCCACAAGCTTCATGGGTCTCCCATCTGATGAGTCATCACTTGAGCAGCCGGTCAACACGTGATATGAGCGTGGTTGAGCAGTACCACATCTCATCCAATCGTACGTCAATCGGGCTATCGGTCACCTACCTTTGGATGAACGGTTGGTGATCCACCATTAGACGGAAAATCTTCGGTTAGAGTTCCCCAAGAGCTGCACAGTGCTGCTGATTTCAGGAAAGCCAAAACATCTGTGGGGTGCTTTTCTANTAATCTCTCCCGGGGGGGGGGGCAAGTGCAAATCGAAAGTCAGTCGCTCACCTCTAGGATGAAATACAACACTGGCAACTTACCTGAATATAGCAAAATGGTCGGAAACTGAAATCGCCTTGAGGGACGTTGGTTAGTTGCGAAGTCGCAGAGGTAGAGGGCTCCCCAGACGTAAGTTGGTTCGCTGAAGGAATAGGCTTTTTCCGCTCCCATGGTTTACGTTTCGGAGCCGGGGGCAAAAGATCATCAGATTCGGAAGCGTCAACGACCGTTGGAAGAACCGTGTTCGAAATGGCCGGTTTCTCGGCGGTCACATTCAGCACCGTCTGACGAAGAGAGGATTTGACGCCTAAATTTTTCCGTGTGGACGCACCTTGCTTTCCGACAGGTGTGGGAGAGGGTGTTGGATCAGGGCGGTCTGGTGATGTGAATTCACATGGTTTGTTCACAAGATTAGCACTTTCCAGTTCGTCGAATGCGGAAGCAAGCACATCTGGATCGACCTCCAAGGATATGTCCGTCTGTTCCCACGAATCGTCTACGTTTGGAGCGGATGGTGCATCC
>NW_008751757.1:580539-583497 GCF_000715545.1 Opisthorchis viverrini
GTCTTTGCAACATGTATTCTCGTTTTGTAGTATCAACGCGTGGAGAAACCTGGGATGAAAGTGTAGAAGGCGTGGCTACGGTCGGTCGATTGCAGTCGTTTTCTCTTGACTGTGGCGAGGACATGCAGTATCGAAATCAGATAGTTTTGCTCATTTATCGAACTAATGACCAGTTGAACGCACACAGAAGCTATGCCAAAGATATAGTTTGAAATGGTATAATTGACCGCGGAAATGTGATCAGGTTTAGATGGTTATGGGATGCGTAGATCTGCTATTGACGTCACTCTAATTTGACCGGTCCTTCCACTTGGTTCCGCAGGATGACGCTGGTGGGTCCACACAAACTATGGGGAACATTGGATTTTAGTTTCGCATCCACAGTGTGCCGTGATTTGAACCCCAGACATCCGACACGCAATGTGATCATGTTAACACTAGCGTATTCCTTGCTTGAGCAGGCGGGCAATGTGACAGGTTAGTTGAGTGCCTCGACCGACGACCAGGTAGTGTGGACGAATGGATTTGTTTGATTGGTTTGCAAACCAACTCAAATGTGAAAACATTCGTTTGTTGGCGGTTGGCTTGGACGCTCCGCTTGCATGCCCCATGTTCGAATTCCGGCACGACAAAGGAGAAGTGTCAATACGTCAAAATATTGGTAGTTCGCGTGTGTTTACTGGTGGCCGTTGATCTATTCGGTTTAAATTTCCTGTCCAGCGAAGTATACGAAAATCACACTACGAGTTCACTGGTATGTAAGATAATGATGCTTCAGCTGTAACAGTCTTTTAGTGCCTAGCTACCATGCCACCCTCACAGGAAGCACGAGGGCTTGGATACTGCCAGGTTGCACAAACCTAGACATGAGAAGTCGAGTTCGGAACATGGAGCTTTCGGTAAGTAAATTCGCGTTCTAACCACTGGGCCACCTCGCTCTGATACACAGACTTGCAGTTGATCGCACTAGGGTGGCAAATATTCCCGTCATTCTGGTGTTGACGCGTTCACCGGTTGCGCGGAGAATCTTAAAGAATACCGTCATCCTGCGTCAATTGTCTCCTTCTCGTATCGTTACTAGGAAACCATCGGTACTCAGGGTTTTCTTCACAAGGAACCGTCAATGTACACATGTTCACGCGAGAAGAAGTATGTGAGTGACTGCGTAAACAGGCACAGCATGCCGTGAGCTACACGTGAGCTACAATGTGACAAACTACTAATTATGGGAATCTCAAGAGAGAACGGATTCCATCAGTCACTCAACCTGGTAGGTAACTTTCAGCCTCGTTTGGATTGCCAGTCAGGTCTGTCCATTGTGGTTCACTGAAGTCATCGTTATCCGAGTAACCAAGTCACAGAAACTTGAAAGCCTAGCGAGAAACGATACTTGGTTCACTGCTTGGCAGATAGGACCAGAATGATTTCCTCGTCTGACATTCTAGAGCAGGAACTGGCAACTTTAGCAAAAATTTCAGAACGGAACTCCCACCCCCTTGAATTTTTTTTGTTAGAAAGCATATGTAACCTATATTTATGATGGGGTAATAACTCAGCGTCAAAAGAAAGCCAATCCAAAGTGACAACGCTTCAAAGTGCATTACAAACTGGACAAAACGGTCGCTCAGAAGAATGCTTCATGCTGCTGAGCTAAAGCTTTTGTCTCCCCAAAGACACTGTCCTCGCTTTAACAATGCTAGTCTGCTGTTTGTGCGAGTTCTGCAAACTGGGTCGATCAGGCGCTCGTCACAGAGTGTCAGGACCCCTCGGAATGGGGTTAGGCAACAGTACAATCCCAAAGCATTTATTGAATACAGACTACTAAGTCAATCTGACTCAGTCATTTAGTATCATAAATCGGATTCTAAACAATTGATGGAAAGTAGCCCGACAGTCAATCATGAACGCGGCCGAATTGATCATCATCAGACTACTGAGGCCAACACCACCAAGTGTGCAGAAGCGACAGACTGATTGAAGTGATCGTTGATCGGTTAACCCGGAACAAATGTTACTCTTGTCACTTGGCTGTCCTTCACTCCTGTTGCTGTCAGACTACTGGCACCGGATTTCTTTACTCCGTTTTTGTTCACGCTTGTTCAATTTTTCGGAACGGCAGAAGTCAGATGAAACTTACCGAAAACATATATGTTCCCGGTACGAATAGTTCCTTCAAGAAGCATAAATTTGTGGGTGTTGAGGATATTCTGACGTTCTGGTTTTGGATCATGTCCTGAGAGTGAATTCGGCCTACACTGATACGTTCAGATGCACTGGTTTGATGTTGTTTTGTTTTCATAAGCCATCATTAGTGCCTACACAGTATCACTCCAAAAAAGAGACCTCATCGAAGAGAGTTCGTTAGGCAAGCAACCTCCGTCAGATTTTTACAAGGGTACCCATCTCCAAAGAGGTCTGGAAATTACACGATTTCGTTCCTGAGGAACGATTTTACCCTGCCCTCTAAGAACACAAGCCACTTTCGGATGAACAACGTTTTGGACGCAAGCTAGTGGGTGCATTGACGTCGGCTGTGACATCCTTTCGTCACACCCGAAGGAAGCACGAGGGCTGGGATACAGCCAGGTTGCCCAAGTCTAGACAGGGGAAGTCGAAAAGCAGAGGTCGGGTTCGAACCAAGGACCTTTCGATCAGTAAATTCGCGCTCTAACCACTTGGGCCATCTCGCTCCTTCCAAAGTGTCTAAAAACTGGTTCTCCTAGCTGGAGAAATTCGAACTCAGAATGCCATCATCAATCGATAAGGGCTGTGCGTACTCCCACATGGCATGGGACACCATCCTGCTGGACTTCTCAGCAGTTGTCCTCTGGTTCGTCGACGAAGGAAGTGGCCTTTAAAATCGACTTAGCTTGCAGGCCTATCTTTTTTTCTCCTCGTGTACTTGTTGCACACTGTTGGCAATATGACCTTGGGACTGACCGGAAATTTCAAATGGAA
>NW_008751757.1:584036-592247 GCF_000715545.1 Opisthorchis viverrini
CTTATATATCAGTGAACTCGTAGTATGATGTTCGTACGGATCGTTGGACAGGGAATTCAAAACGAATAGATCAATGGCCACCAGTACGCACACCCGAACTACCAATATTTTGAAATATTGACGCATCTCGTTGGCCGTGCAGGGATTCGAACATGCAAGCGGAGAGTATTGCTACTGCCCCACCAGTCCACGCCAACCGCACCTTATCTAGCACTCTGAACAAACGAATGTGTTCACATTTGAGTTGGTTTGCAAACCAATCAAACAAATTCATTCGTCGACCCTACCTGGCCGTCGGTCGAGGCACTCAACTAGCCTGTCACATTGCTCGCTTGTAAACACTTCCGCCTGCTCAAGCAGAGAGTACGCTAGGGGTAATATGATCTCACATTGCGTGTCGGATGTCTGGGGTTCAAATCGCGGCACACTGTGAATGCGAAACTGAAGTCCAATGTTCCCCATAGTTTGTGTGGACACACCAGCGTCATTCTGCGGAACCAAGTGGGAGGACCGGTCAAATTAGAGTGAAATGAATGGCAGATCTACGCATCCCATAACCATCTAAACCTGATCACATTTCCGCGTTCAATTATACCATTTCAAACTATATCTTTGCCATACCCCCTGTGTGCATTCAACTGGTCATTAGTTCGATAACTGGGCAAAACGATCTGATTTCAATGCTGTATGTCCTCGCCACAGTCAAGATAAAATGACTGCAATCGACCGACCGTAGCCACGCCTTCTACACTTTCATCCCAGGTTTCTCCACGCGCTGATACTACAAAACGAGAATACACGTTAAAAAGACTACGGTGCCTTAGGTTCCTTCCTTCTCCCCAAATTCATTTGTGGCTCCTATAAGAATCTTCCAAGAAATTGAAATTGTTCAGCTGTAGCACCCTTTCGGTGCCTAACTGCCATGCCACCCGAAGGTTGCAAGAGGACTGCGATACTGCCAGGTCGCCCAAGCCTAGACAGGGGAAGTCGAAAGGCAGAGGTCGAGTTCGAACCACGAACCTTCATGTCAGTAAATTCGCGTTCTAACCACTGAGCCATCTCGTCCCGTCTTGAAACAGCTTTCCCTGTTATGGGAGATGGCATGCAAACTTAACGGGACCAGCTCAAGAATACCATCTTCCATTCCTTTTTCCTGGAGCAATGTGATAATGAGATACGCATCTGTGGCCCTAATTTGCAGCCGAAAGATTGTTTTAGACCAAACCTCGTGAAAGCTTACGGTATTGACCTGTTTCTAGTGAGATATAGGTCATCAGGAAGGAATTTTCAGGGAAACTTGGTGAATGATGAAAGGCATTGAATCTGCACACCCTGAAAAGTAGTGAACCGACCCTTATTTGGGTCACCAACCACCGCTCCTTTGTTTACTTAATTTGCTCGCTGGCAGTGTTCTCAAATAATAAATAAAGTTAGACAAAGTTTTCTCGCACAGGTTGAGTTGAGAAAATGTCTGGTTGCTTTAGTGCAACCAAGTAAAAATGAGTCCTTGTGAAGAGCTGGGAAAGAAATTGCTGAAATCAAGTAGGTTCTGAAACGCAGCAAATACCCGATATGGTAAGCTGGGCTGAACGAATCCAGAGGAGGGAGGTACGGTAACCAATCTTTACCGGCATTACACATCCGATGGAATCGGTACTACTTAGACCGAAATGATCGCCTAAACACCGTTTCATTTTGTTCCACAGACTGTTAATTCGTCCAAATGACCCGATCAAATCTTAGGGTCGGGCGAACTTATTCATTAAACGGACTAAACAGAGTGAGAAAGTTCAATCACGTCGAAAAAAGAGTGAGAAAGCCTTTGAATTGGCCAAACCAGTAGAAAACACAGGATCTTACTCACTAAACACAAACAGCACTTTTGAATCACTGCCAACAAGCTAAGCAAAGAGTACTCAACCAAGGCTCTTCAGGCATTATCTGAGTATTAGCTAGTAAATTTCAGAAAAAACAGGGTCTTGAATTGGTCGCTATGTCAACAGGTCCGGAATCAGCCACCCGTTTTGGTCTGCTTTACCACAAGAAGGTGGGCGAATGCTACCGGCTGTAAATGGTACTGCGGTCTAACCACACGGCCTTTAGGTAACGTCGATTCAACACGGAACACAGTCGAAAGCACATGCATTACCCTTTACAACAACAACGACAACAACTAGGACTACACTCATTTGCAAATCAATTTGGTTTTCACGAGAGACTCGAGCGGTCGTTGTGATATCCGTGTTCGAAACGGCCGGTTTCTCGGCGGTCACATTCAGCACCGTCTGACGAAGAGAGGATTTGACGCCTAAATTTTTCCGTGTGGACGCACCTTGCTTTGCAGCAGGTGTGGGAGAGGGTGTTGGATCAGGGCGGTCTGGTGATGTGAATTCACATGGTTTGTTCACAAGATTAGCACTTTCCAGTTCGTCGAATGCGGAAGCAAGCACATCTGGATCGACCTCCAAGGATATGTCCGTCTGTTCCCACGAATCGTCTACGTTTGGGGCGGATGGTGCATCCGCGACAGCTGAGTTCAGTTGAGAACAAGGTTTGGTTTCTGACGAAGGAGCAGGGTGAACAACGGTTAGTGACGAAACACCTACAAACCATCATGAGAAGCATTTAGTAGCATGCTTACTCCTCAGGAGAGATCACCATTGGATTGGAATTGACACGTTTCAGAAGACGGAAGAAGGATGGAAATAATGCCAGGTAGGTGAAATAAAAATGGCGTGATGCATGTGGATAACACAAGAGGACTAGTAAACGTTCAGAAAGTGGAATGCGCTCTTCTAATTGCGATTCTCACAGAAGCGGTGGGGGTGATACTACTGATGGGAAGGCATGCGAGTAATATGCCATCTTCTCGTAAATCCGCTTCGCGTCTATTGAAAAGGGAGATCTATTGCGGAATTTGTGGAGTCGCACTTGCTTGCATTTGAGCAACAGTCAATGGATATCCAGGAAAGTTCACGAAGACGCGTTCAAGGAGAAGATGGATGTTCAATTTGTGTAAACAAGATGCATATGAGAGTTTTGCTTCCCTGTCCAATAGTCTGTAACTGTTCAGTNTCACAGAAGCGGTGGGTGTGATACTACTGATGGGAAGGCATGCGAGTAGTATGTGATTTTCTCGTATATCCGCTTCGCGTCTATTGAAAAGTGGGATTTATTGCGGAATTCGTGGAGTCGCATTCGCTTTCGCATTCGCGTTCAAGGAGGAGATGGATATTCAGTTTTGTAAACAAGATGCATATGAGAGTTTTGCTTCCCTGTCCAATAGTCTGTAACTGTTCAGTTGGCATTTTCTAATAAATAACTCCGCGGCGAAGGCCTTCTTCCTTTCACCACTTTTGTGAGGGGGTTCAGCGCTGGAAGAAACCTCAAACAACCGAACAAAAGAGGTCGCTTTTGAGGTCCAGCCTTGCTGCACTTTGACATCCGGTTCCACATGCCTTTGCCTTATCTTACCTCAGGGAATAGTTCGCTGATTGTTCCAGTGGGTGTAAATTCTTATGGATTTGAGCAACAGAAGCGGCCGAGAGACATTTCTGGTTTCCGGGGGCTTTTTTATAAAAGGATCTTATTAACACGTGTTTCCGTTTACTCACGGTCGATTGCGGGAGGGATGATCTTCATGTCTAATGGATCGTTAATGCTTTCATTCAGGGTTGCTTGTACAGATATTGACTCGATGTACAACCACCGTCTTCAATGCCATGCGAACTGACGACAAGCTCACAATCAAGCAGAGCACTCAGTAACCTCTCTGGTTCAACTTCAGTCAAGCGTGGGCATGCCGTTTCTTCATGTTGATCCTGGGAGCTAAAAAGCTGCCAACAAAAAATTCATCGTGAACTCTGCTGAGTATATTGAGTACCGGTCGTACTGAATCGATTCACCTGATTGGCCACGATAAGGTACGGAAATATTGTCGCACTTTGGGTCCAGAACTGGATCGCTGCTAAGCCTTGTTGTGACCAAACTGTCGGTTACCTCTCAGGCGACTATGCGGTCAATTACAGCCGCGGTCATCATCGTCATCACAAACATTCTGAGGTGTCTACACCTACAAGCACTCAATCAGACAATCTAGAAAGGAACTGACAGCACGAACACCACTGTTATTGATTAGCCGTCAGTCCTTGCAATGTCTCCAGTAAAGCGCGAGGGACTCACGGGGATCTCATCACATCAGCGACACCCAGACTCTCACTTTCGACCGCATACTGCAGTTCAGTAGCAAAATCTTTAAAACCATACAACCAGAGAAAAAAACATTCTTTGGCTTTTCATTTTGACATTTATGCAACGTACGCACAAAAGTATACCTATATGAGGTGCTCTCGAGAGATACACTCATTTGCAAATCAATTTGGTTTTCACGAGAGACTCAACTGAATCTCTCGTTTATGATATTCTACAACTGAATATGCTGCACACAGACCGCCTCATCTTTCAGTTAGTACGATATTCGAGATATCGAAGTATATTTTCATAAAGGAAACTACTCACGAGGTTGTTGCACAGCCCACGACCGGTTTCGCTCTTCTTGGGGCTCATCAGGTGGGGGCAGTCCCCGATTTTCCGTCAACCCTAGGTTCTACTTGAACCCAAATGGGATTGTTTTCGAGAAATACACTCGTTTGCAAATCAGTTTGGTTTTCACCACAAATTCAACTGAATCTCTCGTTTATACTGAATCCCAAGAAGGGCGAAACCGATCGTGGGCTGTCGAAGAGTTTTCAGCAACCTTGTGAGTGGTTTCCTTCACGAATATGAGGTGCTGTTTGTAGGCGTAAATGTGAACTGAAAAGCGGTACTAAGGCGAATAGCTGATTTAGTTCCCGACTATAGCACATCCAAGCATCCATCTTAGAGATGTAATGCAGTTGACATCAATGATTGGTGGAGAATTTCAAACTGTTTAGATATATGAACAAATGGAAGATTGGGGAGAGGGAGTGCTGGGTTATGCACTGAGCTCCAGACAGTTTGGTGTTTAAGTGCGAACTTGCTGATCCGACGTTCAATGGTTAGAACCCAATTCCCACATGTCGACTGCTCCTGTCTAGGCTTGGGCGACCTGGCAGTATCGCAGTCCTCTTGCAACCTTCGGGTGGCATGGCAGTTAGGCACCGAAAGGGTGCTACAGCTGAACAATTTCAATTTCTTGGAAGATTCTTATAGGAGCCACAAATGAATTTGGGGAGAAGGAAGGAACCTAAGGCACCGTAGTCTTTTTAACGTGTATTCTCGTTTTGTAGTATCAGCGCGTGGAGAAACCTGGGATGAAAGTGTAGAAGGCGTGGCTACGGTCGGTCGATTGCAGTCGTTTTCTCTTGACTGTGGCGAGGACATACAGCATTGAAATCAGATCGTTTTGCCCAGTTATCGAACTAATGACCAGTTGAATGCACACAGGGGGTATGGCAAAGATATAGTTTGAAATGGTATAATTGAACGCGGAAATGTGATCAGGTTTAGATGGTTATGGGATGCGTAGATCTGCCATTCATTTCACTCTAATTTGACCGGTCCTCCCACTTGGTTCCGCAGAATGACGCTGGTGTGTCCACACAAACTATGGGGAACATTGGACTTCAGTTTCGCATTCACAGTGTGCCGCGATTTGAACCCCAGACATCCGACACGCAATGTGAGATCATATTACCCCTAGCGTACTCTCTGCTTGAGCAGGCGGAAGTGTTTACAAGCGAGCAATGTGACAGGCTAGTTGAGTGCCTCGACCGACGGCCAGGTAGGGTCGACGAATGAATTTGTTTGATTGGTTTGCAAACCAACTCAAATGTGAACACATTCGTTTGTTCAGAGTGCTAGATAAGGTGCGGTTGGCGTGGACTGGTGGGGCAGTAGCAATACTCTCCGCTTGCATGTTCGAATCCCTGCACGGCCAACGAGATGCGTCAATATTTCAAAATATTGGTAGTTCGGGTGTGCGTACTGGTGGCCATTGATCTATTCGTTTTGAATTCCCTGTCCAACGATCCGTACGAACATCATACTACGAGTTCACTGATATATAAGATAATGATGATTCAGCTGTAACACCCTTTCGGTGCCTAGCTGCCATACCAACCCAACAGGAAGCTCGAGGGCTGGGATACTGCCACGTCGCCCAAACCTAGACAGGGGAAGTCGAGAGGCAGAGGCCGAGTTCGAACCATGGATCTCTCGGTCAATAAATCCGCGTTCTAACCACCAAGCCACCTCACCCTAGCTTGCTGATAGACAGACTAGCAGTTGATCGTACTAGGGTGGCAAGTATTCCCGTCATTCTGATGTTGATCCATGTGACGCGTCCATCGGTTGCGCGGAAAATCTGAAGGAATACCATCCTGCGTCAATTGTCTCCTCGTATCGTTGCTAAGAAACTACCGGTACTCAGGGTTTTCTTCATAAGGAACCGTCAATGTACACATGTTCACGCGAAAAGAGTATGTGAGTGACTGCGTAAACAGGTACAGCATGCCGTGAGCTACACGTGAGCTGCAATGTGACAAACTACCAATTATGGGAATCTCAAGAGAGAAGAGATTCCATCAGTCACTCAAACGTTTCGTGGTTGGTAACTTTCAGCATCGTGTGGATCGCCAGTCAGGTCTGTTCGTGATCCATTGTGGTTCACTGAAGTCATCTTGGTAGGATTGTTATTCGAGTAACCAAGCCACCGAAACTTAAAAGCCTAGCGAGAAACGATATTTGGCTCACATTTTGGCAGACAGAACCAGAACGATTTTCTTGCCTGACATTCTAGAACAGGAACTGGCAACTTCAGCAAAAATTTTAGAACAAAGCTCGTAACCCCTGGAATTTTTTTAGAAAGCATATGCAACCGATATTTATGATGGGGGAATAACTCACCGTCAAGAGAAAGCCGATCCATAATACGGCTTCTAATCAAGATTGATAACGGAAATTACTCACAAGGTAGCTGAAAACTTTTCGACAGCCCACGACCGGTTTCACCCTTCTTGCGGCTCATCACGTAGGCGCAGTTCCCGAGTTCCCGTCAACCTTATGTTCTACTGGAACCCAAATTGGACCTTGTGACAAATACGCTCATTTGCAAATCAATTTGGTTTTCATGAGAGACTCAACTACGCCTACCTGATGAGCCCCAAGAAGGGCGAAACCAGTCGCGGGCTGTCGAAGAGTTTTCAGCAACCTTGTGAGTAGTTTCCTTCATGAAAATATACTGCGATATTTCGAATATCGTGCCAACTGAAACATGAGGCGGCCTGTGTGCAGCACATTCAATTGTAGAATATCGTAAACGAGAGATTCAGTTGAGTCCCTCGTGAAAACCAAATGGATTTGCAAATGAGTGCATTTCTCGAGAAGAGTGATAACGCTTCAAAGTACATTACAAACTGGACATAAGGGTCGCTGAGAAGAATGCTTCATGCTGCTGAGCTAAAGCTTTTGTCTTACAATTCCCCAAAGACACTGTCTTCGATTTTTAATGCTGGCCTGCTGTTTGTGCGAGTTCTGCAAACTAAGTCGATCAGACGCTCGTCACAGAGTGTCGGGGAGCACTGTTCGAAGCCCCTCAGAATTGGGTGAGACAACAGCACAATCGTAAAGCATTAATTGAATACAGATCAGCAGGTCAATCCGACTCAGTCGGATTCTAAACAATCGATGGAAAATAGCTCGACAGTCAATCATGAACGCGACCGAATTGATCATCATCAGACTACTGAGGCCAACACCACCAAGTGTGCACAAGCGACTGACTGACTGAAGTGATCGCCGATCGATTAACCCGGAACAAATATTCTTGTCACCTGACTGCCCTTCACTCTTGTTGCTGTTTACTCTTGCTTTGCTTTCTTTATTCCGTTTTTGTCCACGCTTGTTCAATTTTTTGGAACTGCAAAAGTCAGATGAAACTTACCGAAAGCATACGTGTTCCCGATACGAATAGTTCCTTCAAAAAAACATAAATTTGTGAGTGCTGAGGAGATTCTGACACTCTGGTTTTGAATTAAGACATGAGAGTGAATTTGGCCTCCACGGAGATGTTCACATGCACTGGTCTGACGTTGTATTATTTTCGGAAGCCATCATTAGTGCCTACACAGTATTACCTCAAAAAAGAGACCTCATCGAAGAGAGTTCGTTCAGAAAGCAACCTCCGTTAGATTTTTACAAGGGTACCAAAGAGGTCTGGAAATTTCACGA
>NW_008751757.1:592388-622350 GCF_000715545.1 Opisthorchis viverrini
AGGAAGCACGAGGGCCGGGATACTGCCAGGTTCCCCAAGCCGACAGGGGAAATCGAAAGGGTCCGAACCACGGACCTTCCGGTCAGCGAATTCGCGCTCTAACCCCTGAGCCATCTCGCTCCTTCCTGAGTGTATAAGATCTGGTTTTACTAGCTGGAGAAATTCGAACTCAGAGTACCATCACAACCAATCGATAAGTGTTGTGAATACTCCCATCCTGCTGTACTTCTCAGCATTTCTTCTCTGGTTCGTCGACGAAGTCGACCTACCTTGCAGGCCTGTCTCTTTTTCTACTCGTGTACTTGGGATGTAGTTGAACAAAGCTGATGTTGCACACTGCTGGCAATATGACCTTGGAACTGACCGGAAATTTCAAATGGAAGTTGACTGGCGAGTGACAACCACTAGTTTAAGAATGATGTTTCAATGGTCATACAAGATTTGATGGGCTTTCATCTCCCCAGTTTATATCGATTTTAGAGACCAACAGGTAAATTGGGAGGCAAATGGAGGGCCTCTTTAGGTTGTTTGGATCGCGTAACAAGAGGAGAACATTCCACTCGTCAAGATGTTCGGCCATCGATCAAGACAGGTTATGGGGCTTTGATGATCAAGACAGGTTATGAGGCTTTGATTGACATATTGGAGTACAACACTACATGACTGGACGGGCGTTCAGCCGTTTTTTGTGTGAAGGAGTCCTATCCGTTCTACTGCTGTAAATGTTGCCAGAACTACATGTGAGCGGCGAAAAGATGACGTGATCGGAGTTTATAAGTCTACTGTCATGTGACCGTCTGAGTAGAAAGCTAGCCTCCATTAGTTGGGCGGGTGGTAAGTACGACTTGGTGTAACTCTGCAAATGTGCTTCATATCGACAGTTTGTGAAAGAAAGCAATCGCATGAAAGCTCATTTCTGTGACCGTAACGAAAGGGAGGGAGCGAGATGGACCAAGTGGTTAGAGCGCCAATTTTTTTTAACGAAAGGGACCGGTCCAGGTCTAATTCTGCCGCATATCCGCATGACATTCGTCGAATATTAATTGCGGAAAGGTTGTTAGATCTTTGATTGACCTTATCTATTCACTCTATTAAGTTGATTCGGCATCTGTAGCCCTCACGAATCGAAGCGTGACCCACAGAGCAGCAGGGTTCTATGGTCGCTGGTGACTATCTTATGGCTCGTATAGTAATGCGGTAGCACTGAGTGTCCGGATACCAGCCGTCTCTAATAACCGAACATCACATTTGGACGGATGTGTCACATGCAGGACACGGACCAGACGAAGGCACGCCCTGATTGGTCAGAATGCCAGCCAATCCGGATCGGGCTTCCAGACTCGAGGCTTCTCGCCCCCTCACGGAGATTCCAGCGCGATCTTGTGGAACACCCTGTGATTACCCTATAAATACAGTTGCAATAATTTTCCTGTCTCCGTAANGATCGTCCAGCAAGTCACAACACTGAGTACCGATCAGGTGTCCATATTCTTCTCGAAACATCTAAAGACCACAATAGCGGGGCAAAATTCGTCGTGTCGTGGGGTAGTCATTCGGTCAAGTGGGGCGAGACGGCTCAACCGTTAGAACACGAATTCACTGACCGGAAAGTCCGTGGTTCGAATCCGACCTCTGCCTCTCGCCTTCCGCTGTCTGGACTTGGGTAGCCTGGAAATACTCCAGCCCTCGTGCTTCCTTCCGCCGGCATGGCAGCTAGGCACCGAAATGGTGTTACAGCTGAACGACTACTTTTTTTGGGCTAAGCGGTACTTTGTAAGAAACCTGGTCCTCACTAAAGAACCCCTCATGAGCACGTTGTATCATAGTCAGATCCCCGTTATTCCAGACAAGATGAGAAGTGAGCCGGACTCTGGTATCATTCAAGCAGTCGAAGTTGAATACACAGAGCCTAATTAGAGATTCACTGGATGACCACAGCAATTAGAAAAAGTAAGGAAAAGTAGGCTTCCAGAAATCGTCCTCTATTCGTTCTTAGAGGGCACAGTTATAATCCGTTCGCGGAGTTTGAACATCATAGAACAGACGCTTGTTACTTATATGCTGAGAGACGCAGATTCATTCCTGAAAGCAAACTCCCAAGGTGGAAGGCAGCGCTTTGGGGGTGATTTTCAAAGATGTTGCCCCCTCCCCAAGAGAGGAGTACTACATGGAAATGTTCGAATTTCAACCTTACAAAACCCAACCACTGGGTAGTGCTCAGGGGCCAGAGTCATGCCAGGTCTACCAAGCTATCGTCCGCTTTCTTCTGTTTTGCGAGTATGAGGCATTAAGTTTTGGGTTACACGTGAAAGTGGTATTCAACGGTCGTCTTTAAGCGGATCGGTCAAGGCAAGCTGCACCGGGTTCGTCGCGAATCAATGAAGGTCATTGCTTCGACTCCGGTTCAGGTCAGTCGATTCTCGTGAAAACCAAATCGATTTGCAAATGAGTGTATTTCTCGAAAACAGTCCGATTTGGGTTCAAGTAGAACATAAGATTGACGGAAACTCGGAGACTGCGCCTACCTGATGAGCCCCAAGAAGGGCGAAACCGGTCGTGGGCTGTCAAAGAGTTTTCAACAACCTTGTGAGTAGTTTCCTTTATGAAAACAGATAGATGTACTTACCTGGTTGGTTGAAATCACTTTTAGAGACCTGAGAAGACGAAGAAGACATAAGCTGCTCAAAACTTTTCAATAGAGCCTCGTCATCATTATCCCACGGCTCAAGAGCTTGCCCTCCACTTGAAGACGCAACTAATTGAACCATAGGGACAACTGGGGCGTGATCGTCATGTGCTGTCATTTCCCGTTCAGTTGTTGTGTCTGCAGAATCTGCAGTAGTCCTCCCACCAAGTTGGGTGACCCGCGGAAAGCCAGCTGGCAGGGTGCCATCATCAGGTAAGGAGATGTTGAGTTTACGGGCCAGAAAGACACCCAGCTGGTACATCAGATTACCGGTTTGGCCGGTGAGTACCTCGTCCACCTAAATCAAACGGAAACACGAAGTAGAACTCCATAGTATGTAGCCATGTTTAAGCGTAGCGCCTCCCTAGACGATGACCTACCTCTCCACCGAGAACTTGAAGCTGAGGGTGTCCCAGTGTATCGATTGCACCTGCAGGAAGTAGCAACACGTTGTTGCGCAGCGTTAGTGGACCACGAAGACGTACTTTTACACCAGGACGAAGTCGGCGGTTCAATTCATCCACAGACAGCACACGTTGCCCAGCGAATCGACCTGTACGTACAAGACTACCGAACTCAACCGCTTTGATTTGGGTGAGACCGTCGGTGAGGAAGAGGGCGTAGGACTTGCATGAAGAATTGGCCGCATGCTGTCCGGAGTTGTACTGAGAATCTGGGACGGAGACGGGAAGGTTGAAAGTACTGAGATTTACTTTCTTGATCGATGTAGAAAGGTGATAACCTCAGCCTTACCAGACGTAGCGCTAGCGAGCACAAATAAAGACCGTTTCTGGATTTATGACGGCTGGGGAACCTTTGAAAACAGCTATACACGCCAACTAGGATCGAGGCGATCGAAAGCTATCAGGAAGGTCAGCTTCCTGAAAGCAACCACTGAATGCCCGAAATTTACCGAGACTCTCAGCTCCGCTAGATGTTGATCAGACAGACAACACCCCCTCAACATGCAGCGCACAACAGCGTTGTATCAAACCCAGACAGCAAGAATCAGTGTTGATCAAGGTCAGACAACGCCCCCGCAATATGCAGCACGTCACAGCCATTACTGGATTTATGGTAGCTGAGGGACCTTTGAAAACGGCAATACACACCAACTAAGCTCGATACGATCAAAAGCCTTGGTTGTTTTCTGTGTAATAAAGTATGATTAAGATGGTCCTCGTATGAAAAACAAAACAACTATTCAGGAGTGATCGTGGGGTGCAGCTCAAAGAGTTGATTTTAAAACAATGCGAGAGTTAAGAACTGAGTGTTTCAACCCTTGTATACCTACCGTCCACTTTTCGAGTTTCTACTTCATAGCGCCCCCCTCAACTTCCCAGGAAAAGAAATGACTAAAGTTTGAACAATAAGTGGAACGTGCAACAGTCCCACCCCAATGGGGAACGTAGTAAATGTCAGTGACATTTCCAATGATGGCGCATGGCTCACCAGTGAAGCTGCAGTACTCCTTGCCGTCTCCAATGTGACAGAGGTTGTCGTTCCGGATTACTTTTTGTGTTGTACGGCAAAGACAGCCTTCAAAACTGAACTCCCCGCCAAGACAAGACGAGAATGACTTTCTTTTAGCCAGCACAACTTGGTACAAACCGAAGAGGGTTTTCACAATATGTAATTGAAATACGTTGAATCTGAGTGAGGAGCGCGTACAGACAAGTGGACAGAACAAAACCTATTCCGGTGGGACTAGTTCCGCGACAGTTAACTCAACTGGGTGCTACCATCACGTTAGACACAATAATATGAATAATTGTTCGACTGTAGCACCCTTTCGGTGCCTAACTGCCATGCCACCCGAAGGAAGCACGAGGGCTGGGATAGTGCCAGGTTGCCCAAGCCTAGAGACAGGGGAAGTCAGGAGGCAGAGTTCGGGTTCGAACCACGGACCTTCCGGTCAGTAAATTCGCGTTCTAACCACTGAGCCATAGAAATCTGTCCACACAGAAGTCGGTAACCATAGAACCGAAACAAGGCGTGAAAATAAAAACAATACTGCGTACGTGAAGCTACCATGGATGCATGACAAACAACGGAAAGCTACAGGTCACGTGGGGGACGAGTCAATCGTGGCGAGAGGCCTAAAAAGAAGGAAAATGGGGTATGAGATCTAGTCACACCAGCCGCACCGGTACAGAAGCGATGACAACTGTTTTTCCTTGCGAACACAGATTTGCTGGTAGCTGTCACGGCTTCTGCTGACTACGGACACGTGACCAAGTGGAGGTTGGTCAGGTTTACCCGAACAGCCAGTGCCCAAACTATGCTTTGAAATGGACTGGTCAATCAATCAAATCAATAAAGGATCGCTGAGGGTGCCGTGCTATGTGCACAGACAGCTAGACTCACAGTTGCATACACAATAGGGGATCGAGTGAGGTGAGATGACAAGCGGCAGTCACGTCGTTTTTCACAATCGTACTGGACCGGCTGCGGTACGCTACGTCGTACCCGATGACAGATACGACTCATGATGTCTGAATGCCAGTTGAATATGGCACAAAGGAGTTCGGTTCTCTGGAAGCGAACGGTGACGAATAGCGCGTTATGCGAGCTTTGGTGCATTCGATTTTAACTACACTTGTTCAACAGGGGATGTTCCATAGTTTTGTGAGCATAATTCTGGAATTCACATATTTCTGGGTGAATGAAAGTGAACGGTGAGATCTTGAGACCTTTTCTACAAAAGTAGGGTGCGACAGGGATGTCCACGCTTCAATTCTGTTCCGCTTAGCCATCGACCGAATAATGAAACGAAAGCTGGGGGGGTTTCAAATCCCCGGTACTCAAATCGTTGCGATCTGGACTATGTACATGGCATTGTCTTGATGACTGAGGACGAAGATAAACCAGAAGCACACCTGAATCATCTTTAGGCATGCGCTTTGCACCTACAAAGCGCTACGTCATGCCTCACAACGTGCAGTCTCTGAAGAGAAACACTGGAGAATGTCGAGAACTTTTGCATCATACCTCGGTAGTTGTATGAGCTATGGCAGAAGTCAGTGCACGAATCTCAAAGATTCGAATCACTCTGCGAATGTGTGTCGCTTGTGGCACATCACTGGGTTTTCAGGGTCCTGTGTGTACCGGGCTACAGTAAGGGCTGTATTGTTGTGCGGTTTTGAGACATGCCTCAGCGTTGTAGACGGTGTCGGATGGCGCAGGCACTTCAGTCACGGCAAACATCCAGCACCGTCGACTGTGGTGACTCAGTCATGCCAAAACATCGTCTACCGAGGTTAATATTGTTCTTTGTACCCCCTTCAGAATGGCGCAAACTACAAGGTGGGAAAAGAGTGACTTGGTAGAGGGGTGTGAAAGAGAGTATGAAGAGTTTAGGTGTTTTTGGTGCGGTCCTTCGTGAACCCCCTGCGCTTGACAGGAGACATTGCAAGAAATGACGGTGTCAGTGGCATTCGTGCTGACAGTTCCTTTCTAGGTTGTTTGGAGGTGTAGGCAGTTCAAAATGCTTATGGTGGTCTCATCCACTCTTTTATGTTCTTCTACTTTAAACTGCGGTTGTACGGTGGTGAAGTATCGGTGTCAACACAGATGTTGTTGTCTCTGGTAATGATGAGCTATGAGCTTGCTCATGGCGGGCATTCGTGTGCATATTGAGATTCTGATGAAATCGCACTAACGGAACGGATTTGATGTGATATGTTCGCGTAAATAATCCGTGTACCAGTGTCTGCTTATAGATAATTAGTACAAAATTCTCGAGCTGTGAGTATATGCGTGAGAACGAAACAGTCTTGCCATACGATCGCATCCAAGAGTGAACATAGTTTCCAGCAAACCAGGGAACAACGCCTGTGTGCCTAGTCTGTCATGCGATTTGGTATCCGCCTGGATTTTATAGGAAAGAGCTGCAACGAAGGTTAGGTCTCTCAGAAGGCCACATCCCCGAAAAGAGCGTCATTTTGCCCAACGTTGTGTGCCCAGCAGAAGAGACCTGTGAATGAAGGTAGCATGTCAAAAAATCGTTCAGCTGTAACGCCCTTTCGGTGCCTAACTGCCATGCCGCCCGAAGGAATCACGAGGGCTGGGATAGTACCAGGTTGCCCAAGCCTAGAGATAGGGGAAGTCAAGAGGCAGATCTTGGGGTTCGAACCACGGACCTTCCGGTCAGTAAATTCGCGCTCTAACTACTGGGACATCTCGTTCCCAAAGGCTCACATGTACGAACATAGTATGTTTCGTCATATTTGGCATAGGCTGCATTTGGCTCCAAAGGGGTCGTGTAACTATCCCCTCCACCTTTAGGGCGTCGTCTACAGAATACATGAAAAATTAGACGAAAAGACACGCTTTGTGTGGATTCGCTACGGGTCTAGGCTAAAAACTCACTCCATCCCAACGTGTTGTACTGACTAACGGCCTGTGTCATCTGAGTCAGATCAGGATCCGCGCCCAAATCAGCGTCTAGGTTATCCAAAGGTGGAATGTTCGCACTCAGATTGCCTTCGTTGTGTCTTAGCTGGCCGTAATACGAATCTCCCACGTTGAATAAACCAACAACCTGAGGAATAGAAATGAAAATACCCTGTGAGTAGGACGAATGACTAGGAAAGGAGAACAGCAACCATCGAGGCGACGCTTACTTGAAGACAGAGTTCACCCTCCAGCTTCATCGCCAAGGAGGACGTACGACTACGATAGTCTGAAGTGGTCACAGTACGCTCAGCTGATTCAGGTAGAACAGCACAGGCCAGCTGATGCAGATCTGTATGCAACCATTGTTCGTAGATCAGCTGACACCAATCGGACATGGTCAGCTGATTGCATGCATGGAGGCCTCCGTGTTCTTCCACCAGCCACTGGACACATGCTTCGACCCAGCCATCTGGGACATGAATAGCCTGATCGACCAACCATCGATTGAGCTCCGCAACGCTATCATCCATGTTGGAAAGTGACCGGATGAATGGGACAATAGCGACCATGATTGGACAGGCTGTAAGGAAACAACACACTTCAAGGTTTGTCAAAAAATTCCTCCCTCAGAACAGGAAACAAAGTGGTTCTACGAGGCAATAGGACAGGAATCTCACTCGACAGTCTAGTTGTAGGACAGTGTAGTGAATGTTGCATGAAGTTCGCTAGAATTAAGTGGGTGTAGATAGGAAAAACGGTCCGGTAACCGCCAACATCCAACTGAAAATTATCCAGTAGGTTTCAAGCGTCTGTAGAGCTAACTAATCCGTCAACACTACCAGGACACTACTAGCTCGTCGCTTGGGGCGTTGGACAAGTCAATCACATCGTTCAAGTGTGAGTGAACACGTTCGTCCGCGGGGACGTGACTAACTAATCCGTCAACACTACCAGGACACAACTAGCTCGTCGGCTGGGGCGTTGGACAAGCCAACACATCGCTCAAGCGTGAGTGAACACGTTCGTCCGCCGGGACGTGATACTTCAGGGGAATCTAGTGCATGGACGTGGAGCGGCGGTAACACGCTCAAATTGCAAGTTCAATGTCCGGGATTCAGACCACGACGAGGTCAAAGACACGCATTGCTGATCAGCTCCAATAAAAACGCAACTTCAGTTCAGTGTTACCCTGACTTAGTATGGGCCGACCATACCATCAAAATGTCGGGACAGAAACAGGACTGTTCGGACGAGAGTGATGTCAATGCAAGTTGTACAAATCCCCCCAAACACCCATATCTGATTCCGATTGTCCGAGAGAAACAAAAAGCGAAATCTCGGTCTTTTCTGGCTAACTAATAGCTCTGCCTGTTGGACAACACGAAACAAAGGGGGAGAGGATGACAAATGGGTCACAAGTAAAAATTTGTGACGTGGAATTTCTATGTGGACGATCGATGTGAGTGTGAGGTGACTCGAAGGCGCAGCAACTTGTGTTGAATGCGACGTGGGAAGTGTTACAGACTGAAAAATCCCATACATGTATGTTTTCTCTGATGTTAGAACTACAGGAATTACACTCAATGCTCCTGTTGCCAGCTCGAAGTAAGTCGAAAAGGACAATGACGTGCTGACCTTGGAATGAACGAGGGATACAACACACTAGTCTTGTCCTTAATTTGGTCACGGGATCAATAGAACACGACGAGGCCAAGGCCACGCATCGTACAATAGGTGTATTATACACACGGCATGGTGGACAAAATCACATGAAGTTGAGATAAGCAACAAACGGCGAGGGGCTAGCATCAATAAATAACCTTATACCGATGATGTTACAAGGTTTTTCACACTCAGACTTTCCGTGTGATATCTATCTTACATCACATGCGTTTGGTATGGCGGAACCCACCGAAGTCTAGTGTCACGTGCAGTTGTAGCTGATCACAGCTGATCCGACTAATGCAATACTATCCGAAACAGAGCGAGACAACAGGTCAAGTCAGACCGACCGATTCCGGAATATTGTCAAATGCACTACTGACTGCACTTCAACAAAATCGCTAAGAAACTGCTACAGTTCACGTTGGCTATACAGTCACCTTTTTCATAGAAGATTGTAGTGAATCAGGATACCGTTATTACGAATTCAACTTTAAATAGTTGCTACACAATCTACAGAACAGATCCAGATGCGAGTGTACTTCGTACTGCCCCCCCCCTTCGTCGCTTTCTCCTCTGTTGAATACGTCTGGCGAATTTCAAGTAGAAGCTGGATATTGTGAGGCGTATTAATCTCCTTTCCTAGAAGTCAGTGTGTGGGTCACGCGCGAAAATAGAAAAATTGTCAGCATACTGAGGAGACCGACCAGTTTTTAGTGACGCATGGGTCACAGCACCCTTGCAAAGGTATCCAAAGGCTTCGTCCTTTCATCCCCATCCTGAGGGAGTCAAGCAAAAGGAGTCGCTTCTGAGAGAGGGTTTCCCCTGACGGAAACAACAGGGTATCAACGCACTCACCGATAATATCACGAACACAAGCTCTACCGTAATCAGTGTTCTCCAGTTTCTAAACGACTGTGTAGCGACATCAGTGAGTCGATCTCTTCAAAATTTTCGACCGGGGTTTTGCGCACTCCGTGGCATTAAACCGTTCCCAACCCCCCACTCGTGTTTTCTAAGAGCTCTCAATCCTCATTAGTACAGATCGCACTTCCTTCCTTCCTATACCATCTTGAGTTTGAACCTTTTTGGCAAGTCCTCTTGGTCAAGTCACTGATCCATCTGTACGAGTGTGTCAGAAGAGGTGGGTTTTCACTTCAGCTATAGGGCCCGTTCTATTCAACTTCTAATCTTGAAAAGAAAGGCGACGCGCATCTTTGTCATCAAGTTTCTTACCGACAATATCCAACGTAAATCTTAACAAAGGGACTTGGTATCTTTGTCCTTGTTGTGTTATGGATGATTTTTCCTCGCACTTGTATCAGCTGTTTTCCAATCTTTCATTCGTCCCATCCGTTTTTGTTTTCCGACCACCCTTATCAAGTAGGTGTCTTAATGCCGGACCGAGATATTCGTCCTCTGTTTTATCCCATCACTGAAGAACTATCCTCTGGGGTTACCCAGAGCGGAGCAAGATGGCTCAAGTGGTTAGAGCTCGAATTTAATGACCGGAAGGTCCGTGGTTCGAACCCGAACTCCGCCTCTCGACTTCCTCTGTCTGGGCTTGGGCAGTACCTAGCAGTATCCCAGCACTGGTGCTTCCTTCGGAAGGGTGTTACAGCTGAACGACTTTGTGGTATGCAATTATTCAAGACCCGAAGTAACATAGTCCTGTGGAAGTCAACCTGGATGTCTTGTCGTACTGTACAGCCCTTTACCCGATAGTCTTCCATTCCTATCAATTAGTCACTCTTACGGGATGCTACTCAGTATGGCTGACCATCGCTCCGCATTCTTTGTGATTGAAAACTTTGATGAGGTCAAAATTAGAATTGTCTATGACCGAAGTAGATCGAAAATACTCTATCACGTGCTTTGGCAAAGTGAAACATTTCCTGCAGATATAAGCCATACCGTCCCCATAGATTAGATCACTTCAGCCGGGACGTGCTGTGAAATTGATCCTTTTTGAGGGATCACACTAGGTGATTAAGAGATGCGGTCTCTTCCCTCACAACAAAGACTAAGATGCAAGATTCGGGTTTATCAATATTAGGACACCAATCAGGTTATTCTTTGAACATAGGCCCCCTCCACAACTGGAGGTTTCTGTCCTGAAACGACCATATTAGCATTCCCTGTCATCCACGATTAGATAGACAGATCAAAGTCCATTTCTGTGAAGTAGAAACCTGACAAGGTGCATGCCAAAAACACCGTCCCCTCTCCAAGTACAACTTCACGCCTGTAACCCTTTAATGCTCGCTTGATACAAGCCGTTGAACTAGACTGCTGAATCACGGTGTACAGCTCCCCACGAATGCTACATCGGAATCAACGAAGTTGGGACAGGTAGTGTGATCGAGCATGCTAACTGACTGGATACATTCTGAACGCGGTCACACGGATTAACACCAGTTGACAGAACATCGTCTGTGGCATGAAGAATCAAATACAGTGTCACGGATGTACTGGTGTGATCGATGAATAACCGGCTTTCAGTCTTCCTTGAAAAGAATGCTACAGAGCACTTCGCCGGTTTCGGTGATACCCTCTTACTTGTCTAATCACTCCTTGAAGGACAAAGCTGTTTGCTGGGGTACTGAATCGTCATAAAGTCGAGATATGGATCCTGAGGGCCAGCATCAGGATCCCAGAGTTGAGGGATTCACTCGTCTACGTTGACATAGGTCATGGGACTGTGTGAAGAGTTCGGGACAATTGCGCTCAAAGAATTCCCAATGCTGATCCTAGCCTTGACAAGATTTCAGTTGGCGGAAATCAAGAGGGTTGCACGAAGCAGAGAAAATCATGAGTATCTTCAACAAGTAATACCGGCAGCAGTAACTTCATCATTGACTTGTGCTCTGCAGCTTCGATTTTAATAAATATGAGAACATTGTTCACCAATTTTCATCATTGCAACGGTTACTGTGGACGGTAAAGACAGCAATCACAAGGCGGTGTTTTGTAGGAATTAGCGGAATCATCATCATCTTGGGCTGTAAAAATTGCGTACTTGCTACACAGTGGTTGAGTGTCACAGTTTCTCTCGTCAGTGATGTTCCCCGTCTTGGGGTCCCCATTCAAGGACAGGCAATGAAAAGCGGCGCAACTGAGCTTCATATTTCGCCACCTCCTGGCTCGTTTCCAGGCTTCGCGTCGTCAGGCGAAGAGGGTTCTTTGAGGAAGTCGGTCAACTGGTATACGGAGAACGCGACTAAGCCAGCGCAACCCATAGAATGTGATCAGAATGTGATCGATTTCGGGCTAGTTATCTCTTCCGGAAACCATTCAACGTACTAACAACATTATTAACCCAGACTTGGGCAATGTTTCGAAGAAATTGATTGTCGAGCATTGAAAGTTTTTTGACATCCTCAGCATCGGCCAGGTTCTTGACCTGCATAATAATATGGAGCGCACCGCAGCATTGTAAACTCGACCCTTGATAGATAAGTTCATGGCACATCCAATAATCGTTCACCCGTAACACCCTTTCGGTGCCTAGCTGCAATGCCACCCGAAGGTTGCAAGAGGGCTGGGATACTGCCAGGGTACTGCCAACCTATACAGGGGAAGTCGAGAGGCAGAGGTCGAGTTCGAACCAAGGACCTTCCGGTAGGTAAACTCGCGCTCTAACCACTTGGGCAATCTCACCATTTTGTACCTCTGAGGGGCGATTATGGTTAAAAATTCCGTTAGCCCGTCTTCAGGAGCTGTGTTGCAGTTCTTCAAAGTGGTCGGCCCATCCGTCCAGTCATCGTTTTATGCGAGTGAATTAATGAGTCGTACTTTTCACTTATCGTTTCACACACCACTCCTTTCTTTTGACCAATCGATCGAATTAAATGGTATATGGCACGGCTGTTTCCGGAGCTTTCACTGTCCGACGGCGCTCACCGTCTATTTCGTTAGACTACTCAACATTTGGCGTTTGAGAGATTCGTGTGCACCTCCGCTAGTGTGGATTTCCTGACATCAATCAGGACAGACGATCTCGACGACAACCATGGTCATTCGATTGTATCGGAGACGTCGGACAAACAGCTTTGGACGCCGCTAACATCACTTTTTTCTCACATTTTGCCATTTGTCATCCACGTGTTCGTTACCAGTACAGTTTACTACTGACCTATGGCAGTTTTCCGAAGACGTCGAATTGGAATGCTTCTTGCTGACTTAGGAGGGCCTGAAAGAAAGCGAATTGTCAGACGCGCCTAAGGTCTGATCGGAATCAAGTTCGGTGACCCATAAGGAACAACAGTCTATCGACCGGTGACTGATAGCCACGTGATCCATAAGATCCACAGCTGATTTGACTGACAGGTCAGGCGGTGCGGAAATTTGTTGAAAATTCGTGCTGGCTTGAAACAGTTGATGATCAGTACACAACAGGAGGAGTTACCTTTCATTGTCTGTGCAGTCAGCCTCGAATCCGAGTCAACCGCCCAGATGTGATTCCAAGGAGCTCAGATGACCAACTTGAGCATTCATATCACCCGTCAGCGTCACTTGCTGGACGAATGAGCGCGGCCAAATCTCAGTGTCAGAACTGCAACCCTTTGGGGCATAGGCCAACACTACAAACAGGTACCGGCTTTTATGTNATAATATGGAGCGCACCGCACCATTGTAAACTCGACTCTGGACAGACAAGCTCATGGCACTTCCAATAATCGTTGACCTGTAACACCCTTTCGGTGCCTAGCTGCAATGCCACCCGAAGGTTGCAAGAGGGCTGGGATACTGCCAAGCCTACACAGGGGAAGTCGAGAAGCAGAGATCGGGTTCGAACCAAGGACCTTCCGGTCGGTAAATTCGCGCTCTAACCACTGAGCCGTCTCGCCATCCGCGTCATAGGTGATGTAGGTGCACAAAAGCTGTTTTGGCCTTCTCGTTACAGATGAAAATATCATCCTTGGCTAAACAACTGGTACCAATACAGCTTCCCAGGTAGAAATTTGTCTACTACCTTAACCGGCTCATCCGCAAACATGAGGCTATGGTCCGAGCCCATCCCGTTTTGCAGCATCCTTCTACACCTTGCACGTGTGAAGCACATGCCAAACCGTGACGCGGAATTATTTAGACTATATACTATCGTTTGCATCACGATAGCTTCAGATCCAAGAAGGAGCAATGTCATCTGTGTACTCGATGTCTGAGAGCGAATGCCCTGGAAGTACTTTGACCCCACAGGTGTTCGAGGTTGGGAGTGAATCTCTCATGATCATTTCATTGATGAATTTGGAAAGTAAAGGTGAAAAGGACAACCTTGTATGTCATCATTTGATGTAGTGAAATCAGACGAGAGCATGAACCTTAAGGCGCGCCCATGGGAGTTGCCGCACAGCGCTTTAAAAGAAGGGAGAGGAATTTATGGGGGACACCTTCACCTTCATTCCACAGATACTGCCATATTGTCTGACGGACACAGATCGAGGGTGAATGAGGTCACGATGATTTTCACAGTATCCCTTTTGAAGATAAGGATCACTGTCGATGTGCCCCATTCTGCGAACATCTTCCCTTCGCGGCATATACTTTGTGGGATGTATAACTTAAGATATGCTCCTTTGGAGACCGTCCGGTCCCGGTGACTTCTCACGTTTCAGCAGGGATATTTTGTACCGTTCAGCTGTAGCACTCTTCCGGTGTCCAACTGCCATACCACCTCCACAGGAAGCACGAGGGCTGGGATACTGCCAGGTTGCCCGGGCCTAGACAGGGGAGGTAGATGGGCAGATGTCGGGTTCGAACCACGGACCTTCCGGTCAGTAAATTCGCGCTCTAACCACTTGGGCAATCTCGCCCATTTTGTACCTCTGAGGGGCGATTATGGTTTAAATTCCGTTAGCTCGTCTTCAGGAGCTGCGTTGGAATTCCTCAAAGTGGTCAGCCCATCTGTCCAGTCATCGTTTTATGCGAGTCAATTAATGAGTCGTACTTTTCAGTTATCGTTTCACGCACCACTCCTTTCTTTTGACCAATCAATCGCATTAAGTGATATATGGCACGGCTGTTTCCGGAGCTTTCACTGTCCGACGGCGCTCACCGTCTATTTCGTTAGACTACTCAACATTTGGCGTTTGAGAGATTCGTGTGCACCTCCGCTAGTGTGGATTTCCTGACATCAATCAGGACAGACGATCTCGACGATAACCATGGTCGTTCGATTGTATCGGAGAAGTCGGACAAACAGCTTTGAACGCCGCTAACATCACTTTTTTCTCACATTTTGCCATTTGTCATCCACGTGTTCGTTACCAGTACAGTTTACTGCTGACCCATTACAGTTTCCCGAAGACGTCGAATTGGAATGCTTCTTGCTGACTTAGGAGGGCCTGAAAGAAAGCGAATTGTCAGACGCGCCTAAGGTCTGATCGGAATCAAGTTCTGTGACCCATAAGGAACAACAGTCTATTCACCGGTGACCGATAGCCAAGTGGTCCAATAGGTCCACAGCTGATTTGACCGACGAGTAAGGCGGTGCGGGAATTTGCTGAAAATTCGTGCTGGCTTGAAACAGTTGGTGATCAGTACACGACCGGAGGAGTTGCTGCTTGTTATTTGTGCAGCCAGCCTCGAATCCGCCCAGATGTGATTCCAAGGAGCTCGGATGACCAACTTGAGCATTCATATCGCCCGCAAGGATGACAATATCAGCGTTACTTTCTGGACGAATGAGCGTGGTCAACTTTCAGTGTCAGAACTGCAAGCCGTTGGGGCAACACTACAAACAGGTACCGGCTTTTATGCCGAGTAACATTGAGCTTGATGGGGCTCGGTTACCGAACGGCGAAAAGGCGACTGCACACTGGAATCCAACCCAGTAAAGTGAGTTCAGCTCCGGAGTTGAGTGTGACCCCTCACGCCATCCATTCGACGGGCTATCGCTTCTGGATCCGCAGGCACACAGGGAGCACAATGTAAAAGAGCTGAGTTTGTCTTTGGCGCTTTAAGATGTATGACCACGCTTGGGTCTCGTACGCGTATTTCAGAGGTCATGGCAAGCACAGGCTGTTTGCCAGTTAAGCATACAGTACGAAGGTTGAAAGCTCCTAGGTAGAAAGGACCTCGTGGTATTCTGTTCATCGTTAATGGCCCATTTGACACAAGACAATCAAATGATCCGGCAACGTTTGCTTATTGGGTTTTGGGGAAGAACATCGAAAGAGTAAAGAACTGTACAGGCAAATGATACTTCTCGGTTGCCGAGGAAGAGGCATCCAACCTTGAGCCGTTGACCCAAAAGTCCGACCCACAGGGCAGCACGAAGATGCACGGTTTTGTATGGGGATCCTGCCCTTCGCCTCTGACTCACCCGCGAGGGTAATAGCGTTTTCTTGGGGACCCTACCCGGAGCCGCTAACCCAAGTTTGTCTTACCCGGCTTCATAGGGTTAGCCAAACCCGAGGACGCAGGGAACAAGACATAAATGCCCCACTCCTGATGCTTTCGTGCACAGTAGATGCGTTTAGAGCTGCATCACACTCGGCATTTTTAATCGTTTTCGACCGGATTAGATAACTCGCCGACGTTCATTGTCAACCGTTGGGCGTTTTTAGGGCCAGCCTTTTCCAACTCGTTCTTGGTTGGGGGGAGGAGCACCACCGCTGCTCGCATAAATATGGATATGCTGGTCACTTTTGGGGACCAACTGACTGCCTTTGCATTCTTATCGCAGAGGACAGGTATGATTTTACCTCCATATCGCCTTATAACACGGAATCTTGGCGCTCTTAAGATGGCTGTTTCCCTTTGACCTTCCTCGCATGGTTGCACCATCGTCATTGTTCGTACGTAACGAGTTCAATTCATATGGACCACCCGATTGAGTCTCAAATGCGCTAAGACTGCATACAGATCGCCGACAAACACAACGATATTTGAGCTTTTAAAACACATTAACAGGGCATTCAAGGCGTCGTAAAGCTTGTCCTTCAGATATTGCCACGGGGCCCACACCTAGACAGGAGGACGGTTAGGGTCTTCGACCAAAGGTTTTGGCCCGAAAGCCTTACCGCACCGGTGCTAGGCGGGATATACAGATGCGTTACTATTTTTAAAGAACCATTCGCCAAACATGTTCCAACCCTTAAACTGGAGGACCAGTGATCTGTGTTGGTCAGACTTCTGCTCATTGACCGACTTAGTATGAGAGGCTTTGCGAGTGTCGTACGGAAGCCCCTCAATTTAGCTCAACCGGTCACGGAAGCGGACAAACTGTCACGCCACTGTAAGGTCCAGTCTATTCGCGACGGGCAGTAAAATACTATGAACGTGATAGCGCTGAACAAACCGGAGGTGAAACAAGGGTTGAACATTTTGGTTCTGGCGCCCGGTAGCCAAGTGAATAACATCTTGGATGGCCCGGGTTTGAGTCTGTGTGTGTGTGTGACTCAGCCCTCATCTCGAAATGTGGAACAGTTAGTGTTTTGTCGATAAAGACATGAAAACATACTCTAATTTAACCACGCAGATGTTAACAAGGCCAGGGAAGAATGAAGCTGCTTAGAACGGCCGAAGCGATGGCAGCCTACAGATACAAACCAGGTCTAAGTTTTCAGAACAAACTGCACAGGTAATGTGTCCAGCTTGGTCTACTGGGAATCGTCTGTCTTGCAAGGCTGTCTAACCCCAGCCATCCTCAAATCAGAGCAACATTCTGATATGGTTGACTATACCAAAAGTTTCTCGCCATAACCTATCGACGTTTCGTTTGATCTGATCTCGTTTATGAAGGAAAGATTCAGCTGGGTTCCAGGTAAGTCTCTCGCCGAAACCAAATTTATATGCAAATGAGAGTAGTGTATTTCGCCAACTTCGTGCAATTTGGGTTCAAGTAGAACATAAAGTTGACAGAAACTCGGGGACTGCGCCTACATGATAAGCGAAATCGATCGTGGGATGTCGAAGAGTTTTCGAGCCTTCTGAGTAGTGAATTACGTCTGTAGAACAAACATTGTTGTCAAAGCATGCACTTGGTTTAACGGATGATGGATATCACAGAAGCAACCACGGAAAACAAAGACGATCTAATAAAGCATGAAGACGTGACGACGTCGTTTACTAGGCTTCATAAGTAAAATAAAATTGTTAAGATAAGTCATTAGGACTTCAATCTGACCAGTTCGCACAAGTGCGGATACCTCTGCGCGTATGCTGCAGTGCAATTAGTTGGTCTTCGCTAATTCATTTATTTTTCAGTAAGTTGTATTAGTATAATGAAACTTCCCCACAGTAACCTCTGGCCGGACCGATCGATGGATGCTGTAAGCCGGTGATGGTCTGTCAATTGGAATTTATTTACGTCCATCCGTCAATTTTAAAAGAGGGGCGGGTAGTTGGGGACAACCTTAACCTATCGTTGGTATCAGAATGGGGAAAATTTATAAATAAACACCATGATAGGAGTTTGAAGGAACTGACCAAGTGGCCATCGCAGAGAGAACCGTTGGAGACGGGCATTCTTGTAGGGTCTAAACACCTCGATGGTCTTCATTTGGCCGCAGAGAATGCATACGTAAACTGGTGTCCGATGGAATTCAGTCAACGGATTGGAAACCCCTGACAGTTCAAAGTTGTCAGAGATTCATGGGTGTCTCTGTCGACTTAGATACTTAAATTTAGTGTGCTCCTAGTGTGCCAATCCAAATTTTACTGATATCGGAACAAGTCAAACTTTGGTTCCACCATTATAAATGATAGCCGCGGAATGCCTGGGCAAAACCACCAGGATTCGCGGTCGACCGCACCTGACTGCGGTAACTGCACGCACATGGTGTGTGCATTAACATGCACGAAACAAAGCGTTAGGCACGTGCGCGATCGATTCACAGCGCTAGACTGGAATCAGCTGTTGGTCATGTGATGGTCACAGTGAACGCAGCGCAGTGGCGCGGATCGATTTTTCGAAAGCACACTGAAGAGGAATGAGCACATTCAAGTGACTGGTGTGGTTACATCACAACGGGTTTAAACGGCTCCAACGATACCAGGGGGAACGAGTTTCTAATGAAAAAAGTAGTGATATAGTCGTGATCAGGAACTGTCGATGGCGACTGTAGAGTGTTGAATGTGACATTTAACAAAAGGTTCAAACGGGGGTACAGAACCTAAAACAAAACGATTTTCCGGACGTTCCGTTGCAGAAATTCCTCGCAGGGAGAAACCTAGGGTAGTGGATACATTTTATACACATATTCGTCAAAGGATGCGCAAAGGCCGCCAAACACAGGTAAACACATGGTAGTCAGTTGCAGTTTCATGCGGCTTTGAGCGTTTATATCACCGATCCAACTCACCTACCGCGGCCTTATCATACCGGAAAACAGTTCTTGGAGCGTATCAAGGGTATTCCACCCTAAGCCAGTGCGCACTTTCTAACCAGACCTTCTGATTGCACCAACTCAGATCACATGCGTATCCAGATTGCCCCTCAAAATCATCCAATCAAATTGATGTAGCCAGCACCTAGGAATCATCTGGATATGTCCAAATGCTCATCGACACATCATCGACACGCCAATCAGCACGAACAGGTCAGTGACTAAAAAACGGTAAGTTGTTGAACAGAACAGCTGTTTTCCACGCCCAATTCAGAGAGGTGGCCAACCCTTGACTTGGCGGAGGAGTATGAAGGAGATAACGAAACGCTTGGGTGCTGTCGGTGCTACTCGCCTTCCAGGATGGGGACCGCGTGATCCTCACTGTGCCTGGTTGGAGACACTACAAGATATGGCTGCCAACCGATGTCAGTGGCGTTCTTGTTGTCAGTTTCTATCCAGATTGCCTGAGTGAATGTCTGGAGGTGTAGGCACCTCGGAATGATTGTGTTAAGCTAGCACTAAGTCCTTTCCCAGTCCACCTTTATTCTTTTCTTTACAATAAGGCTTTCAAATAAATCATGGTTGTACGGCGGTGAAGCATCGGTGTTGAACACCGTCGATGGTGATGATGATAACACAAAGGGAATAAGATGCGGGATAACTAGGGTTGGCGACGGCATGTAGCGAAAGCACGTAGTTGGTCGGTGGAACCTTTGGATGGAAAAACACAAATTTTCTCAGATATTCAACGATCTCTGCCAAGTTGACAGACAGGCCATTGACAAACAGACCCAATACGAACACAACCTCGGTTCTTATGGATACAGTAGCAATAGCCGGAACGTGCGTGTTTTTGGCGAGCAGTCTGTGCTAGGAGTAAAGATAAACACTCGTATTTTGTCCGTGTCGTCTGGTGGTCAGACCGTTTGTCTACCCACAACAAATTCCAGCAGACTACCGTTCCTAATCGCCTATCACCTGATAGTATTGATTCGTCCCAATGAAAGTCCAGGATGAACGTATCTCTGTGCATGTAAGCTTCCAGATATTTGAGTGAAACTATGCCAATCATCTCCAAACAATCCCCCTGGATCAAAGGACGTTAATGAAAACAGGAGTGAAAATCAATCAGGGTCACCGTGAGAGCCTGCCTGGTCTAACCATCGATTGTTCTGGCGTACACTCGTCAAGAAATTTCTGCAGACCAATTGGACTTCTCTAACGGAACGCGATCACTTTCTGCAGACACTTCGCCTCCATTCAATCATTTGAAAAAATGCCACGGTAACCCCCAGACCTGAAACCAGGTAGACTGTATAGAACCGTTAGAAAATGCACTCGGGACAGTTATTCGATGCTTGGGTCATTGAATATTGGACCAGGACAGCAAACCTAGTCCCATTATCAAAATGCATCCCCATATTATACACACATGAGTTTGTTCAGAAGCATCTATGGTGCAGATTGACTGAGAAGTTCTGACAGGCGGATCGGTCGATACAATCAAGACAGTTACTAGCTCGCCTTTGGAGGTTCCGTCACATCGCTTTAGCGTCGCCTGTTCGGATTTGATCATTCAGATTCAGCATGCGTTGGTGGAGTCCGAGTCCCAGCGCAGTTGAGTGTGTGCTGCTGATGAGCTCTAATAAGAGCTAAAGTCGAGTCCAGTGCTCCTCTGACTTAGTGCAGACGGAAAGGGTTAGGATTTTTGAGACGACTGTGATGCGGATGCAAATTTTACAAAACTCAGGACCACATATGAAGAGAAAAGAGGAGAGGGGTAGTAGATTGACATTCCCTCTCCATTATGGTATCCAGAATGCCAAGTTAATTCGGTTGCATTAGACAGAAGGTTGTAATATGGAGAGAAGAACCTAACACCTGCGGATGCCGCGAAAAGTCACGTGACCAGATTAAAGAGGGGCTGTTGCAGAGAGACACAGGGAGTGGCGTATGTGGTAATGGTCAGTTAGTACAGGGCTACCCTCCGTGGAATGGGCAACGATCATAAAGTTGATTTGGGAGTACTATTTTGCTGACAGAGCAGCCTTTATTCGATTGAAACTTCTACGGCATAACTGTATCTGAGACCGAGCATGAGCTAGCTCAGTGGTCAAGACTCGAACTAACTGATCGGAAGGTCCGCGGTTCGGATCCAACGACATCTCAACTGCACCCGTCTATGTTTAAGCAACCTAGCGGTACCTTGGCCCTTGCGCTTTTTTAGGATGGCATGACAGCTGGGAATCGAAAAGGTGTTACAGCTGAACGATCTAAGACCAAGTTTAGTGCAAAAAATGCTTAACCACCGTATAAAAACTGACAGGAAAGGACAAGGTGACGAAACAGAACTGAGTCGAAACAGAGCCCTCATTTTTTCGCCTGACTGAAGTGTTTGAGTAGGTAGATCCACGCAGTGAAGGGAACTTACACTGGCTACCCTGAATTCGATTTGAGGAGTTCTACTGGGGAATTACTAACACATAGTAGTAGATCTTCGTCTTTTTTAGACGAGATGGCTCAAGTGGTTAGAGCGCGAATTTACTGACCGGAAGGTCCGTGATTCGAACTCGACCTCTGCCTCTCGACTTTCCCTGTCTAGGCTCGGGCAACCTGACAGTATCCCAGCCCTCGTGCTTCCTTCGTGTGGCATGGCAGCTAGGCACCGAAAGGGCGCTACAGCTGAACGATTATTATTATTATTTATTTATTTTAGATCTTCGTCCGTCTCTATGGTTCACTAAAGCACTCGCGGATAGAATGCAAAACATGCATCGAGCTGGAATTCACACATTGCTCCCTGGTCCACGTACACTGTAAGACAAGACAATCAGTCGCGTGTACGGCTCTTTTCTGATCTCACACATTTCTTGCTAGAATAGAAAAACCCAGTGACCCAGGAAGTAAGCAGCGAAATATGACCATTGACTGACAAAAAACAGCAACGAAACAAACAAACAAACACAGCCATCTAGAATTCTTTCGAACATTCATGAGCATGTCCTGATTCTCGATCAAAGTTTCACCAGCCTACGCAGCAATGTACGCTGTCCACAAGAGAAACGCTTTTACATTGTTGTTTCAACATTCAAGAGGTCATTCTGCAACAAGATGTGAGTGGAGACGAGCAGTGTGCGACAACAGAGTGCGCAATAACTATGAGTGCATGAACGTGGGCGTACCGGTCTGACTACGGAATGTCTGACACTACGAAAGCATTCGATTGTTATGAAGCTTAAAAGTCAGAAAAGTTTCGAGCACGATTGCCGTGTTTAACCAACAACATTATAACCTACTTTTTTTGGGAGTAATCTGAAACGGGGATAGGGTGATTTTACGACAAATTCAAACATTTGGAAAGTTTTGTCTTCAATCTGTAGTGGGTTTTTCAGGACTAGGAAGTCGAACGAATGCAATTTCGCACATGACTATCGAGGGATATGTCAGTTTCGGCAACATTAGCAAATCGAAGAAGCTCAAACGAGGCTGGCTGAATATCTGAGGCGAATACGACAAAAACAGTTGGGCTTCCACACTCTTCCACAGATGCTGCTGCCCACTCGATTACTATTTTAATTTCGACCAACTTTCGAAATTTGGTTCCAGAGAGATATGAAAACGTTTCAAACCGACTTTGTTCGGTTTGATGATGCATGGAAAGTTTGACTGTTGCTGCTGGAACTGGGGACAGTTGAACACGATGGGTTCACAAATCCCATACCATCTAAACCTTCGTCAAACTGGCTTCGCAGATACCGTCAAGATCCTGGCCCAAATTTTCGATGGGCCATTTTCGTCACTAGTGTCTCAAGATTACCAAAAGGGATACTGAAGATTTCATCACGTTTGCCAGTGAGGCCAACCGAGAATACGAGTGCTTCTAGCTCAGCACCATGACCCATAATCCAATCCGAAGACTGACTGACTAATGACTCAATGTTCGTAGTGAGGTGACCCGGGGGCTTGTGAGGTGTCGGGCACATCATTCGAGGAGTTTATCAAGCTCCACAAGCCGCGGTCATATGGTAAGAACACCGAGTCATCGTAAACCGAATTCGAAACGATCCAAACATGGTTGGAAGGGCACGAACGGTGCGGTCCGCCATCCAGGATGTAATTTACGTGGCCATCCTTGTGTCTGGAGTGATGCAGGTGGGGATCTTCGACTCAGCTACCATCGGGATCGCCTAGTTGGAGGTGTTGGCACCTCGTATATTCATGAAAGGCTAGCTCAAGACCCTTCCCTTAACCACTTTATTCTACTTTTCTCTATGGTGTTTCGTTTAAATAAATTGCTGTTGCTAAAGCACAGTGAGGCAAGGATGCTCAACACGGTTCGGGCTACTGTTGGACATCAGGAACCGTAAACAAAGCGTTAAGCTGCAGTACTGACTGGGACACGCTGCAAAAAGTTAACTAGCGACCTATTCTTGACCAGATAGGGGAAACATGTCATTTCTGTTGGGTGGTTGGGTCTAACCTGCAATGACGCGATATCAGGTAGCCAACCGGGGATCACACCCTCCTGTATATGGCTTTAACAATGCGCTGCAGCTCTAAAAATGTGGTTCATGTAGCGCAGCTTGAGCATTTCTGTGATAGGACTCAACCCAAACCATCACAGAGGCCTAACCTGGCCTTTATCTTCCAGTCAGAGGGAAAGCACGGCACCGAAGCATGTGTTTGATGATGTCCCGTCGATGATGAAGATAACGGAGGGGAAAACCCGAGTTTTAAGCACTCGACTAAAACAATTTTCTCAGCTGAGACAGATGGTAACACGAGTAGGGATTATAAAATCTGTGTTCAAGTGTCAGACTGAATAGTTTCTAAGGCCCTGGTCGACGGACCATACCGAATAGCATACCTCCGATGAAGAATACTGCCAGCAACGCTCAGCGATCAAGTTTATCAAGTGATTAGATTTTGTAATCTCAACCGGATCGAGTGGTCACGACTCATTCCCGTGGCAAAAGGTCGAAGATACAAACTACTTTCTACAAGAACTCCTCAAAACAAATCCTTTGGAATGGTGTACACTCTCCTGAACAGTTCATTGTAATTGGTTCTCCCAAAGGACAATCCAGCCCAAGAATAGCCTGATTTTCTAATGCTAGTACATTCCAGAGGTGAGCCGCCGAGATTGGAATGCGAGAACCATCCGACCTACATGTGACTCGATTAGACCAAAGCACGAAGACCAAACAAGCAAGCGGAATGCAAGAGAACAAGGCGGCGTCATAGAAGAACAATGTTCACACTAATTTGGAAGTGAATATGTCATTTAATTGAGTATATTTCCGAGAAGAAAAACAGGATCAATAGTAAAGCACACAAAAAATGAGTTCGAACCATTGTGACAAAGGTGGAAAATCCAGGGGTAGGACAATGACAAGAAGGCGAGTTGCGTGCGTACGCAACTGCGCACGCACGCAGACAAATAGACAATCGAAGAGCAATCACCACAACACGCTGTTCAAGACAGCACTAAAAAGAGGTGATGCGTATGACAAGTACGGAAAGCCCACAAAAGCCGCGTCATTGACTACGCCCGTTGAATCACAAGGCCATGAGGTCACACAACCCCCCCTCCTCAAAAAAAAGACAAGTAGTCAAAATGTTATAGCTGTTGTGCTGCAGGAAGGGATTGGTAGCCAGGATAAGAGGAACGCATGATAAGAAATAGTCGTGACCAATGAGGAAAGACAAAATGACTGATTGTGTAACCAAAGAAAAATAGTGATGAGTACATAAGTGACACAACAGGAGGATCACGATGAGGGGGTAAAAACGGATGTCAAGCATCAGTTTACAACAAGCATTTGGTCTAACACAGATAAACAGCAAAAGGCTGTAGAAATGTGTCAATTCTGTGTCAGTTATGTGTGTGTGTGTGTGTGTATGGGAGTGAAATGGGGACCAATGGGTGGAGTCACGACGCCACGTCTACCCATAAGTGCTTTCATCACTATAGGCAATATAGAGGAAGTAGTCAGAATCCTTGTGTTCCTGCAGTAGACAAACGGAAAACAAGGTTATAAACACCGCAATCTGTGGCGTGCGGTAAATAGTCTGCCAAGCGAAAACATTTTACGTATGTCTGCTTTCAGTCGCCGTTTCAGGAACTACACAACCGAACACGGTAAACACCGGCAAATTTATAGACGCAAACATCTCCAACGGGATTCACACGACTGTTCGTTCTTTCAGTCGTGGCACCCTTTCGGTGCCCAACTGCCAGAAGGAATCACGAGGGTGGGATACTGCCAGGTTGCCCAAGCCTAGAGAGGGGAAGTCGAGAGGCAGAGGTCGGGTTCGAACTCGACACGAACCTTCGGGTCAGTGAGTTTGCGCTCTAACCACTGAGCCATTTTAGTCGGATATGAATATCGGAACATTTTCGGGAAACATGCAGACTGACTGATGATCCGCAGCAAGGCGGTCTAAACACGACAGTTTTTCGGAGATTAAACTAGCTGGTTGGTCGTAAATTGAGGGAATCGATCAAGTCACTGATTTTTTACAGAAAAGTAGTCAAGGGGATTTGAGACATCATGACTTTCTAGACGAAATCTTGCTGTTATTCATTAAGTTTACTATGGATTTTTTCGAGCTTGCCTTCAGACCAATAAAAAAAGACGAATTCACCCCTACAAACCTTGAAAAGAGTCTTCAAAAACAACCCCGTTCTGTTTTGCCGCATCTATGCAAGCTATGACACATTCAACGGTGCCCGAGAGCTGTTTCTCTTTCCAGACTGCTAATGTCAATCTTGAACAAAAGGTTTGGAAAATATCACCGTCTTGTCATCGTGATAAGCTATTCGGGTGCCCCGACTTTGGACGGAAAAATCAATCTGCTTCTAATTACCAGTTGAGGCAAATGTGCCCTAACGATGGAGCGGATGCACACTAGTTCGATGGTACCGCAACACCGAGATGGCCCAAGTGGTTAGAGCGCGAATTTACTGACCGGAAGGTCCGTGGTTCGAACCCGACCCTGTCTAGGTTTAGGCAACCTGGCAGGCTCCCAGCCCTCGTGCTTCCATCGGGTGCAGCTAGGCACCGAAAGGGTGTTACAGACCGTAACAGCCTTATGTATCTATTGGGCTACATGTTCTCGCATACCCTACTCAACACATTAAAAGATCCGGGAGACACAAGTCAATTTCTAATCGGGTTTTGAGTAGAACTGGCATACTCGGGTTCGTCTACAGCGATTGGGGCGGTGCTGTCGCAAGTTGCTGGCTGAGTTTGGTCGGACTGATACGCTTCGACGGTATGTGGGCGAAAGTGGCAGATGATTAATACGTGTGGTTAGAGCCGACTGGGGTAATGCACGCTGGTCTAAAGCAAGTACTGATGCAAACCGAACCGACTTGCAATCGTCTTGTGTAGCAAACGAACAGGCAGTGCTCCGATTGGCCAATCAAGTGCATTATGGTTTGTAAAGTTAGTGGTTCCGAATCCCGGGGAATCTCCAAAATAAACGACAGTAAAAAATCTGCGTTAAGTTGATTAAAGTACGTTTGAGGTGGACTTATACCTGCATATCCATACGATCATTGTTCCCGCTCAAACGGTATAAAGGCACCTGCGGTTACCGCACAAGAAAAAGCACCTCTGGCAAGGTAGACGAAGCAACTGAGTTGTCACGACCCGATAAAAACTCGGCCAGCTACGTGTGCTCGTCCCATTCCGTGATTTTGTCGAGAGAAACCTATTTGACTTTGAATTTTAGGTCGTGCCCAGCTCACCAGTTGAACAGAAAGTTGTCTATTGGAGAAGGATAATCAAAAACACCACATGGGATGCGACGTTTGAACTCGTCTATTTCTGACCAAGCGTTATCACGTGAGGAATGTTAACTCTCAAGAAACACTGAACTCCGGTTTCGCCGAGATGTGTTAGATGGAACAGGAGGCAAGTAAACTGCGTTGAATAGCTAGCTTGAAAAAGCTTTTTTTCATTTTTTGTGGGGTCAATATTGCATCCATTGGGTAAATTAGTTAAGCTATCTTTAAACGCCTCAGTACGTTCGGTGGTCGTAAAGCAAGACAAGCTATCCAATGAAGTAATCGGACAAGATTGCCGCAGTGTTTCAAGCTTGGGGGTGAACATCCAGCAAGATAATGGCTTGGAGACATCTCGCTAGTTGCAGCCCAGGCCCGTATCTGAACTGGCGCTGCTGTTGGTGGAGGATCAGCTGGGAATTCGGTCAGCTTGACCCTCAGTCCATCTACGTCACCGGACACTGAAAACGCTATTGAGTTGCCATTTGTGTCCGGCACGGGTGATTATAATACGCGTTCGTTCGCCAGACGATGGGGCGAATCGTCACTCCAGCTTCTTGGTATCTCGTGTAAACGATTGATTTCGGACTATTTTTATCGGGAACTCGACTACAAAGAAGAAGTTCGACTTCTCAACCAGCCTTTATCAAATGTGACGATTTACTTCACTCAACCAAAGAACAATCAAAGCCCCTTAATGAGCTCAGCTACCTGCGTAATCGTGACTTACCTCGTATAGTGCACCCATTGTGGCACTGGTTGGTGGAATGGTGTTGTCTACGAAGAAATAGAGCGCGGCGTCAGGCTCGAGGGAGACTCGTTTGCGAATCAGAAAGTAAAACTGCCCAACCGTGAGGTCAGACGGGACAAGGTATTTGTTTTTGTCCAGATCGGCCACACGAGCCCGTGGGGATTTCTCGATTATCACCTGTGTGAGAGCACAATGCAGGTAGGGAGGAGAGAGGTTCGGGTTAAAATATGGCCAACGAATTTTTCTATTTGAAAAGTTTTACCGTCGCTGAAGTTCGAGACTTGTAGCGCTTGCTAAGAAACGTAACCACGCTGCTCATGGATACGTGGCCCGAAAACATGAGATTATGGACAAGTTGAGGCACTTTCACCACCCTAATTAGTATAGGTTTGATCAAAGCTATACTTTGGGAACAATGGGTGGTTTGTCTAACTGTTGATTTGGAGTTACGGCCTGTATTCCCAGAAGTTAGGTGTAAAATAATTGACAAAATTTAATTCAAGTGATCTGAACGAATAAAATCTGTTACCAGCGGTCCTGTAGAGTTGATCTACCTGAAAACTGGATCAGGGGTTGATGAGACCAGACTATGTTAAAACAGATGAACGCAAAGCTAAACTTCATCAAACTCGAAAAGTGGAAATTGCATATGGATAAGGTTAGTAATTCGGTAATATAATTTTCAGAATGCAGGTATTAGTTACTTATGAAGACATATAAACGCAAGTGTCGAGGGGGATGCTACAATAGCTGCTGCCGAGCCAAACAGCCAAACAGCGCACGCGATCTGCCCATCTTTCGGAACACTACCGATAGTGAGTGCCACCAGCTAGCCTGGTCGCTGGTTTGTTCACCGAAGTTTACAGTCTGATTGCGAACGCTTTACCAACAGTCGTGATGACATCATTGCGTTCTGAGCAGAAATGCACTTAGGTTGGAAGTGCGTGGTTGTTGCGCGTACATACACGGTCTACTCACCCAGGTCAACCTTGGTCGAGCATTGGCCATTTGGGCAAACATTTCTACTGGTTGACTTGTGTTTTGATTGAACCAGGAAACGGGACTCATTGTGAAGGCAAATGAACAGGGTTCGCGGCGGAGGGATCAAGAACTAAGGCTACACGGACATCCATCAATCAAAAGACGGCGATGGTGTGTTTAATTACTTCGGGAGCTGAGTGGCTACGCAGTGAAGGTGATAGCTTTGATGCACGAGCGCCACTAATTGCGCGATTGAGACATTTCTGCCATCCGGCGAGGTAGCTGCTGTCTATCCAAGTTTACTTGTTAGTGTTTTCATACTTTGTTTTCAGATTATACACTGTCCACGTCTCGGTCGTTTCCACTAAGCACAGGACTGGGCGAAAAGAGCTCTGCGAGGCACATGGTCTTCCGCAATGCGGAGTGAATGTCATAACCAGAGTAACCTACGAAGCGTGAGTAATTCATCTATCGCGGGAAAGTTAATTCTTCCTAAGACCATTTAACATACTTCGATATTACTAATCTGATGTCCCCACCAGGCTTGACCAAAGCTTCGGATACAAGGATGGTCAAACACTGATATCTTCCACATATCCGTTGTGCGTAGAGCCTATACCTCTGTCATTGACAAACAGACTGACGTCACGCTGGCGCCATAGGTGTCGGAGGTTGGCAAAAGCAGCCCTGAGAGCTTGGCACCTCCAGAAAACCAAAAAACAGTAGCAAAACGCAGCAAATATTCGCAGGGAGTCCCACTTGATTCATTTGATACGTCCTCGTAAACTTCTTGTCAGTGAAACCGCTCAGGACCATTAGGGCTATCTGATGTCCTGCAAAGAAAGTTTGGGTAGCTGCGTAGAAAACCTGAAACATCATTGACACCAGATGTGAACACTGGTGCTTCACTGCCGCACAGGCATGTAAGCTTTTTTGATTGAAGATTTAAAATGGCAAGAAAAAGATGGCGCACGGGGGGCTAAGGATATTCTACCACAATCCAAGGTGTTTATACCTATGGTGACCGTGAGTACCCTGAACAATTCAACTGCTCTTCGCCGAACTGTCGGCCTTTGAAAAAAATGCCCCAGCAACCTGGCGGTATACCAGCCCTCGCGTTTCTTTCGGGCTGCATGGTAATTAGACACTCCTCCCGAAGAGACTGGACAGATTGTGTGCCCCTGTGCCCCACTGGGTTAAATAAGGGGGGTTCCTGGCGGAACTCGCAGAGCCTCATACTAAGTTGGTCAATAATTAGAGGTTCGACCAGCACAAAGCCCTGGCCCACTAAGTTGACGGACTGGAACATGTGTGGCGAATTGTTAAATGGTAATGCACCTGCATTACCCGCCAAACAC
>NW_008751757.1:623233-632752 GCF_000715545.1 Opisthorchis viverrini
ATTGGCCATTTGGGCAAACATTTCTACTGGTTGACTTGTGTTTTGATTGAACCAGGAAACGGGACTCATTGTGAAGGCAAATGAACAGGGTTCGCGGCGGAGGGATCAAGAACTAAGGCTACACGGACATCCATCAATCAAAAGACGGCGATGGTGTGTTTAATTACTTCGGGAGCTGAGTGGCTACGCAGTGAAGGTGATAGCTTTGATGCACGAGCGCCACTAATTGCGCGATTGAGACATTTCTGCCATCCGGCGAGGTAGCTGCTGTCTATCCAAGTTTACTTGTTAGTGTTTTCATACTTTGTTTTCAGATTATACACTGTCCACGTCTCGGTCGTTTCCACTAAGCACAGGACTGGGCGAAAAGAGCTCTGCGAGGCACATGGTCTTCCGCAATGCGGAGTGAATGTCATAACCAGAGTAACCTACGAAGCGAATTCATTTCATCTATCGCGGGAAAGTTAATTCTTCCTAAGACCATTTAACATACTTCGATATTACTAATCTGATGTCCCCACCAGGCCAAAGCTTCGTGAGTAATTCATCTATCGCGGGAAAGTTAATTCTTCCTAAGACCATTTAACATACTTCGATATTACTAATCTGATGTCCCCACCAGGCTTGACCAAAGCTTCGGATACAAGGATGGTCAAACACTGATATCTTCCACATATCCGTTGTGCGTAGAGCCTATACCTCTGTCATTGACAAACAGACTGACGTCACGCTGGCGCCATAGGTGTCGGAGGTTGGCAAAAGCAGCCCTGAGAGCTTGGCACCTCCAGAAAACCAAAAAACAGTAGCAAAACGCAGCAAATATTCGCAGGGAGTCCCACTTGATTCATTTGATACGTCCTCGTAAACTTCTTGTCAGTGAAACCGCTCAGGACCATTAGGGCTATCTGATGTCCTGCAAAGAAAGTTTGGGTAGCTGCGTAGAAAACCTGAAACATCATTGACACCAGATGTGAACACTGGTGCTTCACTGCCGCACAGGCATGTAAGCTTTTTTGATTGAAGATTTAAAATGGCAAGAAAAAGATGGCGCACGGGGGGCTAAGGATATTCTACCACAATCCAAGGTGTTTATACCTATGGTGACCGTGAGTACCCTGAACAATTCAACTGCTCTTCGCCGAACTGTCGGCCTTTGAAAAAAATGCCCCAGCAACCTGGCGGTATACCAGCCCTCGCGTTTCTTTCGGGCTCATGGTAATTTCATTGACACCAGATGTGAACACTGGTGCTTCACTGCCGCACAGGCATGTAAGCTTTTTTGATTGAAGATTTAAAATGGCAAGAAAAAGATGGCGCACGGGGGGCTAAGGATATTCTACCACAATCCAAGGTGTTTATACCTATGGTGACCGTGAGTACCCTGAACAATTCAACTGCTCTTCGCCGAACTGTCGGCCTTTGAAAAAAATGCCCCAGCAACCTGGCGGTATACCAGCCCTCGCGTTTCTTTCGGGCTGCATGGTAATTAGACACTCCTCCCGAAGAGACTGGACAGATTGTGTGCCCCTGTGCCCCACTGGGTTAAATAAGGGGGGTTCCTGGCGGAACTCGCAGAGCCTCATACTAAGTTGGTCAATAATTAGAGGTTCGACCAGCACAGAGCCCTGGCCCACTAAGTTGACGGACTGGAACATGTGTGGCGAATTGTTAAATGGTAATGCACCTGCATTACCCGCCAAACACCGCTACATTGTGGTCTGGTTTTTCGGTCAAGGACCCTAATCGTCTTCCTGGTAGATCTGGGTACCCTGCCGGTATCCCTGCTCGTGTACAACTAAAATAGCTCTAGCTAACAGCCCTCTCATGCCACATAGGCTGTCGCGCAGTGTCATCAGCTAGGTCACCTTAATTGCTGAATAGAGCAGCGTGGCCAAGTGAAAACAGATTACTGCTGACGCTTACCTTCTACCTCTTCCTCCATCCTGATAACAACTTTTTTGTAGGATCATCTGTTAGGACTGACAAGAACCGCCCATCTTGCATCGGTTTTGCCGCAACAACTGCGCACCAGTCGGCGCTGATGACCTCAGGTAGCTCGATATCAATCTCCATGTCCCGACGACTAATCTATCCGGCTGCATTTAATGTTTGCACGCCGAAACAAGCAGGACAATAAGCTGATCTTACTCTCACAAACTGCTCTCGCATTGATGTGCGTCGTCTTTACCATAGAAACAATAATTCAAGATGCGACCGCAGCGCTTGAGCTAGCTGTCCTATCACTCTCCACTCGCCTCGGGCCGCGCACTTCTGGTGATCCGGAAGCCGCTGTGGAAGGATATGCAGGAGTCGGCATCGTCTCAAGTCTCCTGACGGAAGGATCTTCGCTTGACTAGATATCCGTTGATAGTCGCCTCTGTGTGGTTCGTCTGGCATTGTCTCTCGAAGAAGTCACAGAAGCGGACAGTATCTCGTTGTCTGTTCGTCGCGTCTAATTACGCTCCGACACAATCAAAGACAAGGTTTATGACGTTTTGACGGCGAGCTGATAGCTCAGATATTGTTGTGGTTGGCGGCGACCCGAAGGAACAAGCGGGCTTGCTTAGCGCATCTGAGAGTCAATTGGGTGGCCGACATGGGTTGGATTAAGTACGTACGGACATTTGGCGAACAACTACTTCAGCTGTGTGCTGACCGCAGGCAGTTTTTGTTCAAAACTAACTACGAAACAGCCGAACTCGTTTGGTCACATGGCATCCCTCCATAGCGCACCATTGGAGGACCACAATAGGTCACATCGCCATCTGTTAGTGATGGCTCGTCTCAGAACACCTTTGTGTATTCGGACCACACGCTCAGCCGGAGTCACTTCTCTTCGTTTTGCCGGCCCCGAACGTAATTTGGCGCGATGACTCATCAAACGCCAAATGGAAGTGGGCATACGCGCAAACCGTGAAGTCAGATGAAGGCAGAAGGCCAAGGGAATGGAAGAGGCTCAGAAAGCCGCAAACGCGCGGAGATTATTTCATTTGACTCGTGTGACTGGTTGCGGGAACCGCCTACTTCTGGAACCGTCGAGGTTGAAAGTGGTGCGGCCATTCAGTACAGAACGCTCCAAACACAGGGCCGATCACTTTGAACAGTTCTCGTGGCAACCTGCTTTTCATTAGTTGGATCTTGGAACAGCACTAGAATCGCAAACGGTGAACCTGCAACACTCTAGGGCCTCGGGGGTTTATGACTGCATACATTTTCTGAAGCGTTACCGAGTCCTTGCTCCTAATAGCAAGTTTTCAGTCTGGACTTTTCTGGTTTGCTTGTCACCCTTTAGGGAAAGGAGATCGTCCCAACAACCAGAAAGAATCCGTGATGGTGCTCCTTTTTAAAAATGGGCTCGTAGTGACCGCTGTAATCTCCGGATGACCAACTCGACTTCGGTCGTACCGAGATTCTTGGAGTTTGCTCCATTGAGCTCCTTATGATTACTTGTGAAGCACTGATCCAAGAGCACGTAGGGGTTGCGTCGACCAAATATTCACGTTCCGCTAGGTGTTGAAACAACGCCATACGTAGAAACGATCCACAATATGAGTGTTCATGGATTTTCGAGGTCCGTCCGCTTTCCTTAACACGCTTACCCAGCTAGGCAGCGAAAAGATGTTACAGCTGAATGATCATCATTTTTTATTCTCATTCTTCCTGTGTGTCCGTGTGACAGTATGCGGAAAGCTCTTCAAATATTCCGGACACAAAGTGGTGCCCATCATGAGCGCCTACATTGTCCATTGCTATTCAATTGTGGTAACTGAGATAATGAGAAAACCCTGGAAGGCCTTCAAAGCCTTGGTGTTGGTGGAAATCCTGTTGACCTTGATGTAGAAGACATCGTTATAGTCTTCGGAGAGGAGAAAAAGGCACTGGTGTGTTCGGATGAACTAATCAAAGTCATCTTATCCTTTGATATGCGTTCTGTACCCACAATTTAAGGTCATGGCTCTGGACATGCAGTCACTGAGCACGCCACTTACAATTCAGAGGGAGGAACTCGAAGTTGTCGGAGATTTTATGGGTCTTGTAAGTTGTATTAGTTCCTATTTAAGTTTTACAGATGAGGTCAATGCACGATCAGTCTACAGTGAGTACGATTTTGTTACACGATTGAGACGTGGCCATTTCGAGCAAAGGAGTGGGACTTATCCAGAATACCTAAGGCCCGGGTGACTTTTGCTATGTGACACCAAAGATGGCCTTTGACTAACGTTGTCTCAAAACCATAGTTCGTGTAGATTCGTACCGACGAATCCGCAACAAGACAACAAGAAAGTGTGTGTGATTTGATTGTAGCACCCTTCCGCTGCTTAGCTGCCATGACATCCAAAGGAGGCATGAGGGCTGGTATATTCCCAGGTCGCCCAAGCCTAGACAGGGAATGTCGAGAAGAAGAGGTCGGGTTCGAACTACGAACTTTCCGGTCAGTAAATTCGCGCTCTAATCATTTGGACCATCTCACCCAGAAAGCGTGTCCGTTTGTGCTAATGGAACTTCAATCGAAGGATGTGTTCGGCGCCAAAAGCCGCGGTAGTTAGGACATGTATTGCGCATGCAAAATCACCGTTTGCCGAGGAAAGTGCTGTTTCCTTTGCCCAGTTCGGAGTGGCGCCAGATGAGATGGTCAATCCTAGATCTGGAATGGGCATGGCATCGATAAAGATCCGGTTGCTGTCGGCGTGAGTCGTATTCGGGAACGGGCTGCGCATGATTTGCACTGTGCGCCGTTGGGGAAATATAGCTACCAGTGAATGGTAGAGGCCTTCTTGTTGCCAGTTTCCATTCAGACTGGCTGAATGGGTGTCTGGAGTTGTACACACTCCGGAATGATTCTTAGGCCAGCAATAGGTTTCTTCCCCACCCACTTATATTCTTTTTCTTCACTGCAGGTTTTTTGAGTAAATTATAGTTGTACGACAGCGGACCATCGAAAGATAAGAAGTGTTCAGCTCTAGCACCGTTCCGGTGCCTAGCGACCCGAAGAAAGCACGAGGGCTGGGATACTGCCATCATCGACAGCATGACATCAGTGTTGAATACTAATGTTTCGCTGCCGTACAACCGTTTTTTTTGAAAGCTTTATTGTGAAGAGGAGACTAAGGGTGGACAGGATACACCCTGCAATGAAAGTTTCCGTTGCACAACCGAAAACTCGCTTTTTGATTGCCTCGTTACGGATTCTTCGACACCAACCTACACGAACGATGGTCCTGGAACAACGATAGTCGAACACCTAAAGACGTCTCAGTTTCGCTGTTCGAACAGGTCAAGTCTCACAGCCACACGACAAACCAGCCTACAAAGTAGCCCGATACACACGTCCCTTGAGATTGAGAGATACACCGCTTTGACGCCAAAGGTATCTCAAATTAGAAAACGCGATCCAAGCCTTGTAAATTCATGGACTGACCTCACCTGTCACACTAAAATCAAAACTATTACAACTTCCAAGGCACGTAAAACACTCTACAACTTCGTGTACCCCCCTGGTGTATAATTGGTGTGTTCAGTGACGGCATGTCCAAAAGCATGACCCTGGACTTTGCGCGAGCAAAGAGCAAACTAAAAGATTTCGGCTAGTTCATCCAAGAACACCTGCGCCTTCTCCTCTTCGAAGACGAGGACCATAATACCTGCATATTCCAGACCGACGAAGTTTTTCGTGACAGGCTATTTAAACATTGGGGCTTCGAAGACCTTCTAGCGTTCATCACATTATCTCACCAATCACGAAATCTAATAGGAATGGAGAGTGGGCACCCCAGACAGCACCGCTTGTGCTGTCTCCAACGCAAGCTGTTGGAGAGCTCTCCGCATGCTCTCACACGTGCGGAAGTCTGAGAATACAAGTAAGTTATTGTGTTCACAGCCTCCCGGGGCACCCCTTGGTGGGGAAGCGTGCCAAAGAGAACATGCCGGTCAACCGAGTCGAATGCGCCTTTGAAATACAGGAATACTAAAATTGAGGGTCGTTTGTACGTTGGCGTTGTTCTAGCACCTGACGCAGTGTAAAGATTTAGTCAACGCAATCTCTACCAGGCTGGATCCCCGCTTACCGTTCTCGAGTCAGTGTTTCATGAGCCACCATAAAGCGAAGACACACAAGTGACGCGATTCTTTACGATGGGTGTCAAGCTGATCTCCCTGTGGTTACTACACTTACTAGGAGCCCTTTTTTCCAAAATGAGCACTATTACTGATTCCCCTGTTTTCTGGGACAGTCTCCTTTTCCTCCCCAAATGGTGGATCGAAAAAACGCCGACCAAGCACTTCAATCCCATCTCTGGATAAAACGAGTTGGTGGTCATCCGGACCAGTTCCGTGGCGCTTGAGAGATTTGCGTTCGCAAACTCTCCAGGTCGTAGGGTTTCCAGACTCACCGTCCAGGCTAGTGACTGACGGGAAGCAAGTGACTGCGAGTGACGTTCAAATTGCCCGACACAGTGGCCCAGACATTCCTTACTAAAGATGAGTGTACCACTGTGATCCATGGTTTTCGAGGACGCATGACATGAACCCATCGAAATAACTTCTGGACATTCACGGCCTTCTCAGTCTTCCGTGCCCATAACGTCTCACGGTCAGAGTGCACGGCAAGTCTCGTTTGATATATGATAATCCTTCGACATGAACTGTTTGGGACCGGCAGGAATATTTCCTCAAGAACCCAGTAGTGACATTGTTATGTCTGATTTATTGTGCCTCAGCGGGGCTTGAGGTGTCGTGCCACAGGTCAAACTAGCAGCACTGCACAAGGAAATGGCGTTGCATTTCAGTCCGAATTGACGTCTCACGTTGAACAGCTGGGAACAGAGCAGAAGGCAGTTGTGATGAGTTCGAGTAACTCCTGAATTCACCATTCTCTCAGTTGCTGCGCAACTTGTCCCCTCGTTGGCGGCCAACAATAGAGAACAAAACCGAACCCAGACGAGCGAATGATGGGTCAGATTAAACGCCGTCAGTCAATGATCCGCGCCATTGGTAACTGACGGCGATGTTGCCAATCAGGGTAGGTCACAGACACTTTTTCGGAGGAAACCATGTATTCAGACAATTTCGGTTACAAAAAAGTCTGCGGTCAGCAGACAGCTGACGCAGCCGTTCGCCATTGTCCAAGTCGATCAGTTAATTGAGTCTGAGATGTCCATGTGTAAATTCAAATCTCCCACAAGCAAAACGACATCTGGAGTTTGAGCATTCTGTGACAAGGCAGTCGTGGCACCATAAGAGTTGTCTTTGATTATGTCAGAGCGACAGAAAAACAACAAACAAATTTCAGCTAGTGAGATCCATTTGTGGACATCCCCAGGAGAACTAAAAGGAGGTCACTATCTCCCACAAGCAAAACGACATCTGGAGTTTGAGCATTCTGTGACAAGGCAGTCGTGGCACCATAAGAGTTGTCTTTGATTATGTCAGAGCGACAGAAAAACAACAAACAAATTTCAGCTAGTGAGATCCATTTGTGGACATCTCCAGGAGAACTAAAAGGTCACTATCAATGGACATCCATGACGCATCCACAGCATCTTCATGATACAGATACAGCGTGCTCTCGATTCTCAAACCCATCCCCAGCTCTGATCCAGTAGCTGCGGTGCTATGAATTCTACTAAACAGAGCTGATGTCATCTGCCCTCACATTATCTGAATCAAAAGTTTTTCTTCGGAGGGTTCTTAGGGCCCTACAGGGACTTGATGCTTCCATAGGAAGGTCTTTTTCGGGAGTGCAGAGCAACTAAATTCCTCTGTAAGCCTGAACAATTTCAGTCGCTAATTTCAAAATAAGAGAATAGAGGACCGAAATTCCAAGCGTCTATCTGAATCAAAAGTTTTTCTTCGGAGGGCTCTTAGGGCCCTGAACAATTTCAATCACTAATTTCAAGATAAGAGAATAGAAGACCAAAATCCCAAGCGTTTTTCTCTCAGAATAAGAACTCGGATGTAACCTCTGAGAGCAGCTACAGCCAAAATCATCAGGATTTTAGCGGGTATCTTACAAATGTTCAAAGCTTTCCAGGGAGCCAGTATTAGGAACGAATTCCGGCAAACTACCACCCACATGGTGCAACCTTCAGCCACTTCAGTTCATGAGTTTGGGACAGATTCTGCTCGTGTCGCAAAACGAAAGCTCTTCCGGGTTTTTGTCGTAAGATCTCAACTGAGAATTCGTCCAGTAAGAACTAGGTCGTAATGGGCCAAGCGAGACTAACGGGACAGGTCCAAAGGTCTAAATAAAAACTTTAAAAATAGAGGAAACTGGCTGGTGACCACAGAAAAATGACCCGGGCTCAGTCATTCCGAACGTTCGGCGGGAGAGCAAAAGCTAGAACGTCGTAAAAACACATGTCAAATCTTACGGCAGGCGACAGCAGCGATATAAAACGTACAGGCACATAGTTTGGGTATTTGTTTCTAATTTTTTCACCCTCCTCTAGTCGTTTTTCAAAAGGATGTTCCTCTTTGTACTTGAACTTCATTGCCCTCTGTTGGATTGCGAGACAACTAAATAGCGCGCCCTGAACAAGGCTAAACAAAGTCAGTCCATAAACGAAGAAAAACTAGTTCACTGTGTTCACAAGGTCTCAGCACTACAAAGAAGCAATTGCTATGATTTTAGTCAGAAACACATACTATTATGAGCTTGCGGGCGATTTTCATTTGGAAACTAAGCGATCTTTCGGACTAAAGCAATCGGACTGTTGAGTTCAGAGAACCAGTCCAAACTTTTGAGCCCAATTTGACCATTCCCGGGTCAAAGCGATTCCGTGGAATTATTACATCAGGCCTTCTCGCTATAGGTACGATTCCGCAATGAAATTTGCTCAACTGCAAAAGCATGAGGGCAGATTAGAATGGTTTTTGGCTTGGGCAAATATGCAACAAAAAGCAAGATTCGAGCAAAAAAACTTTCATTTTATTTTCCAGGTAAGAGCATTGCGCAGCTAATGGGTCGATTCACGGATTCACGGATTAATACAAAGGATCGAGGCTTTTGCCCAAGTTTCCCGGGTCGGTTTTGTTTTTGTCGGTCAGTGGCTGTCGTTCACCTGAAAGGCAAAAATGAAAAAAGGGTGTAGCACCGCTCTTTATGTTCTCAGCGCGGGGCAGTATGCTTGCCAGCGCGAGGATTCGCATAAATTAATGTCTAATAGTGCTTTAAATTGGGTTCGAGAAGGAGCGTGAACAACCGCTGGAGGAAGGTCATTACACGCAGCCACTACCCGAAATGAGAAAAAATTTTGTCTAATGAATGTGTGTGCCCTGAGCCTGAAATATTTCTTGCTATGTCCCCGCCGGGTATCTGCTGGGTCAACGGTGAAAACCTGTTTGCCAAGTCTTGTTCACACAGGACGTAAGTAAGAATTAGGTCCCCTCGGAGGCGACGGTACTCCAGGGGAAATAGATCAAGCACCGCGAGACGCGTTTCGTAGTTCACGGATTTGAGGCCGGCAGCCATTCTAGTAGCGGCCCGCTGGATACGCTCAATGAGGGTGACGTCTTTCGTAC